>NW_009953936.1:0-418 GCF_000747805.2 Chaetura pelagica
GACACCCCCAGGATGTCCCCAACCCCTCGGTGCCTTCTCCCCCCCCTCAGGTCCCCCCTCCAACCATGGCCGAGTCCGTGCACTACATCCACCTGCAGAACTTCAGCCGCTCCCTCCTGGAGACCCTCAACCCCTTGGGGACACCCCCGGGATGTCCCCAACCCCCTAGTGACACCCCCAGGATGTCCCCAACCCTTTGATGACACCCCCAGGACCTCCCCAACCCCTTGGTGGCTTCTCCACCCTCCAGGACCTCCCCAACCTTTGGTGGCTTCTCTACCTCTTGAAGATGTCCCCAACCCCTTGGGGACACCCCCAGGATGTCCCCAACCCTTCATGACACCCCCAGGACCTCCCCACCCAGGGCGTCCCCAACCCCTTAGTGGCTTTTCCCCCCCCTTGAGGCGTTCCCCACGCG
>NW_009953936.1:3303-3976 GCF_000747805.2 Chaetura pelagica
TGTGTTGGTCCATGTTGACATGTGTTGGTCCATGTTGACACGTGATGGTCCATGTTGACATGTGTTGGTCCATGTTGACACGTGATGGTCCATGTTGACATGTGTTGGTCCATGTTGACACGTGATGGTCCATGTTGACATGTGATGGTCCATGTTGACCTGTGATGGTCCATGTTGACCTCTGATGGTCCATGTTGACATGTGTTGGTCCAATGTTGACACATGATGGTCCATGTTGATGTGACTTGCCTGATGTTGACCCATGTTGACTCATGGTAACTTGTATTGACCTGTGTTGACACATGATGGTCCATGTTGACCTGTGATGGTCCATGTTGACCCGTGTTGGTCCATGTTGACCTGTGTTGACCCTGAGCTGCTCCATGTTGACCCATGTTGCCTCCTGTGGATCCATGTTGACCTCTATGGATCCCAGTTGCTCCCCATGAATCCCAGTTGCCCCTTATGGATCCATGTTGACCTCTATAGATCCCAGTTGACCTCTCTGGATCCATCTTGACCTCTCTGGATCCCAGGTGCTCCCCATAGATCCCAGTTGCCCCCTATGGATCCATGTTGACCTCTATAGATCCCAGTTGACCTCTCTGGATCCATCTTGACCTCTCTGGATCCCAGGTGCTCCCCATAGATCCCAGTTGCCCCCTATGGATCC
>NW_009953936.1:4117-4473 GCF_000747805.2 Chaetura pelagica
TGGATCCCAGTTGACCTCTCTGGATCCATCTTGACCTCTATGGATCCCAGTTGACCTCTCTGGATCCATCTTGACCTCTATGGATCCCAGTTTCTCCCCGTGGATCCCAGTTGCCCCATGGATCCGTGTTGACCTCTATGGATTCCAATTGCCCCCTGTTGATCCCAGTTGTCCCCTATGGATCCCAGTTGCTCCCCATGGATCCCAGTTGCCCCCTATGGATCCATCTTGACCTCTGTGGATCCCAGTTGACCCCTATGGATCCATCTTGACCTCTCTGGATCCCAGTTGCCCCCTATGGATCCTAGTTGCCCCTTGTTGATCCCAGTTGCCCCCTATGGATCCTAGTTGCCCCC
>NW_009953936.1:4678-10548 GCF_000747805.2 Chaetura pelagica
TGGATCCATCTTGACCTCTATGGATCCATCTTGACCTCTCTGGATCCCAGTTGACCTCTCTGGATCCCAGTTGCCCCCTATGGATCCATGTTGACCTCTGTGGCTCCACATTGATTCGTGTGGATCCCAGTTGACCTCTATGGATCCATCTTGATCTCTATGGATCCCAGTTGACCTCTATGGATCCATCTTGACCTCTATGGATCCATCTTGACCTCTCTGGATCCCAGTTGACCTCTCTGGATCCCAGTTGCCCCCTATGGATCCACGTTGACCTCTGTGGCTCCACATTGACTCGTGTGGATCCCAGTTGACCCCTCTGGATCCATCTTGATCTCTATGGATCCCAGTTGACCTCTATGGATCCATCTTGACCTCTCTGGATCCCAAGTTGACCTCCTGGCTCCCAGTTACCCCCTGTAGGTCCCCACTGACCCCAGTATTCCCCCCCCCACACAGGTGAGAAGCCCCACCAGTGCTCCATCTGCTGGCGTTCCTTCTCTCTCCGGGACTACCTGCTGAAGCACATGGTGACCCACACGGGGGTCCGGGCCTTCCAGTGCTCCATCTGCTGCAAAAGGTTCACCCAGAAAAGCTCCCTCAACGTCCACATGAGGACCCACCGCCCCGAGCGCTTCCAGTGCCCCCTCTGCTCCAAGGGCTTCTCCCACCTCACCCTCCTGGAGCGCCACGCGGCTGCCACCCACCCCGGGCCACCACCAGGGCCAGCAGGGCCACCACAACCACCACCAGGGCCACCACAACCACCACCAGGGCCACCACAACCACCCCAGCACCACCAGACCCCGGGTTGGTGCCCTGGCCTGGAGGGGAGGCCCCCGGGGCAACTCACACGGCGTAGAGGGGAGAAGGTCATCAGGGAAGGTGGTGGGACCTGCTGGGCTTTGGGGCCACCACAGGGATGGACAGAAGGACAAGGTCATGTTCCCTTGTCCCCTCCTCGTGACAAGGTCAGCCCAGAAGTGATGGGACCTGCTGGGCTTTGGGGACACCACAGGGATGGACAGAAGGACAAGGTCATGTTCCCTTGTCCCCTCCTGGTCATTCAGTAGAGGTGGTGACAAGGTCACCCCAGAAGTGGTGGGACCTGCTGGGCTTTGGGGCCACCACAGGGATGGGCTGGATGGACAGAGGGACAAGGTCCCCTTGTCCCCTCCTGGTGACAAGGTCACCCCCCAAGTGGTGGGACCTGCAGGGCTTTGGGGACACCACAGGGATGGACAGAAGGACAAGGTCATGTCCCCTTGTCCCCTCCTGGTGACAAGGCCACCCCCCAAGTGGTGGGACCTGCAGGGCTTTGGGGCCACCACAGGGATGGATGGGATGGACAAGGTCCCCTTGTCCCCCTCCTGGTGACACAAGGTCACTGAACCCCAAGAGGTGGGACCTGCTGGGCTTTGGGGCCACCACAGGGATGGGCTGGCTGGATGGACAAGGTCCCCTTGTCCCCCTCCTGGTGACACAAGGTCACTGAACCCCAAGAGGTGGGACCTGCTGGGCTTTGGGGCCACCACAGGGATGGGCTGGCTGGATGGACAAGGTCCCCTTGTCCCCTACTGGTGGTTCAGTAGAGGTGGTGACAAGGTCACCTCTGGGGGTTCCAGGACCATTTTAGTGTCATTTCCCTAGAAATGTCCCCCCCAGGTGACATCTCTGGATGGTCAGCAGGGTTGGGAGGGACCTCTGGAGATCATCCAGTCCAACAGGGTCATCTCCAGGAGATCCCACGGGGTGGTGGCCAACCATGGGCACGTGGCCACCACAGAAGGGCTTTGGTAGCCACTGGGCCTCATCGTGGGACCTTCTCAAGTCTTTGTGATGATGAGGGGCACCAAGAGGACCCAACTCCATCTCTGTGGCCACCATGGAAGGGCTGTAGTGGCCACCAGCCAAGCCATGGACCCTTCCCAACTCTTGGCATTGTTCATGGGCACCAACAGGACCCAACTCCATCCCTGTGGCCACCTCAGAAGGGCTTTGGTAGCCACTGGGCCTCATCATGGGACCTTCTCAAGTCCTTGTGATGATGAGGGGCACCAAGAGGACCCAACTCCATCTCTGTGGCCACCATGGAAGGGCTGTAGTGGCCACCAGACATGGGGTGGAGGAGGTTGAGGTGGTGGAAGAGGTTGAGGGACACGGGGCAGAAGAAGGAGAAGGACCCAGGGAAGAACATGAAACATAAAATCTATCCAAGAGAAAAAGGTCTTTGAAGATGTTTTTCCTCACTTGTCCACAGCTCTGAAGGACCTCGAAGGTCTTTTGGAGACTCTCAGGTTGTTCCTCTGGGTGTTCAACTGGTTGAGGAGCCAAAAACCCAAGGGCAGGATGAGGTTTGTGAGGAGCACGAGGGGGTTGAGTTGGGGTTGGTGTGGTCCATGGAGAAGGGCCTTGGGGTGGACAACAAGTGATCCATGGGACAACAATTGGCCCTGGTGGCCAAGAGAGCCAAGAGTATCTTGGGATGGATGAAGAAGAGTGGGGGCAGCAGGTCAAGGGGGGCTCTTCTCTCCTCTACCCTGGTGGGACCACGTTCCAGTTGATGGTCTCCAGAGGTCCCTTCCAACCCCTTTAGAGACTTCCAAGACCCTTCTGGACACGTTCCTGGGTCACCTGCCCCAGATGTTCCTCCTGCAGGAAGAGGGTTGGGCTGGATGGTCTTCAAAGGTCCCTTCCAACCTCTCTGATCCTATGGTTGAGGGTTCTGGGGACCTTTGCCCAAAGCTTGGGACCCCGAGAAGCTCCTCGGGCAGCAGAAGCTGTAGAAGAAGGTTCAACCCCAACCCCCAGGGCTGGGAACCAAACCTTGGCTCCACCAGGCCTTGCCCTCAGGCCTGGCACCCACACCCACCCCCACCCCCTCCTCCAGGCCCCACCCAAGGATGGATTGTGTCCCACATTGGGCCAACAACCCAACCCAACCCGATACCCACTTGGTGTCCTTCCCCCATCCCCAGTTTCACCCTGGGCGGGTCCATCCTTCCCCTGATGTCCCCACCCTGGCCAAACTGGAAGGGTCTCCAGCCCCTCAGGGGGGGTGTCCTCACCCTCCCAACCTCTGTCATGTTGGGAAGATGATGGCAAAGAGGAGAGATCCTTGAGGACTTGGGGGAAGCAACGTCACTCTGGTCTTCAGGGAGGACAAGAAGGATGATCCAGGAGATCCCAGACTCATCCAGGTTGGAGAAGACCTTCAAGATCATCACTACAACCCCTCAAGCAGCTCCCAAACCACCACGTCCACCCCTCCAAGGATGGTGCCACCACCATCACCACCTCCTCCCTGGGCAGCCTGTCCCAAGGTCTCACCACCCTTTCTGGGCAGAAATGGTTCCTGATCTCCAGCCTGAACCTCCCCTGGTGCCACTTGACCCCATCTCCTCTCGTCCCATCGCTGGGAGAAGAGCCCAACACCCACCTCACCACCACCTCAGGGAGCTGGAGAGGACAATGAGGTCTCCCCTCAGCCTCCTCCAGGCTCAACATCCCCACCTCCTTCAGCCTCTCCTCATCAGACCTGTTCTTCATCAGCCTCATGGACCTTCTCTGCACCATCTCCAACGTGCCCTGGTGGCCAAGAGAGCCAAGAGTGTCTTGGGATGGATGAAGAAGAGCATGGTCAGCAGGTCAAAGGGAGGTTCTTCTCCTCTCCTCTACCCTGGAGGGACCAAAATCACCCACATCTTCTTCTGCAAGGATGGGGTGGAGCTGGAGACTCACCCGGTGGGAGAAGGTCAGTTCAGCTCCAGCTTGGCCATCCAGGTCTCCTTGGAGAGCACCTACTCCTGTGGGTACAAGAGGAGGAGCAGCCTGGGACAGGTCCTGCTGTCCAGGTTGAGTGTCCCGTGGCTCCTGACCACCAGAGGTGGGTGGAGAAGGACAAGGAGAGGTTGTTTTCTAGCCTGGAGAGCTGGGCAGGGAGGAACCTCGTGAGGTTCACCAAGGGCAAGTGTGAAGTTCTGCATCTGGGGAGGAACGAGCCCAGGGGGCTGCACAGGGTGGGGAGCAGCTCTGGGGACAAGGACCTCAGGGTCCTGGTGGGCAACAGGGTGACCATGAGCCAGGAGGGTGGCCTGGTGGCCAAGAAGGTCCATGAGCTCCTGGGGGGTGGGCAGGAGGGCAGGGAGGTTCTCCTGCCCCTCTGGGGGGGACACGTCTGCAGAACTGGGAGCAGTTCTGGGCTCCCCAGGAGGACAAGGAGCTGCTGGAGAGGGGACAGCAAAGGCCCCCAAGATGCTGAGGGGCTGGAGCATCTGGGGAGGAAGGGCTGGGGGAGCTGGGGCTGTTGAGCTGCAGAGGAGGAGCCTGAGGGGGGGTCTCCTCAAGGCTGGGCAGGATCTCCAAGGGGGGGCAGGAGGGGGGACCAGGCTCTTCTCAGGGACAGGACAAGGGGCCACGGGACCAACTGGAGCTCAGGAGGTTCCACCTGAAGCTGAGGAGGAACTTGTTGACCTTGAGGGTCCCAGAGCCCCGGGCCAGGCTGCCCAGGGAGGTGGTGGAGCCTCCATCCCTGGAGACATCCCAGCCCATCGGGGTGTGTTCCTGTGGGACCTGCTGGGGGTGACCCTGCTCTCCAGGGGGCTGCACTGGGGGGTCTCCAGAGGTCCCTTCTGACCACCACTCTGTGATTTGTGCCAGGGAGGACATTTCAGGAGGGTGTTTTATTTGCTCTTTTAACATGGTATTTTGAAAAGAGGAAAAATGATTCATTTGGACTTTTGACATTTCTTTGAACCTGATCAGAAAAGGGGGAAGTTCATTTAAATCTAATTAAAATTAAAGCATCATTACCTGTGATCAGGATCTGCGTGGAAAGGTGAGGATGTGAAGAGCTGTCACCAACCAAAAAGAGGAACCCATCAAGATCCAGGCTTCCCAATCCTCCACGGAACCAAAAAGCAAAATCTCCAGGTGAAATTCCCACCAGTCTCTTCCCACCTTTAACACAAACCAAGAACAGTCATTTCAGAATTGAAGTAATTGGGGAAAAAAAGGATGAACTTGAAGATCAGGGGTGTGATGGTGCCCGAGGAACTGGGCAAACTCTTCTCTGTATCAAATTGAATCACATAAAGGCTCCAAAAGGAACGTGGAATCATGGAATGGTTTGGGTTGGACCTTCAAGATCACCCAGTCCCACCCCCCTGCATGGGCAGGGACACCTCCCAGCAGCCCAGGCTGCTCCAAGCCCCATCCAGCCTGCCCTTGGACACCCCCAGGGTTGAGGAACCACCTTGAAGATCATCTAGTGCATCATCCAGGTGGTCTCTAAGGTCTTTTCCAACCCAAACCCTTCCAAGATCTAAAGTCCTCACACCTCCCACCAGCCCAGGTGTCTCCAACCACCCCTTGGACACCTCCAGGGATGAAGGAACCACCTCAAAGACCACCTACTAGATCATCTAGTGGATCATCCAGGTGGTCTTTGAGGTCCCTTCCCACCCAAACCCTTCCAAGATTTAAGCCCCATCCAGTCCTAACACCTCCCACCAGCCCAGGTGGCTCCAACCTCCCCTTGGACACCTCCAGGGATGGAGGAACCACCTTGAGGATCATCTAGTGGATCATCCAGGTGCTCTTGAAGGTCCCTTCCAACCCAAACCATCCCATGAGCTCAAGCCCATCCAGTCCCACCATGGGCAGGGACCCCTCCCACCAGCCCAGGTGGCTCCAAACCCCATCCAACCTGCCCTTGGACATTTCCAAAATCCACAGCTTCCCTGGGAAACCTGTTCCAGGCTCTCACCACCCTCATGGTGCAGAATTTCCTCTTCATCTCCAACCTCAACCTCCCTCTTCCACTTTTCATCCCTCCCCCTCATCCCATCCCTCCCTGCCCTGTAAAATGT
>NW_009953936.1:12060-12845 GCF_000747805.2 Chaetura pelagica
CCCATCCAACCTGCCCTTGGACACTTCCAACTCCCAGTTTTCATCCCTCCCCCTCATCCCATCCCTCCTGCCCATGTCCCAAGCCCCTCCCCAGCTTTCCTGGAGCTCCTTCAGGCCCTGGAAGCTGCTCTCAGGTCTCCCTGGAGCCTTCTCTTCTCCAGACTCAACACCCCAACCCTCCCAGCCTGTCCCAGAGCTGCTCCAGCCCTGGGATCACCTCCGTGGCCTCCTCTGAACTCTCTCCATGCCCTTGTTACGTCGGGGGCTCCAGAACAGGCCCCAGTTCCCCAGGGGGGTCTCAGCAGAGCAGGGGGGACAACCCTGGCCCTGCTGGTGACGCAGCCCAGGACACGGATGGTTTCTGGGCTCCAGCTCGGTGTTGTTGGCCCGTGTTGAGCTTCTCCACCATCCCCAGGTCCTTCTCCTCAGGGCTCTTCACCCAACCTGTATTGATGATCAGGATCATCCTCCCCCAGGGGCAAATCCTTGGCCTTGTTGAGCTTCAGGTGCCTTCAAACCTGCCCTCAAACCCCCCCTTTTCTCCTCCAACCTCCACGTTTGCCCCCCCAGAAACCCTTCCTGACATTAAATGGCACCTTTTTTCCCACCTTCCCCCCAAGGAACGAGGGGTTTTTAATTCATTTCTCATCCCTGTGGGAACCAAAAACCCCCCCCTCGGACGAGGCAGTTCCCGGAGGAACGTGGTGAATTGGGTCTCGTTGACCAAACCCGGCGTTTTTAAGGGCAAATTTGTGACGTTTTCCCACCACTTTCGGCGTGTGACC
>NW_009953937.1:0-10635 GCF_000747805.2 Chaetura pelagica
AAGTATCATTTAGTTCTCTACGTACAGCTTCATCCAGAACCAGGAATCTAACTTGAGACAAATTCAGCTTTCCTGTTGAGACCAGGTCATCCAGCCTTCCAGGAGTTCCAACGACAATATCCACCTATGAAATACATCAGAGTATGAACTGGTGTCATAACTAACTAGGCACTACCAGCTTTGTCTAAATTTAAGATTATGAGACTGTTCTCAGTGTGATGCTCTATTTTCCATTCATTATAACTTCATAGCAACCTACAGCAATTTGAGTTGGACGCCATCTGGTCTCCACTCCCACCATCATATGCAAATCAGAGACAATTTCCATGCTGCTACTGACCAGTAAAATTTTCACTACGTTCAAGGAGAGAGATCTCACAACCTCTCTGGGAAACCTGCATTTCAGTTTTATAGCCATTTCATCAGCAAAACCTGCTTCAGGTGTGAAGCCTGCCCTTGTTTTGGGAAGTGCTGTGTCCCTTCTCCCACCCCCCCAAGCTGTGTAACTGTTATCTGAAGCCAACAGATTTGCTCTTAAATGGTGGATATAATAAATTAAACTTTTCTCACTGTGGGAATACACATATCAAGTCTATTAGCTACAGAAATGGCTCCACATTTTGCCAGATTCACCACTGGGAATTTAGCACTCACATGAAAGCCTGGCAATCTTTCAGGTCAAACCTGCTTAGGAGAGAATTTCTATTTTGGCAGCTGGAATCACTGAAAACACTGTCAATAGTGATGCTGTCTCACTTCAAAATCAAGTGTTAAAAAAACAAAAGGCTATGCTATCCCTGAAGTCTGACTGGATTGACTGTACATCCCATGATGCTGAGGCTGGAGCCTCCTGGGCAGGACTTGGTCTGTGGTGTAGGTTGACCCTGATAAATGCAGACCAGTTTAATACACATAAAGCTGAGGCAGAAATTAATAAGAAAAATATCTCTGCCTTCTTAGTTAAGGACAAATGGCAAAAACTACACCTCTATTTTAAAATCTTCAGAAATACTATGGCTTAAATAGAATTTGACCAAGGGCTATAAAAGCATTTGTACTGACAATTGCCATGGAAATAAAGCAACCAATGCTAGAGCAGTGCAAGATGCACGAGCTATCAGCTGCATTCTTTCTTTTCATCAGGTTCAAAGGATTCAGAAGCAGCACCATTACTATTCTCTAACTACATCATCAATTATTCAGAACCCAAACTAATGGACAAAACCACAACTTACTCCTTGTTCCAGTACAGAAAGTTGATCTCTTGCAGCAACCCCACCAATAATCAACAGTTCCCTAAAATTACAACAATGTATTTTAACACTTGCTTATTTATTGTTTAGAATATATATTAAGCATCTAGCTGAAGACTGATTCTTTTATTAGTATTTGACAATGAAAAATTCTGAATAGCAATTTTAAGAAAAAAAGAATAGGAAAGAATTTAAAAGTGCATCCCTTCTGATATAGTGTATTGCATTTTAATCCAAGAAGTGTTTTGTTACCAAACTGTATTTTAATTTGATTACTTTAGCACCTGTTGTATTAAACATTAACAGCTTAACCAATTAAATCCTAAATAAGAATGTCTTCCTTCAAAATGCCAGACATAAGTTAGTTTAATAAGTTTCTGCATTCTTGAAAGCTAGAAATGCAAATACCAGTAACTAACTGAATCTTGCATCATATCTTGCAGTTCTGCACTGCTACTCTCCTGCAAGTGTAGTACAAGCACCCTTGTAAACTGACTGCAGCTTAGAATATAGAGACACTTGTTCAAGTTTTAAGAGCACAGAGAAAAGAGAAACAACTTCAGACAAAAGCAGCTTGCAGATAATTTTTCAGAACTGCCTGCCCATGCTAATCACTGCAACATCTGCCCCGTGGGCACACTAATGTAATTAGAGCAGACCTTGCATGGAACTATTGGTTGGTGATGAAATACAAACAAGATGAGGGCAGGAGGAGGTGAGGGGCAAAGGCAGATGCTCAGAAAAGAAAGGCAGTAAACAAATGTGCTTTGCTTGATTAAAAACATTTCAGTATCATAAACCTTTGATAATCTCAAGAAAAAAACCCACATAGATTTGTCTAGTCAAAAATATATAGGTCATAAATAGTCATGAAGTCATGTCCATTCACAAAACCATAAATACAATGAAAACATTAAGTGTTACCTTAATTTGGGATTATCAACATATTTTTTGAACTGCTTCACATTGTTCAGAGTTTGTTCTGCCAGCTCTCTTGATGGTTCTACAATCAATGCTTTCGGAGCATTTGGGAGGTTCTGTGTTTGAACCACTTGTGCATTTCCTAAATGAAAACATATGCCATTAAAATAAACTACCTTCCTATTCTGGAATTCTTTACTGGAAAAAAATGCATTTCTAAATTCAAAATATTAGATAATCTGTGGTTTAAGACAGTGTAAAAGGCACTAATATTTCTACCAGTAAGATCATTGTAAGACTTTGCACAAGACAATAATGAAGCAATTAAAGATGTTCTGTAACAATTTTAATGTACAACTAAGAGAAGTTAACAAAGCAAACCTACCTGAGTGCTGTGATTTTACCACACTACCATCAGGAGCCTTGCAAAGACCAATATAGCCATCTTTTGGGGGAAACTTGAAATCTTCTTCACCAAAATTGAATTTTAATTCAGCATTCTAGGTTTCAACAAATTTATGTCAGAGATAAGATTCAAAAGACCTTGTAAAATGTGACAGCTCTGTAACTGATTGTCCCATGAGAAACCAGTTAACTCGGAGAAGGGGGTGTTTACTCCCATTTTAGAAGTTTCCCTTCCCCAAGTCATCTAAAACCTACAACATTTTTGGCATGGTTCTAACTCTTAAAACTAGTTTCTTCTACATCAGAATATTCCCATACTTACAGATATACAGAAACCTTGTTTGAACTTCTATGTTCCACTCATTTTCAATGCCAAAACAACACTTAAAAAAACCCCAACAAAACAAACCACATTTTTTTTTGGACTTACAGATTTCTCTAATTGCCAAAACCTTTTGCTAAAGCCTGTATTCATTAAGGGATCATCCCAGAAAGACTAACTCCAGAAAGACATAATACTTCACTACTGCAGTGTCAAAGCAGAGAATGAACAAATGGGAATTTTGGCATGTTGAAGTTATTTGCTTGTATCTGATGTATCATAGTACCTTGAAGCACTGGTACTAGGAAAGAGTTAGCCATGCTATTCTACCCTTCTATTCAAATTTAAGTAGTTCAATTTGAATTTAAACGTTGAATATTTAACTGGAATGGTCAAAGCTAACAGTGTGGTGGCCACTCCAATAGTGAAATACTTTTAGGTCAAAGGCAATAGAGAGGTACAAGCACAACTGTACTAACTGTAGGTCACTATGTAAATTCTAGATAAGGAGCTAATTACTAAAACTAGAATAATATGCATGACATTACACATCTGTGATATTCTTAAGTTACCTTCAGCACACAAGCTGCAAAAAGTGCTTGGTTCCTTATGTGTGGTGGGATTTCAAACGCCAGGCCAAGGTCCTTCCCTGAAAGCAGGGTTAGTTCAGTCAGACTCTATGTACATGTGCTTTCCTCTCCCTGCCCCTCCCCAGCACAAATTCCAAGGAAGAAATTGAATAAAACTTACCGTTTTTGGAAAACTTTATTTGTCCTTTATCTATGTCTAGATAGCACCCAATGGTATCATGCATAGTGAATTCCTGTAACAAAAAGAAATTTGCAAAGCTAAATTTCCCACTGCTCCTCATTAAATGCTCATGGGAGAGAAGCAAGTTCAAATTATTGCAGTATTACCCCTGTAAATACCTTGTATGTTTTTATTTTACTACAAATCTTCAGTAAACTGCCCAATTTATTATCTTACGCATTTAAACATTTATTGCTGTCTTAAAATTATTTTTGGGCTTTTTGGGCTCCAGTGAAGCTGGGGAGGGGCTGATACAGGGGCTTGTAGTGGGAAGACAAGGGGGAATGGATCAAAACTGGAGGAGGGGAGATTTAGGTGAGACATCAGGAGGAAATTCTTTGCTGTGAGGGTGGTGAAACACTGGACCAGGTTGCCCAGAGAAGCTAGGGCTGCCCCATCCCTGGCAGTGTTGAAGAGCAGGTTGGATGGGGCTTGGAGCAACCTGGTCTGGGGGGAGGTGTCCCTGCCCATGCAGGGGGGTTGGAACTGGATGATCTTTGAGGTCCCTTCCAACCCAAATGATTCCATGATTCTATGATTAAGTCATTTACTTGGAAGTTTTCTGCATTATGGAAAAGTGCATGAATCATTCATTAGCCAATGTAAATCTCAGTTTACAGCACCAAACCCAATAACAGAAACTTCTATTTTGACTAAATAAAAGACTTATATGTATGTTATGTATACTTAAGTACTTCATCTAAGTATCTTGAAATCTGTTCATTGTAAGGAAATTCAACAAAATCTGTATATTATAAAGCGCTTTTAATTCAACAGCTCAGAAGTCACCACTATTAAAAAGCTACAACATAATAAGTAGTCATAGAAACTGCAAGTTTTATGGCACTGAGAGTTCATTAATACCATAAAAAGATGAGTTTCTGCTGTATTATTAATATTTATGTAAGTTATGCTTGAACATCTGAACTCTTAACTGGTACACCACCCAAAAACCACCACAGATACTCCTGGCAGACATTTTCAGGAACGTGCATGGCTACCTGCATTGTGTTAGCATTTAAATATATCTTTTGACATATCAGAGAATTGAGAGATGACTTCTACTTTAACTCCTGGTAAACAGGATATGATGCCCTCACTTAAACACTCACCAAGGTACACCGATGGGTTAGGGTTGTTCAAGCTAAAAGTCACAACATACATCCAGGAGGTAAGTGAACCTCTAACCTCTAACATACAGGTTTATCTTCTAAATAAGAGTCCATATATTGTCAGTCTAGCCACAACCATAAACCTCAAGCTGATAACTGCTTTTGTTAAAGCTGTTAATATGCTTTTATCAAAAAATGCTTCAGTGTTTCAGGGTACCTTTGCTCAGTGACCTTCCCTTGAAAGTTAGCACTATTACAAGAGAGTTGATTGTTACAGCACAGAACCAACCAAAACTTCTAATACTGCTTGTACCAATAAGCTTACCTCACCATAGCTGTCAAATTGCTTGTTGTGAGACTTCTTACCAGTTCCACCAAAGCCAAAGCCAAATTTATCAGTGCCTGAAGACAAGACAAAGTGCAGGCTTTTATCTTTTGGTGGACAGGTTATGTTTTTAGATCTTGGTATCCATAACTGTGTATTTTTATCAGTACATTTATTGATTTTACTAGTCGTCAGTTATCTTCATTACAATATTGAATTAAAAGAGAAAAAGTCCAAAGAGACAAAAACCACTGCTTTCACCTAAGCAGATTTCCTCTCACAGGAAGAGCAACATTTGCACAAGAAGTTTTAAGCTTCTCGATACTGCTTTTCTTCCCAAGGAGCCCATTCTCTGCAAGCCTAGGACTCCAGCTATTCCATGTGAATATAACAAATGTCTATGGGATTCTTCCTTTGAAGGAAACTCACCCAAATCTAGTGAAGCCTGCATAGTTGACCAACCAACTCTGCACAAGCCTTGGTCGTGACAGGAAACTTCATAGTAGTATTTCCCTTTAAAAGAGAAAGAAAGGATGTAAAACATCACCTGAATTTCAATTTTATCAAGGTGATTCAAGTCTGGCTGCTTCCAAGACCATGCAACTCTAACATTTTCACCCCTGCTGAAAGCACCATAAAACCCCCTGTTGTGTCAGTGTGAAAAGGACCTGTAGGTACTTCTGTGTGCAAGGAAGAAAGAGATGATCAGAGAACAGCAGGCAAAAGACAGACAACCACAAGCTGAGAGACAGACTATGAAAGGCACCAAAGGAGTGATAAGCTAGAGACTCCAGTGGTTCTAATGAATCCACACTGACAACACTGCATGAGTAGCTATTTTCTACCAATAACACTTCAATAAAATGTGTTTTAATGAGCATTAGTTAGGATTCTGTCTCTTGACTAAATCCCCTATTAGAAAAAAGGTAATTCATCACACAAGGAGAGCAAAACAGAGGTATTTCTCCTTCCTAAGCTTTTGGCTGGCAGCAAGCTGCATGACGGCACCCTTGCTCACATGGTTCAGTTTGCTAGTGTAGGTGGTTGCATGTACATGTGTGACAAGCAAGTGCTTCATCTGGAACTTCTGCCAGTCTCCAAAATCCATCATTTTATACATACCTTTAGTCACACCTCTAGTTGCTCTGCATCCATGCCATTCCTTTACCTCTCTGCTCTGACAACACAAACCATCTGATCCAATTGCTGAAAATTAGAAGACAATCTTAGTTAAGGACATTGCCTAAGTGCTTTTAAAATAAATGTGCATGCATACTTTCTTCTAGTTTGTTTTTCACCAGGTGAACATTTTCAAAGGAACATGTAAAGTAGCACTAGGACAACTCACCAAAAGCTGTTCCTCTATCATATGGGTTCATCTGCCATTTATTGAGCACTAGATGCGAAAGACAGCAACAGAAAAAAAGAATTAAACCAACAGGGTAAGCATGGAAAACTGAAATTACAAGTTCACATTGGCCCTACAGTGTTTGGCACAGCTTTCTGTGGAGATAGCTTTGTTCCAGCCCAATTTGTTGGAGGTCAAAACGAATGCTTGCAGCTTGAAGGAGGACACAGATTCATAATGCAAAGGTGCTACATGAAATTTAGGTTATTCCATTCAGGTGAGCACAGATTAAGCTACTTGCTGAGTGTATTTACATTACATTCTTACAAGGAGGATCCCTTTTTTTCAAGTTGACTGTGCTGTCACCACTGCAGCAGTAGTTACACCAGAACTGCAAGATGAGAACTTCTGTAATACCTTCAGAGTGTTGTTGGTGCAGCTATTGTCATGTGGATAAATCTCAGCCCGTCAATACCACAGACTGGACACGGTTACCAGCTTTCAAGCTGCAAGTTGATGTAAATGGATGTATAATAGACCCTCAAATACTATGAGGATATTGTCATGGTTAGAAGCCATGCCACATCAGTGGATTCTGGCCCTGTGCACTTCCTGCTCAGTTTAGTGGTTACTAGTTCAAGATGTTGTTATTCAGCTTCCACTTCTAGCCAGGTGCCAAAAGGATTACAGTAACTTTATTCAGCACAGCAGGACTGAATGACACACTGCAGACCTACCAAAGCCACATAAAATTCAGCTTCAGCCTAGAACAGCTTTCAGCTCAGGCTCACTGAAAAGGCTCACACAACTGTGTGGTCTCACTGCTGATGGTCTGGTTTATTCCTGCAACTGGAATATTTTTTTAACTCCTTTTTTGAAGCTGGACACTACTCCCACTTCATATCTTGCAAGGCACTAAACTAGTACAGCTCTAAGAACACTGCAGAATGTGGTGTGAACCAGCCAGCTTTAAGCTGAAGACCAAAAAGCACCACTAAGAGACTGCACTTAAATTCACCTCCCTTCTTCCCATGACTTCCCAGTATATTTATATCCACTTTTTTATAAAATCTGAAGTGATATGCCATTTACATTATCCCAAATAATGGAAAAAATACTTAATCTCATGGCAAGTTAGGTTAACTTTACTTTGAGAGGTGATGGAATCAACATGAATTAAGTGTTCCAACCATGAGAAGGGTGATGTTAAAAGCCTTACCTGCCCCACCCGTTTTAATAGTTGCTTTCCCTTTCTTGCCTTCCATCTGGTCCTTCAGTGTTTCATAAACAATCTGGATCACTGGAATGCTGAAAGCCTAAACCAGAAAGTTATCTTCACTTGACAATTTGTTCAGATATTTGCAGATACACAGTCAGCCTAGTTTTCAGGAGCAACATTCAGAAACCCTTTAAAACATGCCAACACAAACGTCTGTAAATACTATTAATGACTGCTTAAACACATCCACAAACATACACATGCTCTTATTATATGTACACACACCCCACCTCCCTCCACTTACAGACTTGCAATTTCTGCCAATTATTACTTACACCAGTTTTTCCACTCCCTGTTTCAGCAGCCTGGAGGAAGAAAAATGTAAAAGTTTAACCTGAGTTACAATTCACTGTATGAATTGTTCCACAGTTCTATTTTAATAAACTTAAACTTTTTAATAAAATAAAGTTTACTTTTACTTCTATATAATACAGAAAACATCAGAGAGTAATGTCATGGCTTCAAACAAATTAGATGCAAATACAAACAGGGAATAACTTTACAATATACTTCAAAAAATAAAAATCCAAGGCTCACAGAGTTCACTAGAAAAACTTTCTGTATCTGTCAGATTTCTGGAGGTGCTACAGAAGGTTAGAGGAAGCATGACTTTGGTTATGGAATCAAGAACAGAGGGATGCACAAAAGACCTGATGAACAAGGCTTCCTAATCTGGTATCTTCAAGGTTACTGGTAGTGAAGCACTGGTACAGGCAGTACCAGACCTACCCCATGCAGATCTATGTCAGTGCTTATGACAAAAAGGAGAGCAGGTGACATCAGATATCTCTCATGCACACAGAATCACAGAATCATTTTGGTTGGAAGATATCTCTCATGCACACAGAATCATTTTGGTTGGAAAGACCTTTAAGATCACTGAGTGCAGCTGCTGAGAATGCCTGTCTAGCAACTAAAAAAAAAGCCTAAAAAGAATTATTCCAATCTGCAAGAACAGTTGGAAACACACCAGGAACTCAAAAGTAGTTCCCAGATGAAGAATGTATTTTGTATTGAAGAAGGACAGAGACCTAGTCTAACTGTGGATCCTTCTGCAAAAAAGGGAATTGAATACACAAAGGACAAAGACACCAGCATCCTAGGAACAGAACCATCCTGCATACATACCATCAGTACATCACCACCTCCCAGGATCAGGGGGATAGATTCTGCTTGAATATCTGTAGGAAGACTACAGGAAAGAAAACATTAACACAAATTAAAAAAAAAAGGTTTATGCTTATACAGGAACTCAAAGAAACCATGGTCATTTTCAAGACAGAAAACAGCAGGTAAATGTTCTTCTTCTTGGCATGCAGCTAAGGAAGTGAAAAGGATTCCACGTACAAGGAGAGCTGGAAACAGAGGTATAACTTTAGAGGAAGTGACTAGTGGCCCACCTTCTGAGAAGGCTACATCTCACATCATTGTGCTAAACTAAAAGAGAACAGTTCAAGCATATATTCCCTGTTTTCCTTTCTTCAATAGAGTTTCATGTTTAAAGCCACTTGCACAGCCCTGATTTACAGTATTTGTCTGCAAAACTGGAGAAGACTGTAAAGATAACTAAATATAACCAGCAATTCCAGACAACCACAGCTAATTAATACCAGCATATGAGAAAAGAAGGACTACAAGCACAAAGATTGTTCTGAAAGACAATTCAAAACAAACATTGAAGTGAAATATTTTAGCCAAACTAGTAACTAAAACCAGGAAGAATCACTTTTGTAGAAGATGATCACACAAGCATCAACTCTGAAGAACACAAATTCCAACCACAATCTGGAAAACATTTACTACACCTGGGTCAGGTATGTGACAGTATTTCATCCAATAATCCCACAGTACATAATGAACAAACCATAAGCACAGAGGCTTTTATCACCAAATGGCACTGAAGTATTAGCAGTCATGCTTTGCTTGACCAAGATTAAATGCTGCCACTACAGTCACCATTTGTGTTCTTCAGTCATTCACACTAAAAAGAAGTGCATGAAATGCAATGACAATCAAAAGAAAACATATCTGCTCTCCTTTGATGTGACAGCAGAAGTATTTTAAGAACTACATCATGTGTTGCTAAAGAGCAAAGCAGATTCTGCCAGGCCCAGACACATTTCTACTTACAGCCAGTCCATCTCCTCTACTGCTTGAGCTATCTCAGGCATAACACCCATTTCTGCAAGAGATGAAAAAAGAAACAAGCAGTTATTTACCTCAAGACAGCCCAGAAGGCTTCCAAGTGACAACACTTCTGACTGCAGGCAGCAACGAAGTAGCACTATTTGTGGTGAGAGGCCATGCAGCCTCCCCTGCAAAGCTCAAGGGACAGATGAGAGGCATCCTCCCTTCCCCACACAGGGCTTTGACAGTTGTCCCCACTTAGAGCAGAGCACATCAGGCACATACCAGGCACGGGGGTTGACACAAAAAAGCAAACACACTGAGAACTGAGTCATATTTCAAGGATAAGACACTTGGAACGTTTAAGGAAACTGATTATTTAAAAAAAAACAACAGGTAAGACTTAATCACAAATATCCTGACAGAATCCACAGCTAAGACAGTTTTCTAAAAAAGAAGACCTGCATCATATAAGGACTCCAATTTGAGATGGTTACACCCACATTTCAAACCGTACCACAGAACCGAACTACTCCTATTTAAAAAACCTGGCTATTACCCACTGCAACCCACCAGGACACCTCCTGTTGAGGAAACCATTCAGCCGGAGGGACAAGCCTGACTTTTTTTAAGCAGCCCGCCAGACGCAGACACGCCACATACGCACCAGACCCAGCAAACCCGTATTGAAAACCGCTCCTGAAGACCTACGAAAGCCTGGGGGGGGAGGGGG
>NW_009953937.1:10860-13950 GCF_000747805.2 Chaetura pelagica
CGCGGCCCCGGCCCCCCGCATGCGCCGAAGGCTCCGGCCCCGCCCCGGGAGGCGGGAGGGAGGGGCGGGAATCCCAACCCCCCCGACATCCCGCCCCCCAAACCTCCTTCTCCCTCCGGCCCTGCCCCTCAGCAGCCCCATCCCCTGCAGGCTCCTGTCGGGTGGCCGTGGGGAGGGCAGGGCCTCTCCCTGCTGAGGAAAGGCTGGGGGAGCTGGGTCTGTTGGGCTTGGAAAAGAGGAGACTGAGGGGCCACCTCATCCCTGGGCACAGATCTGTTCAGGAGGACAGAGCCAGGCTTTGTGCAGGGATGTCCAGTCACAGGACAAGGGGCAGTGGGTGCAAACTGGAGCACAGGAGGTTCCATGTGAATCTCAGGAAGAACTTCTTTGCTGTGAGAGTGACAGAGCCCTGGGCCAGGCTGCCCAGAGAGGCTGTGGAGTCTCCTTCTCTGGAGACATTCCAACCCCCCTGGCCATGTTCCTGTGTGATGTGCTCTGGGTGCCCCTGCTCTGGCAGGGGGGTTGGGCTGGGTGGTCTTTCCAGGTCCCTTCCAACCCCGACCATGCTCATTCTGTGATGAGGTCTCCCCTCAGCCTCCTTTTCTCCTGAATAAACACCCCTCAGTCACCCCTCATCAACCATTCGCTCCGGACCCTCCATCAGCCTCATTACCCTTCTTTAGGACACGTGGACAACTCCCCAGAGCAGATGGCCCAGGTTGCACCCCTGGGTAACTCATGTTTTAAACACAAAGTGCGTGTTTACAGTGAGAATCTGTTTGCACACAGCATTGTCATCTCTTCATGTCACTGGCACGACTCACGTTTGCACAAACATGTTTGGCAGAAAGTACTCGGGGTCTTACACAGACAAAAGCACCTTCACACAGAGATAACACCAATTTGTTTTTCAGACAGACATGGATGTCTGTCTCTTCTCCAGACTTTACATCAGTTTCCCCAAATCCTGCACAAGCTTTTTCTAGGGTAGCTTCTAGTGAAGTTAAAGGCAAGGATCTCTGGGGTGCTATTATAAAAATAAAATCAGGTTGCAAATGAAAATACACAGCTTCTACAGTTATACCATGAATTAATGGTGCATTTGCCTGCTAAGTGGAAGGCACAGCATGAAATATTACCTACTGCTTTCTGTTGGGAAACACAACTTTAATCTTTTCTCTTGGATCCAGACACGTCTGGTCCAATGGGCAAACAAACAGCAGTTACTTCTGACAAGGTATTTCTCTTGACTACTGTGTTACAATTTGAATTCTGGTTTTATCCTGGAGGTTTATTTCAAAACAACCCCCCACTGAGCCCTACTGACAGTTAACTTATGCTGTAGAAGCCAGGTGCTATGCAGAGTAAAATACAGCAGGTGTTTTGTATCTTTACCAGCAGCCTGTTTGCATGGTGATGGCTTCTCATTTAGCAATAATTCCTTTGGGAGTATCTCCTTCTGATGTGCTTCCTTTAATTTACTATCATTCCCTACATCTGCCAATCATTATTTTGCTTGCTTCTGGATAAATTGACAAACCCTAATTGATTTAGTAATTTACAGATTCAACTGTGAGCCTGAGAAAATGTGTTTGCAGGCAGACCTCGAGATCAACACGTAGTGCTGCCTGTTGGTGTGGAGCCCAGAGTGTGATTTACTCCCACACTGCTTTGAAACTCAGGATGTTACACTACTTGTCATTGCTTTGCAAGCTACGTTGTCAAATGCAGCTAAAGAGAGACACCTAGAAAGCACTTTTTTCTTAATAGTCATTTCTTCCTGAAGTGTTCCTCAAGTATCCAAACATAGCTTTTTCCTGTTTCCCTGAATCCCTGGTTTCAGGGATCAACTGTTATTTTTTAATCTAAGTCTAGGCTGCACAGTTGCCCACAAGACTTAAGAGGCTACTAAATACAAGCTAAAATTAGAGTACAGGAGCAGAAGTGGCACAGCGTGAGGTAATTTGTCTTTCAATTTTACAAAGGCTTTATGAAGTTGCAGGAAAGAGCCAGAAAGCTTCTTTCATAATCATGTATAAACAGGCTCATTTTTATCTGCTTGCAAGAAGCTGAACTCTATGGCTGCAGGTGCTTGTTAGGCTGAAATATTTGGAAGTTCTACAAAGCCTCATCAATGTTGGGAGAATAATTTGGGAGAAATAGATGACTTTTGCTTCCCCTCCTTCTTTTATCCCGTTCAGTAAGGGTTTAATTCATACATTCAGGCCTTGCCCCCATGGGGTGTTCTTTACCCTACATTTTATATCAGCCTTCTGGACAGCCCACACCAGGCTGCAGCTGCAGGGATTCCCCTGGGGAATCCTGGTGAGAAGGCCAGGCTGGTGGGGTGGCCCTGATGGTGGCACCTTCCTGGAGGAAAGGCCTTGGGGCATCCCTGGGGCTGGGGATCGAAAACACCCATTTGTGTGTGCTCCCTGTGGCTGTGCATCCTGTGTTGTGTTAGGCATATACTCATATACACCAAAAGCATGCCTCTTCAGTCCCACGCCAGTGAGTTCCCAGAATTCTTGTGCACAGCCATTTTCCTTCCTGGAATTGGCTGTTTGTAATGATGAATGCTGAGGGTCTCCTGGGCGGTCTTTGTCGATTCTAGTCCTTGTTGATCTTGGTCCTGTCTCTGTCTGAGTCCTGTCGCCAGTCTCCCGCTGGTAGATCACCCAGGTGGGTCAGAACCACCAGGAGCGTTGTCTGCAGGTGCCAGAGGTTCTTAGAAGGCTTGATGTTCTCACACCCTGCAGGACGCCTGGCAGCACTGACACCTTCACAAGGAACATTGTTTTAAGAGCCGCCCTTAGCGCAGCAAACTCATTGTGGTAGCACGTTTTCATTAGGCTATATTTCTACCGAATCCACTAACGACTATCCCAGGAGTATCAGCCGTCTCGCGTTTCTTGCCCCCCCCAAAAAAGTGCAAGAACAGTTCATAGCTCAGAGGGGAAGGCGGAGGCAAAGCCTGCGGGGCCTGCACAGGTTTGTCCCACGCCGGACACCGTCGCGGCGGCGGGCGGGTGGGCGTGGCCGGGCCAACATGGCGGCCGGCGGGGAGAGCGGCCGGGCCGGGCCGGGAAC
>NW_009953937.1:14027-27264 GCF_000747805.2 Chaetura pelagica
CCGCTGTCCCGTGGGGACCCGCTGTGGCCTCCAGAGACGCTGCCTGCTCCGCTCCTGATGGGCACAGGCACCGAGGGTGTCCCCGCCGTTGTTCTGCTCCTGCCGGGGTCTCGTGTCGCTTGGTTCCCACGTTGACACCCTTGTCTGCGCCGTCTGGGAGGTCCTGAAGTTCTTCGGGCTCGTACCTGTGGGCAGTGTTCCCTCGAGAGGGAAGCTCGGATGAAATCCGGAGCTCGCCTCCAGAAGCAGCTGTGCTGGCGGGGGGGGGCAGCTCTCCTGTTGAAAGCCACGTCTGTGGAGCTTGCCTTGCGTGGGGAAAACTCGATCCCTCCTTAGACTCGTGTATCAGAACGGTTGCATTTGTGTTTCCAGGAGCAGGTTCAAAGGGGCAGGTGTATCCCCTTGTGCCTACAAGGCACACAAGTGGCTGCCAAAGCTTAAAAGAGCAAAAACGTGGCTCTTGTATTCCGAGTGTTTGGCTCGCTCTGGTTTTCCTGGGTCAGAGGAAAAGCTGAGGAGCTCTTTCATCCTTTCTTTTCCATGGTTTCCCTTGCAACATGCTGAGCTACCTACCTCTGCATCTGCTCTGGTGTGATGTGGACGTGGAGGGTGCAAGCAGTGTGTTTCTTCACTGTAGTGGCAGTCTGGTGCACTGCAGCTGGGAATGCATTTCTCACTAAAAGTAGTTTAGGGAAGCATTTTTATAAAGTTTTATATTAATGAGAACACCTGAACAGAGAAGATGTAAGAACACAGTGAGTGTATCTGTTCATAATTACTGAAGCCGTTCTCATAAAAAATATGGTTTTGTTTCTCAGAAATACTTTGTTTCTCTTGATCTCTAAAGCCTCAGTTGCAGCAACAGGTGTGGGTGTTTGGAAAAGATGATTGTTGTGTTACCAGTTACTAACTTTATAGGCTGTTCATGCAGGGGAGTAGACAGCTGCACATGTTTTTATTTAACTGTGTTTTCAGAGGTGGTAAGTAGTGTTTGTTTCAGTACCACATGAAGGCAAACACTGTGGTGGAGTTAGGTCTGGTGGCATGAGACTGTGGTTCTGCTGCCTCTTCACGTGGGGACATTTCTGATAAGTATCCCTTCTGGTCTGCTGCCATTAGGGTCCTTGAAGCTGTATGGTAAGTCGATTAAAAAACTGATTAGTCTGAGAAACAGTGATGATTAATTTCTTTTCACTGAGTGATCACCCTAGTACTCAGGTAGGTACCGAGGGTCGTGAATGATGTGTCAGTGGAAGCTGAGTGAAGTGTGAGACCTCCTTTAGTGGCAGTGTGGGGTTTGCCACTCTAAAGTGACCTTGGAGCCACAGTCTGAGGTTCCTCATCTGCCTTGGTAGTTTGAATTTCTAAGCATCATAGAATTCTGCTTGTCACCTTCAGTAAATGGCACAGGCTGTTTTAAACTTGCTGTTTCTTGCTTATTTGTTGTCAAGATAATTCCCATGAGTGGCAGGAACAGGAAGGCTTGAAAATGTTGTGCTATGCAGTTTATTTGGATTTACATCCTTCTTGAAGGCTGTTGGTAGCCAAGGACACTGCTGGTGTTCTCTGTACAGTGTTAGGGGGAAACTGGGTTTTACATTGACATAAAGAACCAACCATTATTTTTTCACCATGATTCAGTTTTTGCCTTAAGGTGCCGTAATGATATTTAGGTGAATATGACTCCCTCTGGAACATCTGTTTCTTTGAATCTTGGTTTATTCATGGTTTTCAGAAGTCACAAAACACTCTGTCTTTCTCCTTGTAGAGCTGAATCATTTGGAATCAGTGAGGTGAGGGACAGCAGAAAGGAGAAGGAAGCTGAATGCTGCACTGGGAATGAAATGTCTTCCTATGCAGTTATATGGGATCTAAATCAACAAAATTAAATTAAAACAAAATTTTCACACGACTCTATTGAGTTTGTTTTTACTTTTCTGTTACCTCATTTGGGATGATTAATTTTTAATTGCTGAGTAGTGAGCACTTATAACTGTAATTACAACCATTGGAAGGTGTATCCTGTGATAAAGCCTTGCTAATTTAAGACACTGATAAAACTGGCATGGATTTTTTAAGGTGGAATGCCAAATGATGATTAATTTTACTTCTTGTTAGTATTCTCATTCACTTGCATGGAATTTTCCAAGTTTTGTGGTTTTTGTTTTGTTTTGTTTTTTTTAAGGGAAAAGAGCAGATATTTGTAAAGGGCACGTGCAGGGAACTGGCAGTGCCAGGTGGAGAAGTGGTGCAGAAATCAAGCAGTCTGTATTCAATGTAGTGATGGGACTGTATATAATGCACTTCTTTGGATCCCCCAAATACGTAATGAGAATAAAAGGAATTATTGAATAGCTAGTCAGTGAAAATAGTGAACCAGGTTGTGGAGGAAGGTACAGGGCAGAACTTGTGGTATCATTTATGTAAATACAGGCAGACTGAACTTGTCCTTTTACCCAGTAGACAAGTACTGTCTAATTCTGGAATGTATCACTTGGTTCTGGGGGATTTTTGATTGTCATCTAATATTAAGACTTCCCTACCACTGTCCCCACCCCCTATCAGCTTGCTGGGTGTGCAACAAAATCCAAAATTAAGTGGGTGTCTTGTCAGTGAGGAGGTTACTTAGGTTTTATGTTTTTGGATTGCTCTAGCAAAAGAGACCTTTTAAATTGTTTTTCCAAATGGGAATGAATTAAAGCAGTACAGCAGATCTGGTAGCCATTGCTGTTGCTGAGGTGACAGGAATATATTAGAAAAAGTACATTTCAGGACTTTCTTCAGAGTATATTGGTAGATCAGCTTTGTGAAGGGTTTAAGATGTGTGGAATAGGAACCTGTAGTTTAGGCTCAGGAGTGGATGCTAAGAATATTAAAAAAAAAATCTAGAGGTATAAGCAATTTTTGTAAACTTTTGTTTTTACTTGGAGCTTTTCTTAATCCAAAACCTTTAATGAGCTCTGCTTTTAACCTCCCTAGGAAACTGCAGCTCTCCCCGAGGTACTATAATAGCTGTAGGAAATAATTGACACTCTCACTTATTTTACTGTCATGCCTTGTTACTTCCTGGTTCATCATCCTGAATTTGGAACATTAGCTGTTAGCACAGCTGTGATGGCTTCTTAAGTGTGTGAGGTGTCAGCCTGATTATCTGAAAGACCATTTCTGGGTTGCAAGCTTTGTGCTGAAAACTGCTAATCTTGCCTTCAGTAACTTCAATTTGGGAGACCAAATGTTTGTTTCTGTTTGTTTTTTTTTTTAACACAGCCACACTTCAGAATTTTAATAAATTTGCGTGTCTTTCAATCTCTGCTGCTTAGTAACTTGGAGTGAGAAGTCTGAATATTTCAGTTAATAAGTAATGGTCTGTGCTGGATACTGAAGGAAGTTAATTCATTGCCTACCCTAATGCTCAGTTTGTGGTGCTTGAATGTTTTCACTGGAGGAGTTAAGCATGCCTGCTTATTTCAAAGATCTGCGTGGGATGCCTTCCTTACTGGTTACCTTTCTTCTCAGTTTAATCCCTTTTTGCTACTTTCTCACTGGCAAGCAATTTTACCTCTTCTTATAGCTCAGAATATACATCCTGTGTTGTTTAGTATTCCTTTTCTGTGTTTGGAGGGGGCTTTCATTTGTGTAGTGAGTGTAGTTGTTCAATTCTGCCTTTAGCGGAGCAGGACTGCTGGGAAGGCTCTCTGAGTAGGGGGTTGATCTGAGTGTTACCTGTTGCCAATGGACACAGAAAGGGGTTTTTCTTCAGTAGTCCTTTATTTTTCTCTATTTCTAAAACTTTCAAGAGCAGTCCCTACATAGCTTATATATATCAGTATAAAGTGCTGAATTCCAATTGCTTCTGCTTCTTCTGGGCATTACAGATCAATCTGGCATTCATTTTGCAGAGAAAGAAAGATGCATAATACCTTACAGGAGAATGTCAGAACAAGTCAGTGTCTTTTGTTACTACCCAAAGATCAAGGCAAAGCTGAATCCATAGACAATCTGTAATACATTTTGTTTATAGCATCTTGGCAATTCAAATATTGGGCTTTATAGCCTGTTTTAGCTTATGCAGTTAAATTGCTCACTATGTGAAGTTGCAAGTAATAGAAAAATACGTGAGGAACTTGTAGGCTGGCAGGCAGCTTACATTTAATCAGTGAATGTATGAGTGAAAGTTGTTTTAAAGTGGAAATGTGTAACATAGTGTTTGACCATTATTGTTGTAATTGCAGCCAAGAGGCAACAGAAAACATGGTGCATCGTTTATCATCACTAGAGCAATTACAGGTAAATATGGCTTGTTCCTGTCTTCATAAGAATGATGTGCTTGTAAAACTCAAAATTTCTGCACTTTATCAGTATAAGTGGTGTGGAACCCCTGCCTAGTGTAATGGAAATGGAGGGGCAGGATGTCTTGTCAGTAAGATGTTTCCTGATTGCTATTACTGCTTTGCTATTTTTATGTCTTTTCTGTGAGCTTTCTTGTCTCTATTAACTTATTGGGACAAGCCAATAAACCTCAGTTGTGCTTTGCAAAATGTTGAGGGTTTTTTTTTTTCTCTACTAGCTCTTGGCGTGGGGCTGCTTGCTAGGCAGACTGTTCTAGAGGAAGCTTTACATGCTGATTATATCACACTCCCATTCAGCACTTGGTTGATGCAGTAACTGACTTGCATTCTCATCCAGTAGGAATTTCTCTTTGAATTTTCAGAAGTGTGTAGAGATTACTTGATCTGCCATTTGCATTTACTCTAATACAAGAATTCATGGGTCCAGGATAGAGGCTTTTTCCTGTAATACCTTTTTTGTGAGAATTTCTGAGATCCTCTGTTCAGTAAGCAGTGTTTTAAAACCTCTAGAGGTGTCATTTTTGCCTCTTTTTCCCTTGCAGGTCCTGCATTGTTTTTGCTTCGGTACATCTGGTACAGGTGGGTTTGATGAAAGTGGTGCTTAATCTTTTTATAGAATGTTCTCTTTTCAGGAGTTTTAAGTTGTAACCACTTGAGTTGCAGCTAAAGCCTATCTAGAAAAGAGCTGGTGTATGCTCGTGTAACTTGTCCCTTTGATGAGAAGACCAGGGGAACTTGCAGTTGGAACATTATATTTCTCAAAACATTTCTTTGTCTTCCCCACTGAGATCTTGCTGCTTTGTTTGTTGTTGTTTTTAATTTATTTACAGGTATGGCATGGTGGGATTTGTTTCCTTTGCAGTAATCACTGGGATTTTTTGTTTCTTAATAATTAAAACAGTCTTTCAAAAAGCTTTATAACTAACTGAGCAACACACATGCATTTATAAATTTAACTTCTGATTCAAAAGGCACTTAAATGGTCCTGGAGACATACTGGAATAAATACAGTGTTAATGGAGGATTTTAACTTTATAGTTATCCTGCTCTGTTAATGCACTTGGCAGGTTTGAAGATATCAGTTCTCCCTTTTTAGAATTATTCTGTTGGTTTTGAGATATACGAAAAGGTACATTGATGTGGCTCTCTGAAAGAATACTATAATTAAAATCAACAGGCAATACTGTTTTGCCTATTTCTGGTGTTCTGCTTTATATTGTGCCCCTCCCTTCCTCCTTTTTTTGGGGGAAGAGGATGGTGTTTATGGGCTTCTTACAATCCTATAAGTCTAGTTGTAAGGATTCAGCTGCAGACAGAATTACCTTTTTTTCTTCCCTCCTCCCCAGTAGTAATATTGCTTGGAGCTTGGAACTCCTCAAGAGAATTAGAGAATCATGGAATCATTTATGTTGGAAAGCACCTTTAAAATAATAGAGTCCAACTGTTGATGTAATACAGCCAAGTCCACCAAAAGATTGATCATGGTTTCTTGTGCTCTTGCCATGTACCTCAATGGCTCCCATCTTCGTGGTAACATCCCAGGTATCAGAGCTGCTGTTTGGTCTCCCTGAAGGGAGGGATCCTTCCACCCCCTTCCCTTCTCCAGGCTAAACAAGTACAATTCCTTCAGCATCTCCTTGTTGGGCAAAGTGCTCCTGTCCTCTCACCATCTTGGTGGCACTTCAGTTTATTTGTGTTCTTCTTTTAGTGGATGGGCCCAAAATTATCTGCTGACCTGAATGTAAAGAATGTTGTGTAAATAAGCAGTTCCCTTAGTTTTATTCTCTTGATACAAACAAGGATGTTGGCCCTCATCACTGGCAGGATGCAGTGCTGATTCCTGCTTAGTTGCTAAAACCTCCCAGGTTGTTGATGGTTGCCTTAGACTCCTGGCACAAATATCTCAGGTACTGCTTTTTTTGGGTGTATATTCTGATTTGGCCTAATGTTTTTGTTGTTTCAGCCCTGCAAAATTTTCTCTGCCTTCTGGCCTGGTTCGTCTAGTTAATAAGCAGATCAACTGGCATCTAGTACTTGCAAGGTAACCATTTGACATGTTCTTCCCTTTCTGGCAGTAGTGAATGTATTTATGCTTGCTTTGCTCTTCTCCCCTGTCCCCATTGGTAGTAATACTGAATTAATGTTCTGCTAAAGTCACATTATTCCTTTTGGTGAAGAGGCTTCCATGAGTAGCCTTGGGAAAGAAGGGTCAGTCTGCTACCTAGGGGCTTCCAGGCTGCTTCCCTTTGTTTCATGCAGCTCTCCCTTGGGTCTGAAAGGCCTTCTGGCTCTTGAGGCAAAGTGAGTGGCTTGCAGTTCTCCAGCTCACATCCTCAATTGATCAGTTAATGACCTATAACTTGGCATGTGCTGATCCCTGTGGATTCATCACATGCCAGTTGTAGTGGTATATGATAGGTTCAAAGTCCTAAAGAGACCGTATAACTTCCTGAAGTATGAGAGTTGTTTGTTGCAGATAAAGCAATACGTACCTTTAGATACTGCTCTTAAAAAGTTATCCAAAAGCAACAGCTGATTCTGACCTCCCCTGCAGCAAAATTTTAGGCATTGTTTGTTTTCTTATTGCTACTAGAGAAGCATGATGGATACGTTTCAGTGATGTGAAGGAAATCTTAACATAGCACTGATTTTTCTCTTTCAGCAATGGCAAATTGTTGGCAGTTGTTCAAGACCAATGCGTGGAAATCAGGTAACTTAGTATTATCTATTGCTTCATGACCACGGTTGTGGAAATATGAAAAGGTGTTTCTAGCCATTTACTAGCTGTACTCTCAAAGATTGTTCAGTTGTTTTGGTTTTTTTCCTTTAACGTTATACCTTGTGAAAGTGATCTATGGAATAATCTTAAAATACATGCTCACTTAGAAAGCAGAAGTCTTCCATTGGTCCTGAGTTCTTGGCCATTCCCCATTTAAAAAAAAAAACACAAATGCCCCCACCTTCAAAAGCCCCTCACAATTGTAAGTGCTATAGATTTGTTTAAATTTGTCTCCATCTGTAGCTCTCTTTTTTCAAGATGTGAATGAAAAACCATGAAGATGCTTCAAAATGCTAAACGCAAATCTTGGTCTTTCTAACCTTTGCTCTCCTAGTCTCTCTAGGAATTCTCTGCTATTAAATGGGCCAAGCACCTAGCATTCTGCTTCTCTTTAGAGCAGCTGGCATGTGTAATACCTCACCTTATTTTACAAGTAATGTGGATTGTAAAGACTAGTGCTTTCCCTTTTTCTTCTTTCTAACAACAAGCTCTCCTTTGCCAGTTCAAGAACACATTTAGCTGTAGAAGGGGCCTTGATTGAGTGTTTTTACTTGCTTCAGAAAATCCATTTGCTAGAAGGTCACACCTTCTATTTATATGTAAAAGAAGCAAGTGTATGAAAACTGTTCAATCAGAAGTGGTGTGAACACCATAAATGTCAGCTTATAGACTATAATATAAATCTTGTTTCAACTGTATTAATGTAACCCTGTTCTTGCATTGTTTCTAAAATTGTAACTCAGAGAATACTTAGGATGTGTTGTTTGTTTTTTTTCCTCCCTAAAGTTACATGCTAAAGATTTTAACATCATTATTTTGAACAGCATTGCTGAATAATGAGGTTTTCTAAAATACTGTTGCTAGTTACTGTAGCTGCCTAAGGATGAAGGCTTCTACCTGCCTTTTTGAAAAAGTAGTTAAATACTTGTAGGCCTTTGAATTGCATACTTAGTGTTTTTATAGAGTCCTGATTATTCTGGAAAAATGAATAGTGGTTATTTTTCTTCTTTAAATCCATATGAGTCCTTTTCTGCAGGTCTGCAAAAGATGACTTTGGATCCATAGTTGGGAAATGTCAAGGTATGCAGTATGGTGACCTCTGCGTCATGACTTGGTGCCATCATTGCTTATTGCTCATACATTGCAGAGTGTTTGGGTCATTTTACTTTAAACATGGTGTTGTAACTTCTTCAAACCACTGAGAAGAACCTCTTAATCATTTTGCTTTGTGAATAGCTCCGTTACCCACCTTCCCACTCTTCTTTACATGATGATTAACATGTAAAACCTGAATATGAAATTAAATGATAGTTAAAATTAATGCATTTGGGAGACAATGCAGGTGTTGGAGGTATTGATTGGTTGTTTTCTATCTCCTCTGAGATAAACTTGTAAGGATGGTAGGCACCTTGTGTTTTTTTGATGCCAGTGACATTTTATTCTGTTAGAGGAATGATATTTCCCTTTCCAATTCGTTTCCTCTGCTTTCATAGTGCCAAAGGATCCTAACCCCCGGTGGAGGCGAGTGGCGTGGAGTCATGATTGCACCTTACTGGCTTATGCTGAAAGCAGTGGAACAGTGAGAGTGTTTGACCTGATGGGGAGTGAGCTCTTGGTCATCTCACCGGTAAGAGCTCTGGGGCTGAGTGTGAGAGTAGCAGAACTCCCTGTAAGGAGAAAGGGCAGTTCCCACTCTTTGACTTTACCCATCATGGCTTGCTTTGGTGTGAAGGCTTGCAGAGTGAATGCCATGCACACGTGTGCCATGAAGTGTTTGTCACATGCATATCTTGAGGTTAGATCATGGGTCGCAGCTGAGAAGCCTGCCCGTTGTGCTGTTGTGTCCAGTCAGAATCTTCATCCGTGAGAACAGCAGAACTCTCTGTAAGGAGAAAGGGCAGTTCCCACTCTGTGACTTCACTTATCATGGCTTGCTTTGGTATGAAAGCTTGCAGAGTGAATGCCATGCGCACGTGTGCCATGAAGTGTTTGCCACATGCATATCTCGAAGTTAGATCATGGGTCACAGCTGCAAAGCCTGCCCTTTGTGCTGTTGTGTCCAGTCAGAATCTTCATCCTTCTTTCCTGTTTCTTGGAGTTGTGGTAGATCTGTAGATCTGTACATCAGGTGATGAAAGTATAGAATCACCTGATTAGTGTGGCTGCAAATAACAATTTATATGACAATTACAAATCTATAGTTCGTGTGTAGAGTCACTTATAAAGCAAGAAATATTGCTGATAGGGTGATGTGAGGATTTTATTCCTTGGTATGAGGACAGATAGTTGCTCTTGGCTTGCCCCACACAATGCATTCAGGTACATCAGATGATGAAAGTATAGAATCACCTGATTAGTGTGGCTGCAAATAACAATTTATATGACAATTACAAATCTATAGTTCGTGTGTAGAGTCACTTATAAAGCAAGAAATATTGCTGATAGGGTGATGTGAGGATTTTATTCCTTGGTATGAGGACAGATAGTTGCTCTTGGCTTGCCCCACACAATGCATTTTATATTTTGCATTTTCAAAGGTTGTATTAAACTCATTTGGGAAGGTGACTGAAGTGTGTTTCCTTAGTATTTTGTCATTGCAGATTTTTTATAGTAATAAGTTTATTTAAAATAATGGTAAAAGGAAGTATAGTTTGTCACTAATAGAAACTATGAAACTTTATTTGTTAATACATTTTAATACCATGTATTAAATTTAACTTCCTAGTTCTTTCAATAACAAAGACTTTGTCTTTTTTTAAAATCCCTTTCTCTCAATGCCTGTCTGCATTTTTTGGTAAAGACAGCGACTTTTCCAGGAGATCTGAGTTATGCTATTGCTGGACTGATCTTTCTAGAATACAAAGCAAGTGCCCAATGGTCAGCTGAACTGCTTGTTGTTAATTACCGTGGAGAGCTGAGAAGTTACCTTGTAAGGTAAGCAGAAATTCTGACTTGCTTTTAGAAGGCACAATGGAAGGAATTCTTTCCATGCTTTAAAGAAAACAAATCTGAAATTATGTGTTTTTTCCCCATATTCAGTGTTGGAACAAATCAAAGCTTTCAAGAAAGTCACAGTTTCAGCTTTAGCAGCCATTATGCCCATGGAATAACTACTGTCATTTACCACCCTGGTCACAGGTAAGAGTTGTGTTTGCTGCCTGCCAATTATATGGAAATGATGAATAGAAGTGGCCAAATAACACGGAAGTGTGGTAGGTAGGAGGGGGAGAAAAACCTCCCTATTTTAATATAGGTATTTAGTGAATCAGCCATAACAAGTAGCATATGATTGTACCTATGGAAGAAGGCCTAGTTGGTGATCTCACTTTTCTAATGGAATTATGAAAGTCAGGTTATGCCCTTTACTGTTGGACTACCTTGTATAAGCAGAAAGAATGTCAGGAATAGCTTCCGAAGAGGTGTCTGAATTTGATGGGGGTAAAGACTGGTGCATAAGAGGGGTTGGTTGTTTTTTTTTCTATTTGGATTTGATTTCTGCACTTGTTGGCCAGCCCTTTTTTCCTGGTGTTCTGACTGGAACTGTCAGGCTTTGGTATTGGGGGTTATCTTGTGATGTGCTTTATCCAGTAGTAATGCACTGGGTACAGGTACCAGGATTAAAAGATGTACTAATTGGCTGGCTGCTCTTACACCAGATGCAGCTGGACTAGGTCCTGGTTAGCCAATTACTTGTGTGAAAAATGTCTTCTTTTTTGATATCTGCTTGTTATATAGTAAGATAAACTCAGCAATTTATATTTCTATTTCTGGTCTTTTATTTCTGTTTCTCTTCAGCTGTAGGAACTAAGCTTCCTTCTAGGTATTTTTCTTCTTTTTGTTCTACTAGGTTTGAATTTGTCAGTGCAATATGTTGTATCACTGGATTGTTTAAATGGAATGGCTTGGCTACAGAATGCCAGAAGGAGCTCACTGTTTAAAAACTTTCATTCTTCAATCTTAAGTGATCTGCTCTATCAATCTTATTAATGAGAAGTAATGTTATTCTAGCTTACTACTTTGAGAGATTAATTTTGAGTATAGTTTCTTCTTTCTACCTGGTTAATAATTAATACTAAGTATACTAAATCTAGAGTGTTGGAGGTGATAGGTGTGGGTTATGGAGCTTTGGTGGTGCTGTGTGAGCAGACAACAGAACCTACTCATCCTTTCCTTTGATCAGAGCAGGGTTAATGATTCTTCACACATTTCCAAAGTTGTATTTTCTGCTCCTGATATTACAAATTAGATTGATTATAATAGTGAGTGTTGCAAAGGATATTGGTTAATATTCAAAGTGTGGTCAAATAATTATTCTGACAATTCTAATAGATGGGTGTGCTTGCTTTTTATTTTTGGTGCATTTCTGAGTAAGTAACATCAGAACTGGTGAACTATTACAATGGATGAACCCATTAACAAGAAAATATGTAGAAACTCAAGTGGCATAGCTGTTAACCAACTAGTATGGACATTGCTTTGTCTGTGTTCTTGCCATAGAGGTTTGAGAGACAAGAGGGCAACAAAAAGGCAAAATTGCCAGGTTTTGTTTTCCCTCTTTCTTCCCTCCTCTAAGAAAAGTAATAGCTTTGTTTTTCCTACTATTCTTACAAGATCTGAGGTCAACTTTTGAAAACCTTTGTATTAGTGTGAAGTAAAAGAGCAGGAGACAAAACTGGTTTTGTGATTAGAACAGTTTATTCAGAATATTACTGATCTTTCTATGGAAACTTGTGGTTGGCATTTTTTTTGTTGTTGTCTATATTCCATATTTTCTAAGGAGATAAATGTCCTTTCCTTACATGAAAAGATGTGGTTATATCTGCTGCTGACGTTTGTGTAAAAGAGACATTCAGGAATTAGTTGTTTTTACCAAGAAATATTATGATTTGTTCAATGAAAGTAAAAATAGCTGGAGTGCTCTCTGATCTCAGTATCTCCTGCTATGTGCAGCTGGTTGCCCCACTTGGTAGAGCTGAAAAATGGATCCTTGAAAGAACACACAATGCAATGGCATGGATGGGAAGCAGAAAGCACAGGTGCTTTGCCCTTCCTGTTGGCAAGTCTCTTCTCTTTTGAATTGACTCTGTGGTAGAAAGCTTCTCAATTTGGCATTGGAGAACTGCAAACTCATGAGCAGAGGAGCCTTGTGCTGAAATTGTCTTGTTATTAAAAAAAAAACATCCAGGAGGAGCTGAATGGTGACAAATATCTTAAACTGTGTATTATAGGCAATTGTAGACACATATAAACACTTGGAGGTTTTCATTTTCCATGTTGTGAACTTTGGTCACATAACCTACGTTCAAGTCTGTCACTTTTGTGCTTTCTTGCATTTCATTTGGTTTTAGATGGTGAAGTTCTGCTGGTGCATCTCCTCTGCTTCTACATCCTGACTTACTACACTCTATTTTGCATTTGCTCATTACCTAATGCAGTGCAATAAAATAGCACTTAAGAACATAAAAAGCTTAATTTTTTCAACTAGATGTATGATAATTGCAAAGAGAAGATGTTAGTAGGGAATGTGTTTCAATCTGTAGGAAAACTTGAAACAATAGCTTTGGGAAAAAGCCTAATAATGAGTTTCACTGCTCTTGAAAAGTATTTTGTGCCTTCATTGAGGTGCCTAATGTTGGTGTCCTTGTGATCGAGTGTTCATCCATGATGGAATATATGGTGCTCTTCAGTTGACAAAACTTGGATTTCTGCAGCAGTGTGAGCTCTCTAGGCTCTAGTGGGAGGCTCGGCACCTTCTTGTGAGGGTCTTATCTGGAGCTGAATGTCTTCCTTCAGGGTTATTGGCAGGCACTACAGAAAATGTTTGATATTAGAACCTAAAACTTCTGATGGCTAAAGGAGACGAAAGGCTTATAGATTCAAATTGGAATTATCTTCTTGTATCAAAATTGATGAGTGAAGAGTTGTGTAGAATCTCATATTTTTCTTGGATGCCTCAGTTAAACTTGCTGTTCTTGACACCAGTATTATACTAGTTATCTTCAGTGTAGAAACCTTTGAAATATGAGTACAGTTGAGGTATCGCAAGGACAGCTATAGAGACTGAAGGAACCTCTGCAGATCTAATCCATTTCACTACACAGCAGGGTCA
>NW_009953937.1:27281-36881 GCF_000747805.2 Chaetura pelagica
TCCCTACACAGCAGGGTCAACTAGAGTGGCTTGCTTAGAGCCATGTCCCTGCTGTCCAAGACCTGCACATCTGAATCCTTTCTGATGACCATGGTCTGTGTCACAGTCCCTGATGTGCTGGGGTGGCTGCTGCAGTGGCTGCTGGGGACTGAGCCTGGTGGTGCCTCACCAGCATTGCTAACATGGTGCCTCACCAGCATGGGCAGTTTGTGTCCATAATTTTCTGCAAACTAGCACAAAGTATTGTATCTGTTGGCTGTTCTCTAGGCTTGGCACTTATATAGGTCTTTTTCTAGGGCTTGTTGAAAGAGTTATTGACCCTTCCTAATCAGGAGTCAGCTGGAACAAACCTCACAGTACCCGTTCATTAGGATCAGCTGGCTGACCTTATCAAAAGCTTCTAGACCTTGCTAGTTAGCTCTTTCTGGCAATGGCAGGCATTGTGAGGTTCCTCAAATGCCAAACAGAATCTAGAAAAGAAGCCCAGAAGCTGCTACACAAGCTGCTGTGTGCTGGCTGTTCTCTATGTAGACAGCATATGCAAGAATAAAAATTATTCCAGATTTTATAATTTGAAGTACTAGAGGATGTTGCATTGATCTTGGTCTCTATAACAGCATGTTAAACAAAACTTTTCCTTCTAGGGAGTGACTATCAAGTGTCACATATTAAGTTAACATTGCTTTGTGACCCATCTGGAGTGTCATGAAACTGCAGTGGATATGGTGTGATTTAAGAACCCAAGTCTTTGGCCAGGAAAAGCAGTTTTCTCCATTGCTGGGACAAAACAAGTTGTTGGCATGGTATCTTCTTCAGGCTGAGACTAACTTAGAAAAAAAACACAACAAAAAATAACAGGAAAAAGCCCTCTCCTGTTGCTGCTCCCAGTCTACCTGTCAACTTGTTATTTTGGAGTCATCTCCTGTCTAGTCCTGAAAAAATAATTGGTAAACAAGGCCAGATCTTTGCTGAGGCTCTCAGGAGTACTTTTCATTTTCTTTTGATGCCAGTTATGCTATTCATCTTAATAGTTTCTGCCCCTGCTGTTGCATTTTGCTTTCTGAACAGCTTTTAAGTACGTGCTGCCATGATAAATTCTCTGCAGTCCTGGGAAAAGGCTTTTTTGTCTTGAGGTTGTGTGTTTTGTGTGTGTCTAAACTGATACGACATCTTCATTCCAGCTGTCATTGGGTTCCATTTATCCTAAAAGATACTTCAGAATTATAAATATGTTGCACTGTATGTGATAGGTTTTCCAAACTTTCTGTGAAAAGATTTATCTTGATGGAGTTTTTGAGAGCTTGTTCAGGCAGTTTTGGAGCAGCTGCTGTCACAAATATTGACAGTTCTTTTGGTCTTGGTGCTACCGTTTGTCTTTTACTCACCTTGGACGCAGTGTGGTCAATTGTAATTGGGTTCTAGTCACTGCTGCTGCTGAGATTTTTAATTAAGTGACATGTTGTGATGGAGGCTGGAGCTCAGAATCTGGTTGCCTAGGGATGGACAAGACTGCAGATAAATTAATCTTCCAGAGGATTCTTTGCTGTCTCTTGCTTGTTAAGAGCTGATAGCTGTGTGGTAGCAATTTAATGAAGTTGTTGTTTAATAATTTTAAATTTTGTATTTTTGAAGCTTTCCTCATGATCCGTGAAAGAGACACATGCAGCTTGCTTTCTGTGCTAGAAGAAGTTAGAAAATTCACCATTTTGTGCATAATGGTCAACCTTGACAACATTTTTTGGAGTTTGAAGTTGTGATTTCATGTTCATTGATGTGAACTGAACGTGTGCTCAGGTGTGACTAATGTGTTCATTCTTGATCAGCTAAAATGGACATAATCTACATTGTGTACAACAGGGTAGAGGAGTGTTTGGCTGTAAAATATCTTTAAGGTATCACAAGCAACTTCAGGTGATGTGCTGTTTCTCTGCTGGAAGTTCATGTGTTTGGTAGAGGTATGTACTGCAAGATATTTCCAAAGTTATTACTTCCAGGTTTTAAAATGAAGTTCCTCAGAAGAGATGTGTAGATTGCCCAAAAGATGGCTTTTGTAATAGCTGGGTGCAGCTCTTAGGTGCTTCCATCAGTGGCAGCATCAGGCTTCTCCAATAGAGAAAAAGAGGAAAGTTGCAGAATGGAAATGTCAGGAAGAAGGAAAATAAAACATATGTAGCATGGAACAAACAAATGAATTATTAGGTGTATGATATTTAATCTGTGAAAGTTTTCTGTTGCCAAGCGCACTTTTCACCAGTCAGCAGAAAATTTGATTATTTTTTTTCATAACAACTATGTTACTTCTTCGTGGCTGTACCTCCTATGTTACTGTTTTCCATGTTCCTGAAGGGTTTGCATTCATGTATTCAAGCATTCCTTGGTTAAAGTAACTTTATTAATGAAAAAATAATTAACTATTCAAGTATTTTCTAGTATTTGTTGATGTCCCAAAGTTAAATGAAATTAGACTTGCTATGTTTTCCTGCTCATTGCTTCTGGTTTCCTCAGTTGCTTAAGTATGGAATTGCTTAAACATTTTGGTTTTCAATATCTCTATTTCCATTGTTGTTATTTTTAACCAACCCCTGTAGTCTTTAAGACTCCTGGTATCAGAAACATCCTCACATGGAGCTGATGCTGAGGATGACTTGGAGAACAAAGTACTCTTACTACTGTTTTGGGTGGAAGTGGTATTTTTTAAGTTCCTCTGAGCTCCTGTCCAAATATTTACTTGAGAATTGTCCAAGCAGAATGAAGATCAGAATGAAGAGTATCAAAAGCAGACCCTTGATGTTGACTGGAAACTGTTAAAATGTAAAGCAACTTGGATTTGTTGAAGAGGTTTGTCACATAGAAGGCTTAATGCAGTCTGGTAGGACTAACTGGCTCAGAAAGGTGCACGGCAGGAGTTCTTGGGTGTTTTAACACTGGGATTGCTGTGCTCACTGAGCAGCAGTCACTTTATCTGAGTTTCTTTTTCTCAGTTACTTTCTCTGTGTGATGCTGAAGTTTCTTCTGCAATCAGCACAGTGCTGAAGTGCAGGCCTCCCTTGCTGCTCTGTCTGTGTTGGAGTTCTCTCACTGGTTGTCAGATGGTACCTGTGCTACTTGTCATCTTCCTAACCCAGTTGCTTTGCTGAGTATCTGCTGGAAATAGGTGAAATTTTGTGTCTGATTTTTTCCTGTGTTGTTACTACCAAAAATGTATGTTCATTACTCCAGAAGTGTGTTTGCTTCCATGTGACTCAGGTTACAAGTTTTAAGGAGCCTGAAATATGAGCTGTACTACTCATGGTAGATTTCCTTGACTCTGAGAAGAAACAATTTGTTCCTTGAATGTGAATGTGCTTTTTTCTTTGTGCACTCCAGCAAGGAGCCACTGTGCCATGCATCCTCAGCCAGAAACTGCATCTTCCAAAGTTAAAGAGCCCTTCCTCATGGGAGTAGTTACTTTTATCTGCGCTGTGTTTTACTTCCTGATCATAAGAACAATGAAAAATTACCCGTATTCTGGTGATGGTATTGCTGGTTTTGTGGAAAATTATGAAAGGGTTTTGCCCTTATGTTTTGTATGAAGGGTTTTGCCTTAGACAACCCTCTAAAACTCCTGAGAACCTTAAGAAACTACAAGCATCCATGGTGTAAGTCATCTCACTGTATGGTTTGGAATAGTATGAGACCTGGGAATGTTAAATAAATTTTACTGACCTCTTGAAGGTTATAAAACATGGAAGGGTTTTTTAATTATTACTATTATGATTTTTTTTTTTCAGTTGGCTAGTGTAGTAAATGCTTTGAAATATACTCAGATCAGAGCTGAGAGCTATATGAGTGTCAGCCACTAGATGGTAGAGCTTTCCAAGAGTAGGTAGTCTTTGAAATTTGATAAAAGAGAGTTCTTGGGGCTGTAATTCTGGCTTTTCTCATCAGTGCCTTTTTTGCAGATACTTTACTTTTTGATGGGTTGTTCTCTGTCATGATGCCTCCCAACAAATTAAGACACCTGTTTTCAAAGTTTTCATCAAAGTAATAATCAGATAAATACAAAACTGCTTGTTAATAAGGTGAAAGGGCTTCAATGGAAGACATTTTGATACCTTTTAGTGGTAATTGACAATAACTGTAAATTCCCTCAAAATTCTTAAAATGTCATCTGCTGCGTGCAAAGAGATCATTGTGTGCAGGTTTGTGATTGGTAGAGTGGCTTTAGAAAAAACAAAATTGGAAAACTTTGTGTTCAGGTCCTCAATAAAAGAGAAAGTAGCTTTTGTGCCATGTCTGAATAAATAGAAACAAAATGCTCAAACAGAACTTTTCATAAACTTAAGCTGTAATTGTTAACATTCTTTGAGGGTAGAGGAAAAACTCAAGTTTGGAGCCAGGCATTTTATTTTAAATGTTGTGAGTTATGCCTTATTTGTAAAGCTGGAGATGAGAACAGAAGGGGTAAATGACACAAATAACGAGTGTTGATCAAGTGATATTTAAATCTTTCTGTCTGTGAATAAACACCCTGAAGTTTAAAGCTTATTTGGGCTGTTGGGTATGTTCCCCCCACTTCCAGTGCCTGAAGGGGGTCCAGGAAATCTGAGGAGGGGCTGTTAGCAAGGGCTTGTAGTGAGAAGACAAGGGGGAATGAATTAAAACTGGAGGAGGGGAGATTAGGTTGGACATTAGGAGGAAATTATATAGAGTGAGGGTGGTGAGACCCTGGCCCAGGTTGCCCAGGGAAGCTGTGGCTGCCCCATCCCTGGAAGTGCTGAAGGGCAGGTTGGATGGGGCTTGGAGCAACCTGGGCTGGTGGGAGATGTCCCCCCATGCAGGGGGTTGGAACTAGATGACCTTGAAGGTCCCTTCCAAACCAAACCATTGTATGATTCCATGTTCTTAATATATTTAGTCTTTTTTGTTGCTGCAAGCAAAGTGCTGTACTGCTGACAAACCCTATTTATATGGCAGTATATGAAACCACAGAATGCCTTCATATATTTTACAGACTTCTGCTTGTGGGAGGCTGTGAAACAGATGAAGATGGAGTATCTAAAGCTACTGGTTGTGGGATATCTGCTTGGAGAGTTCTGTCAGGCTCTCCCCATTATAAACAGGTCACTAGTTACGAAGATGACATCAGAACAGTAAGTGTGCTTCCTCATTTTGCTGGATGAATGTAGTCACTGGCAGAATTATTGACTGGAAGGCCACTGTGAGTCTCTTCTTGAAAGAAGTTGTGAATGCAGTGTTTTGCTATTTTGTAAGCTATGATGTAGACTTCTAATAAGTTATCGTTTCATCTCCCAGCATCTCTCTACTTTTGCTTTCTCTGTAGTATTACCTGAGTTTACAAGTTCTTGATTATCACTTGTGGCTTTAAAAAACCCCCAAATGACAAGAAACAACAAAAAAATGTATGCAGAAATATAACAACTCCTTACTTGTGTACTGGGATATGTGATCTGTCTTTGTTGGGAAAAAGTGTTTTATTTTTGTCTCATTATTATTTCGTAACAAAAGGCAGCAAACCTGAAATAAGTGTTTCAGTCAAAGTCCAGCTCCTGCTTTCTAGTAGAAGTAAATTTCATAAGAACTGAGCTGCTGTGTGGATATACTGAAATTAATTTATGCTATTCTAGAAGAAATTGCAGTATTTACTCATACAGAGGTAAGTGTTAAAAGTGAGCTGTTAACGTTATTGCAAATGGGCAGTGCTTTTCTGTTGTGTGATACATACCTCACAAAATGGGCCAAGATATATAAACTGTGGTTTATTATCCTTACATGATTTTAAAATAGGAAGCCTTATGGTAGCTTATAGAATGCTGCAGAGTTGTTGTAGGACTTTAGAAAGGACTTAGTTTTTGGTGCATAAAACAATGTATGAGATTGTCTTTCACTGTGTGATGTTTTTGTTCTTACAGGCACAGAGAAGAGCATTATTAAGGATTATGAATTTAAGATTTTACAGCAGACGGGGAACAGAACAGGTAATAAGGTCTAGGTCTACCTTTATTTTACTCACATAATTGTCCATTAATTACTGCCTGAGAGACTGACTGAAAGTAGTTCTTAATGTATGCAATTTAAGAATTATCATTTTTGTAAAACTTATAAAAAATAATAAGCTTTTAATGTTAAATGGAATAGCCTGCAATTTATTTGGCTTTTTTTTAAAAATCCAATTAATTAATCTGCTGAATCTTGGATTTTCAGCATACTGATGGGTCTAGAGATGTAGAGTTGAGTATTAAATATAAATTTGTAATCAAAAAAGGTGTAAGAAGCTACCTAGTTATTTGTTTATGAATGCAATGATCCACAGCGTGTTAGGTGATCTAGATTCTGCAAGAAGAGAGTAGACAATGTGACAATGTTCCTCAAGTATTTGCCTGACAGAGAAATAAGAGGAACTCTAAACTACCCCACTCCCACTAGGAAACAGACAAAAAACCCCTCACCTTATAACCCAACATTTTCGTGCATTGTGGGGAAGAAAAAATGAGTGAATTCAAACTAGTAATTCATGGCTTCAATAGGACAGACACAAAGACTTAATTTTTACAGTCTGTTGTGAATACTATGAAAGCATTTTGCTAAGTAGCTTCAGAGGTTTATTATGGGTCAAACTCCCACTACCAGGACACGTGCAAACCTAATTAAACTGCTGGTCAGAATCAACTTGTTCAAAACAAATCTTTTAGCCTCCTGGTAAAACACCTTTTTTCCCTTCTTTTGCTTTTACAAGGGAAGAACAGTAAAGAATCTGCTTCTTACCCTCACTGTAATCTCCTGGGAGGAAAAATGGCAGGTCTGAAGATTTTATGGACTTTGGAAACAAATTTAATAGATTTTTGGGATGTGTAGGTGACTGGTTAAAAGAAGAAATTGCATGCTTGATTGGAAGGGGCAAACAAATTTTCTGAATCTCTCTGAAGGGTGGAATGGGGGAAGATTTTATTTCCTTCACTGTAAATATAAAAGAGAAGGCTGAAGTAAACTTTTTTACTGGAGGGCTGGTACTGAGGGTAGCTGAACTGAACTTCATCTTTGCACTTGCTGGTAGTAAATTTACAAAGAAAAGCAGAGATTTTTATTTATCCTTGACTGCTTTAATCCCAATTTCAGAGATTAGAGTTTAATTATGTGAGTTTTATTCTTAGTAGGACGTTGGCAACAGTGTTAATGTCTGACAGGCACAGCTGCTGGAGGATTTGGGTGTTAGAACTGGCTGTACTGGGATTTGATTCTTGGTGTTGCTAACTGAAATGACACTAATAAAACCTGAAGTACCACCCTGCTGAGTTTTTCAGTGTTTTGTTCTGCAGTTCCCTGCAGCTGACGAGCTGTTTACTGAGGCAGCATTGCCTGCTTTGCTAAAGACTGATTAATCTCTATAGATAACAATGCTGAGGTGGTAAATTGGGATGTGTTAAGGGCCACCCGACATCTAAATTTAACAGCAGCAGAATTATTACTGACTACTGAGTAAATGTTCAACCCTTGTTAAGATCTATGATGTATGCAGCTGAACCTTGTGTATATTTTAGCTATGTGTTTCCAAGTCCTTCAACAGTCTTTTGTTCTTTGTCCTCTGTGAATGCAACTTGATTTGTAAAGAAAGAATTGCCATTAGTAGACACACATGATTTTTTAGCAAAGTATAATAGAGATGACAGTACTCTATTTAAGAATACAATCAGACAGTACTAAAGGATTCTTTATATTAGAAAAAAAATAAAAATTGGTTTAAAATAACTTTAATAAAGCTCTCCTTTTCAGTTAGGTGCACATTTTAAGGTTGGGTTTGAGCAATGCTGTCAGTAGCTGCAGCCCACTGAACAACAGTAAGCAGATGATCATCATTTCTGTGGCATAGCTAGAACTTAAAACAGTCTAAGAAATAAAATAAAATGAATAAAAAACCTCCACAAACCCAAACAAGCCCTAAAGTAGTATATTCAAGGGATATCTACAATGAATTTGCTGTAGAAATGTCATTAGAACTTCTTAATCATATGGATGTCTAATAACTTTTCTGCACTTAGTTTGTGTTGGAGTGTTTTCCAAGAGGGAAGGAACTGGCTTAAAAACTGATTAGCTGTAGGCCTGGATAGTTCTAACATTACTGTAGTTTGAAGCTTTATTAGAAGGTTTTGAAAAGAGAACTACTAACAAAGTAGGATTTTATAAAAAGTGTAAATTTTGGGAATCTAAATCCTACTATCACTCATTAAAGACTAGACCCTTGAGAACCTAGTGATTTTTCTGAAAACATGGAAGTTGTGTTCAGGGCAGGAAAAGTAAATATAAATTGTATTATTAGACATGGTTATTTATTGCCAGTGACACTAAGTTTTACTTTGAAATTTGAGTGTATATTTAGAGGCTTTTGTCTTGTGGAAATAATGTATAGATTCAGTTGTAATTGTGAGGTGGTTCATGAATCCATAAGGAAATACTTTGTTGGGAGCACATTTGCCTCTTGAGGTATCCAAGAGCTGAAGGAAAACATCCCAGAGAATTTGTACAGCCTGTATGAAGTTTATTTACAGATGTTGAATTAATCCTTTTGTATGGACTTAATTTGATGTTTCCCACATGTTAAATTAATTCTTCTGTGTGGACTTAATCTGATGTTTCCTATATTGCTGCTTAGTCTCTTGTTATCAAGGAGATTCTGAAATTGAGCTTCAGTGTTCTGCAGTGAACAGTGTGCTCCTTCAGGGTCTCTTCATCCATGTGTCTCCTGTATCCCCTTTATTTTTTATTGCCATCATGCCCATCCAGAAGCTTTTTTCCAGTGTGGAAGAGCTGTACTAAGCTGTGTTTGGGTAACTGTCATCCTTGGATGGACCTGAGAGGCAGGAGAGTAAAAAAGCTGAGGTTGCAGGGTGTTTTCTCTGGACAGATGATGTGAGAACAACCTGCAGTCCCGCCCCCCAGCTCTGCCTTGCTCTCCCAAGTGTTCTACAGCAACGCCACCTCCAGGGTTTGATTGATGTAGCACAGTGTGATACACAAGGTCATGTTCCCAAAGATTTGTTAGTTTTCTGGGAGTGTGCTTCCTTTACACAGGTTGTGTTTACTCTTCCACATTTGATATTTTACCTTTATTCTCAGCTTTACTATTTTATTTATTTATTTATTTATTTGTTCAATAATTCAAAGCATGTTGAATTTTCAGGATGTGAGATTGTATTGTTTTTTTTATCCCTGAAGTAGGAAATACATTCTGATGTTTTGGTTTGGTGGTGATTTTTGGCTTTTAGTTTTTTTGTGTACTCCTTGATGTGTTTGGTTTCTTTGTTTGTGGGCTTTTATGTTTTATTTTCCTGACTTCATGTTTGCAGGATGGAATTTTCAAGATGAATCTTTCTCCTGATGGAGCTCTTCTGGCAGCCATTCACTTCTCAGGAAAACTGACAATCTGGTCTGTTCCATCTCTCAGACAACAAGGAGAATGGGAACAAAGTGATCAGGTAAGAAGGATGTAGATGTTTAGAGAATTGCAGTGTATGTTCTAATCCTCTGGAGATACATTTCCCTAGGAGGGATGGGAGTTTTTCAGAGAACTGTGGTTCAGGTACATACTATCTTTCCAGTCAGCTC
>NW_009953937.1:37594-57223 GCF_000747805.2 Chaetura pelagica
GCTGTCTGTGTATTTCCCATGTATTTAATGGCACCCAAAAGAGTTAAAAGAGACAAGGCAGTGAGAGCTCACCAATTTTACATGATACAGTGCATCATTAAATCCTGCTGCTTCTCCTGCTGCACTAGTGTTGAAAGAGGCTTTGTGATAACAAAAGTAACCCCAGTAACTACCACTGTTCTGGGCTGGTGCTCAGGTGCACTATGCAGAGCAAACAGGAGGACTGTTTTGGAGATTCTTCTTTTCTACACTTGTAGTTCTGTGTATAGATATGAACACTTGCTGGGCTTCTGTGTCTTGAAGAGGCTTTATTGCAGAAATCTTTAAGGTATGTTTACTTTTTAATGCTGCCTAGCCCAGGTCTGGTGGCATATCTTGTTTTCTGATCAGGTGTTTTAGGAATCCAGCAGTCTGTTTTGCTTTGGTTTTGGTTAAATTTAACATTTTAGAGGAAAGCACAGTGTCACCATAGGAGCTGTGTGTTTTATGTTCAGGAAAAGTTGGACTTTATGCAGAAGCATCTTCATTGAAAAATGAGTGGGCCAGTTAGAGATTAAATACACAGATTGTTTGTGTTACTTGCATTTAATCCTCTTTTTCTTTTGCACTTTTTTTTTCCAGCCAGGTTACGATGAGATCAACCCAGACTGGAGAATTTCTAGTGAGAAAAGGAAGAAAATAAAAGGTATGAGGTACAGTTGGGTCATTATTTTATACAACTGTGTAGCTAAAAGCATTTACACAAATATCCAAAGATCTGAAAATGCTTAATTAAATCTTGGGTAGAATAGCTGCTGGAATGGTATGTATGGTTGGGATTTGCAGCATGGCACAGATAATGAATGTCACAGTAGGTTTTTCAAAAATCCTCTCTTAGGAATAGTTTTGTAGCCAAAACCATAAATAAGAGGATATTTCAGTTAGTACAGGACTTCATGTAGTATTAAACATGTGATTGTGACTCTGCAGAATACTGAACCTTCAGCAAGTGTCTCAGCTTGTATCAGAAGCCACAACATCGTTTCATAGGGAACCCATGATTGAGTCCACAGCCTAAAACCTAAACTTTATCTTTTCTTTCGATGAATGTCTAATGAATCTTGAAAGCTAATATAAATTAAAGAGATTGGTATGAAATTCTGAAACAAAAGGGGTTTATTTTCTTCGACTGAATTTGCCTCGTCTTGTAGGCTGTGCTAGGAGCCTTGTTCATAGCTCTCACTTGTTCTCAAAAGCAGGGTAACCTTTTCTGATTTTCATCAGTGTTATGTTTGTTGACAGGGAGATTTTGTCAAGGATGGCTTGGGAGGTATTGAAGCAGATCTTTATCAAATATCTAATATTTGTCATGTTTTGTGCAAATAAATCACTTTACTGTAAATTCTTTTAACAATAATAAATAACAATATTTTAAAAGTAAGTCCAAGATTAAGTGTTTTACCCCTCAACATCTTTAGTTAATGCAGAACTGATTTAGTAATATATAATTAATCTAAAATGCCAACTTAGTGAACCAAGGATGCATATACGGTAACAAATGTCTGTTAAATTGGACCATGAGATGAAGTGTCTTAATAATTAAAGTCGCTTCTGTTTTTATCTGGTGTTTATAATGTTTTTTTTCTTTGTATGATGTTTTCTTATTTATTTATTTTAGATAAAGAATCCTATTACCCACTGATAGATGTAAATTGGTGGGCAGATAATTCTGTCATCCTGGCTCGCTGCTCTGGTGCATTGACTGTGTCATCAGTCAAGACGTTAAGAAACCTGCTGGGAAAGTCCTGTGAGTGGTTTGAGAGTTCTCCTCAGGTCACTTCAGCTCATGATGGAGGCTTTCTGAGCCTGGAGGTGAGAAATGTGCACAGGCAGATACCTGTTCGGAATGCAGCAGGAAGAGTTTGCTTTTCTGTATGTAATCCTAAAGGTATTGTGTGTGGGGGGGGATGGTTTAAAAGAAATGTAAATTTCTAGTAATAGGAAAAGTGATTCCCTTTTGTTATCCCTAGGTAGGTATTGCAGGGAAATTCTGAACTTGCTGCAATTCAGGTGTCTTAATAAAAACTTAATTGTCAAATAAATCCTGGAGACTAGAGTCAAAACTCCTAGAAGGCCAGGTCTTAATGAGAGGAATCTTGCTGCAGGAATCAGTTTGTACTGACGTGTTTCACTGCTCTGTGTGTTAGTGCATTTGAAGAACACTGCAAGCATCCCTCTCCTGTTTTGAAGCAGAGGCCTCTTACAGAGGGACTGTTGTTATGAGAAATGAGGAACACATTTAATTTAAGACCAAGCCATGGAAGAGGTCTGCTTTCATTCATCTGCAGTAGGATTCCAGGAAGAAGTAAAATATAATTTTGGTTAAGATGTTAATCAGGTATTTTCTTTGCAAAAAAGAAAAGGACTGTTTCCTAAGGCTTATGCTGAAACAGGTCTTTACTCAGGTCTTGCATGTGGGCCACAACAACCCCCAGCAGCTCTACAGGCTTGGGGAGGAGTGGCTGGAGCTGCCCAGCAGAGAGGGACCTGGGGTGCTGGGTGACAGCAGCTGAACAGGAGCCAGTGTGTGCCCAGGTGGCCAAGAAGGCCACCAGCATCCTGGCCTGCATCAGGAGCAGTGTGGCCAGCAGGAACAGGGAGGTGATCCTGCCCCTCTGCTCAGCCTTGGTGAGGCTGCACCTTGAGCACTGGGAGCAGTTCTGGGCACTGCAGGATGGAAGGACATGGAGGGGCTGCAGAGCTGGTGAGGGGTCTGGACAACAGGTCTGATGAGGAGAGGCTGAGGGAGCTGGGACTGTTCAGCCTGGAGAGGAGGGGGCTGAGGGGAGACCTCAGTGCCCTCTGCACCTGCCTGAGAGGAGGTTGTGGTGAGGAGGGTGTTGGGCTCTTCTCCCTAATGACCAGCAGTAGGACAAGAGTAAATGGGGTCAAGCTGCACCAGGGGAGGTTCAGACTGGGTATTAGGAAACATTTCTTCACGGAAATAGGGGTGAGGCCTTGGAACAGGCTGCCCAAGGAGGTGGTGGAGGTGGTCAAAAAACAGGTGGAAGTGGAGCTTTGGGAGATGGTTCAGTGGCCACGGGGGTTGTAGAGCAGATAATTGGACTTGATGATCTTGAAGGACTTTTCCAACCTTAATGATTCTATGTAGTAGGTGGACACTTCGTGTTCTACCCCTAAGAATTGTTTTCTTTGCAGTGTGAGATAAAACTCGTTCCAAAAAGATTACGCTTGGAGAGCAGGCCTGGTGATGAAGATGAAGGCGAAGATGACTCTGACTCGGATGATGAAACTTCTGCCAAGGACAGGTACTTCAGCTACCTAAAGCAAGGCCTTTACTTTGTGACAGAGATGGAGCGATTCGCTCCGCCACGGAAACGGCCACGTACCATTTCCAAGAACTTCCGCCTTGTCAGCTTGAGATCCACGACTCCAGAGGAGCTGTACCAGAGAAAGGTGAGTGTAGAAGGACTTGTGAAATTCTTTATTGACACAGGGATTTAGGAACATAGTTCTAAAGGTCTCTTGATTGACAGTGTACTGTGTTAACTCATCTAAGGCATCAGTGTTTAAAACCAGCACTGTAATAATTCAGGTGAGATGATGTTTGCAGGTCAGTGAGGAGACACTGTGCCTCATTAGCTTGCTCAGACTTGGAAGTGTCCTCATGTGGGCATTTACAAGTAATGCAAGACCTGGCAAATATATTGAATTAATTTAATTTAGCTTGTTATTGGCCAGGGAATGGGTTAACTTCTGCTCTGATCTTAATGCAGTTTACTTAAATGTTTTTTCAGGCATACATACAAAGTAGCCCTTTGGCTGGCTCTTAGTGGAGGTGGATACTTCTTAAAAGGCTACTCTGGAGAGTACTTTAGAGAGTATTCTAGGCCATGCCACTCGTTCTGATGGTAAACCAGCCAGTCTGTTAGTTTCCAGGGAGTGTTGATGTAATACCAGTTACCTAAATAACTTCTTTCTTTTCCTTGAGGAAAAATCTCTCATTTTCTAGAGGTTTCTGTTAGATCTGAGTCTCACTCATCCCTGTCTTGAGGTCTTCTCTTTCCCACCTGCTTAAGCATACCCACAGTAATTATTTAACATGCTTCAGCACACAGAATTAATAATTGATTGTTTAATATGGAAATCAGTTGCCTTTCATTTTCATGTGTTTGCATTTTAGATTGATAATGAAGACTATGGGGAAGCTTTGTTTTTGGCTCAAGCTTATGGCCTCGATTCTGATCTTGTGTATCAAAGACAGTGGAGGAAGTCGGCTGTTAATGTTGCTTCAATTCAAGACTACTTGGTGGGTTTGGGTTTTGTGACTTGGAGGCTTTCTTACCAGAATGGCTGCATTATCTTCACAGGAATCTCAATTGCATTCTTAATTTATGCAATAGAAGTTGGTGGCAATTTGGAGAGGTGTCATGTGAATTCAACTTCATGTCATGTGGAACAGAGTGTGATCTTGTTAATTTAACTGGTCCTGATCAGGAGACCTTGGCAGTTCATGGAAATCTTTCCTTTAACGTATCTACTAATTTCTGTTAGTAGTAACGTGGCAAATGAATAATAATTGGAAATATAAAGCATTTAAATAACTTCCAATTATTTTAGAAAATTAAGTGGGAAGGTGAAGTTGGTATCACTAGCTATACAGCCAAGGCTGGATAACAAAGTTTGTAGTATGGGGTGCTACCCAGAACTGGAGTTTTGCAGTAGAATACAATGTGGGGCTTTTTTTGGCTTGGAAGAAAGACTTCAAACCCAGCAGTCAAGTATTGTCAAAAGTGCCAAACCTAATGGTACTATAGTGTACAGTCTTCCAAAAAATCAACAGATGTCTATTTTTTTTCCAAGTCAGATAATAATGTAATGTCAAGATCAGATTTTACAAGTAGCTGTTCTCCATATGCTGTGTAATGTCAGATGAAGATCAGCAAATAAGACCAGCAATATTTTGTGACTCTGGTGTGTTCTTTCTGTACAAAGAATCCTACTGGCATGTGAAGGGGTTGATACTGAAAATGACTCAAGTATTATTGTGGAATAAACTCAATTTATAACAATTGCAATTTGGCCCAAAACTATCACATTTTGTTTGGTGTAAGGAGGAGTGGTATTAATTAGGGAAAACAAGTAATAACTTGTGTTCCTGTTGTGAAAGTTCTGCAAAATCATTTGTCATTTCTCTTTTCTACCACATACACTCTGAGGGGAAAAAAGGGGTTTTTGCCTATGTTGGTTCCCATTGTCTTGTTGGATTGTGTGCTGGGATCATTCATTACCTTCAGGGTGCAGTTTAGCTTTCTGCAGATGAGCACTGGACTTCTCTTTTCCTAGACACCAGAGTTGTTTGCAGAGCAATGAGGAGAAGCTTAGTTCCATTGTGTTAACTACATAAAATTAAATCCATGTACTGCTAAACAAAACTGTAAACTTAATGTTCACGGGGTAGTTATTTCATCTCTTTTGTGTGTCGACATGGCCAGTCATCAGGCTAACTGGACTGTTCCTTAAGTGGAAGAAACACATGAGAAGATATTAACATCTCTGATTTCACTGCTTTGGATTGAAGTGTGTAACACTGTGCCTGTGCTCTTTTTCTTGGGCAGAGCAAAATTAGGAAGCGTGCATGGGTTCTTCATGAGTGCTTGGAAAGAGTTCCAGAGAATGTGGATGCTGCCAAGAAGCTGCTTCAGTATGGCTTGAAAGGCACAGACTTGGAGGCTCTTGTGGCCATAGGAAAAGGAGAAGATGGTGGCAGGTTTGGGAAGAGTATTTTTGTTGTTGTTTCCTTTTTAAGGAATGATGGATGGAGTATTTTCTAATTATTTGGTAAAGTTTTTGTCTTATTTTTTTAATCAAGCACTAATGAAAATGTTAAGATTTGAAGGATCTACCTTTGTCCTACCTTTTGAAGGACATAGAAAGGTAATGCTTTGAACCAAACTATTAGAAAGATTTCCACAAGGTACCTTTTCTCATTTTACCACCTACAAATGTAAAATTGTTGGTTGTTTTTTACTGCCTTTTTGCTTTTTTCTGGATACCTTTTATTTTCTCCGTCAGGTGGAACTTTTGATGTCAAGAATTTTCTGTGAGAATCTTTCTACTGCCTCTTTTGCAAGTTGCAGCTACTCCTATAATGCATTTTATTGTATTTCTTAATTGTTCTAATGATCTTCTGTTGTTCATCGGAGAGGGGAATGAAACAAAACACAGTGGATCAGAGGGGAAGGGCATGGGTAGACAATTTGCTGCTGTGTTCAGTTTCTGGTAGTGGGAATAGAACATGCTGCTCTTCTTTTCTTCAGTCCTTGTTACCATTGTGTGCTGCAGAGCTGCTGCAAGTGCCAGTGCTACCTGTGGGATTTAGAAACTTGTAACAAGTGTCATAGCTGTGTGGTTGGTGGGTCCTTTTGTTTTGTTTTTTAATCTTGTTTTAGGAAAGGTTGGAAATGAGATTATGCCTCTTGTTGGCTTGTGATTAGTGCCTGCTGCTTTATAGCAGCAAAACTTACTGTTGCCCTTGCCTGCACAAGTTCATTTTTTTAGTCAAGACAGAAACAGAAAGCTGTGTTAGTGTGTTTATTCAGTAATTAGTTAATCATATATTTTTGTTTGTTTGTCTCAACATTCATTACATTGTTGGTTTTGTCCTTTAGATTTATCTTACCAGGGGAGGTGGACACTGAAATTCCCTATGAAGACTTTTTGTCATCAGATGAGGAAACAGATACTAGAAAGGAAAAAGAGGCCAAGAAGCATCAAGAACTGCTACTATCAGTAAACTTCTCAAAGTAAATGAAATGTTTGGTCATGCTTTATTGAGAGTTATGTTTATTCTAACTACACAATTGCAAGAACGTCATTACTCTCATGTAGGTTATTCCTGATAGGAAAGTGGTTTGAATTTTAATTGCCAGTATCATGGAATCACAGAATTGTCAGAGTTGAAGAGACCTCTAGAGACCATCCAGCCCAACTCCCCTCTAAAGCAGGATCCCCTGGAGCACATCACTCAGGGCTGCATCCAGGGGGTCTGAATATCTCCAGAGAAGGGGGCTCCACACCCTCCCTGGGCAGCCTGTCCCAGGGCTCTGTCACCCTCAGAGTAAAGAAGTTTCCCCTCATATTTCAGGGGCACTTCCCACGTTCCAGCCTGTGCCCGTTGCCCCTCGTCCTGTCCCTGGGCACTGCTGAGCAGAGTCTGGCTCCATCCTCCTGCACCCACCCTGAGATACCTGTAGGCATTGATCAGGTCTGTCCTCAGCCTTCTCTTCTCCAGGCTGAACAGCCCCAGCTCTCTCAGCCTTTCCTCATCAGGGAGATGCTCCAATCCCCCAGCCATCTTTGTTACCCTCCCCTGGACTCTCTCTAGCAGTTCCCTGTCTCTCTTGAACTGGGGAGCCCAGAACTAGTCCCGGTTCTCCAGATGTGGCCTCACCAGGGCAGAGTAGAGGGCAATATTGCGTAAAAAGGTTCCCGTCATATATTCTGAGGCAGTTATATGTGTAACAGCTGTCTTCATATGCACATGAGGTACAGTATCCATCCCAAGGGTGGAAATTCTTGTCTGTAACACAGGCTGACCCTGGAGCAGAAGGAACTGTGCCGCAGCAGGCTGAAGCTCCTAACCTACCTTGACCGCCTTGAAACCTATGAGGTGAGCAGGCTGGCTACAGTTCTTTTGAGTTCTCCTTCCATAGGTATTCCTGTAACTTTTTTTGGTCACATCATTGTATCTTCTTTGTTATATATTGTAGTATTAATGCTTAGAGTCTTCTTGAAATGCTGGTCTCTCTCATGGGAGGAAGCTCAGCTGGTTTCTGTTCAAGCAGCACAAGTTACCGTGTGTCTCCTGCTTCACTGCTGCAAATGGCAGCTTGTGGTGTAGGGATGGAGCTGGGCAGGAGCTGCTTGGAGCATTCTCTACCTGCAGGGAATGAGGTTAATGCACCAACATAGGGTGTGGAGTTGGGGCAGGGCTACTGTTACTCTTTCAGTCTAATTAGCATGTTCTCTTCAGGTTCTCTAATGAATCTCTGACTTCATGAGGTTACTGAAAGTTTTTGGAATGTCAGACTGTATTTTGCTTAGCTTTTTAACTTTCCATTGGGCACTGATCATATAATTACTTTTACCACATCTCTTTGTAACTAGTGTTGTCTAAACTCTCACAAAAATAAGGCAGGGAGTTCTCTTTGCTCATCAATCAAAAATACATCTGTTTTCTTCCTCCTGAAACAAAAACAACAGCATACTCTTCCAAATATATCTCATACTTGTCCCTGCTAAGATGAAGATATCTGTTGGCTTTTTGATGCTTTTCTAAGCCTTGCATAAAATCCCACTTTTTAATAAATTTTGGGGTTTTCTTTTGTTTTTGAAGGAAATCCTTGGAGGGCGTCATGCAGCTGAACAGCACTATGATGGTGAATTCTTCAAGAAGTTCAGAAGTCAGAATATTGTACTTTCAGCAAGAACTTATGCCCGGGTATGAGTACTTCTTTTGCTGGAATGTAATTTTGTGTTAGTGAATTTTTTCTTCATTTTGAACTTGGTTGAATCTCAGTGGAAATTTAACAAGTGTGTGTGGGGGTGTGTGTGTGTGATTGTTATTAAACAAATGCAGGGACTCTGAGCTAATTTTCTTTCTTGCTATGGAAAATTTAAATGTTTGTTCCATGACCTAAGCTAACATATCGTGTTAATTTTCAGCCTAAACCAGTCTCAAGCTAGTTGTGCAACTTAGTGTTTTGCTCTTTAGGAAAGCAATGTCAGAGCCCTGGAAATTTTGTTCACTTTCCATGGATCAGCTTTACTTCCACACAGACAGGCGATTCTCTCCAATTTTCCAGAGACTACTTCACCACATGAATATGCTTTCTTGTTGCCTGAAGCCTGGTAAGGATGCATCAATACATAGTAACTAAAAATAAAAAAAAATATATTTTTTTTAGGTTAATACTTAAATTGGTTTCCATGTATGGCAGTCTGTTGGTGGTTATTACCTTGAATCAAGAGAGCACATTTGTTTTTGTGTAGTTGATCAGTCTTTAGTTTGTTTTACTTTGTGCCATTCATGGGAGCTTTTTGGTCTCTCCTGGTTATTATCAGGAAAGTAGAGACTTTAAATGTTCTTGCCTTCATGACACATAAAAGGAAGCATGGCCTTTTCTGACATAAACTGCCCAAATTTGTACAGGTCCACATACAAGTCTGTCATTGTATTGTAGTAACAGCTTTAGGAAATGAATAACACAAGTGTTGTAGCTCACTGGAAGCAATTATGTTTTTTCTGAATTTGTTTCATAATGTAATTTAATACCTAAAAAGTCAGTAACTTCAAAATCATTAATCTTCTTGTTACTGCTTCCTATGCAGCTTGCTAAGGTAAAATTGAGAATAGCTTCAAATCCAGACTTTCCTACTCGTTAATGTCAGCATAAAATGTTAGTTTACTATCAATTTGATATAAATTTTCATAAGAGAGTCTTCCTTGAACATCATAATATTTTGTGTGTTAATGAAAAGAATTTTTTGCTTCTAGAGCTAAAAACACGTCAATTATTAAATTAGTTTTGAAGCATGTTCAGTGCCTATAAAGAATTGGGAAGATGCCTTTATTTAATATTTTACAGAAGGACTTTGAAGCTTTACTTGAGAGACAGCTTTGGAGTAGCTAACAGAATTTTTATTTGTAATCTTTCAGCATTATAGTTACATTTTTCACTTCAAAGTTTTAACAGTCCCATTTGGATAATTCTCCATGTCGAAGAGGTTTTTTTTTAAATTAATAAAGTTATTCCCCTGACATTTTTTCCTAGCTTGTAATACTTACCACTTATGTCCTTTCTGAGCAGAATCTGGTCTTTATTTCATAATAGTTAATACTTAGCAGTGCCCTTTTATTGTGGTGGTAGTATTAGGAACACATTTAATTAGTTACAGTGTCAAAATACTTGCTTTATTATTTTCTTTAAGGTAACAGTTATGGCAATGAAGAGAAATACTTGCAGTATTTATAAAAGTGGTTAAATATGTTCTCTTTTTTCTCTTTTGTTTTCAGAAGATTTACAGTGTGAGAAGGAGGGTAGAAAAGTCTTCTTCAGTGTGGTTATGGTATTTTGTTGGTGTTCATTAACAAGTTCCCCTTCTTTCAGAAGGGTTGGTTCTTGGTTTTGTTCTTTTCTTTTGTTGCTGTGCTTGGTTGGTTTGCTTAAGAATCTTACATGCCAAAAGGCAAAATGACAGTCAAAATAAAAGCATAAGTGTTCCAGTGGTAAAGGTGTGAAGTTATGGGTTAAGAACTTAGTTTTTTCTGCTGTTGGAAAATGGATGGATATAGTTTGAATCTTTATTCCTGTGGCAGACTGAACTTTCCAGTGCTAGAACAAAGTAAGTGCAGGTTCACACTTTTTTTTCAGGCTGCAGATAATACTGTATGTCTTTGAAATACCTGTCTTTGGACAACTGCAAAATGGGGATGAGAACAAATCTTATATACTTATAAAAATGTAACATGTATTTTCTTATAAAAAGTTGTTTTTTTTTAATGGGGTGAGTATTCCCCCCCCCAGTCCTTGTAGATTCAGGTTCTGGCAACTTTTTTGTCATGTGAATCAAAATGAATCCATATGAATCAAAAAGAATTGAAGTTTTTTGTTATGTTAAGGGAGTTTATTTGGCCTTTATTTTTTAAATGGGATATGAGTATGAATAGAATTACTAGTTTACTTCTCTATAGAACACAGTATGCAGACATAATGAGCCTTAAATTAACTGGTTGAACAAAGTTATGATACAATTTAGGAAATTTTCATTCCCACATAATATTAGAAAGTTGCAAGTACTGACTCTTAACTTACAAACTTCTGAACAAAAGGAAAAAACATTGAAAAAATCTAAATCTCAGTGTTGCAGTTGGCAGAAAAAATGTCTGTGGGATTAGAACTTGGTTTCTCCCTTCAGCTTGTGCAGGTTGTAGTTACAGAGGTCTTGGGATAAGGGGTGAGAATGGTTCAGTCTGTCCTCAGGAACTTTGACTCTAGACAAATCTTGGAAAGGATTCTAAATCAGGAAACAACTTAGTCTGGTTTTCCTTTTTAAATTTCAGGCTTGCAGTTACGAAGTATCAGAAAGGTTTTCTACTTTCAGCTGCCAGAATGACGTGTTTCTCTGAGTTCACTGTTTTTCTGAAAATTCAAGGCTATCATTGTCTGTACCAAGAGATGCCAGTAGAGTAACTGGATGCTGTGGTGTGTCTGATGAGACCACTAATATGGATCCACTCCATGACGGAGTAGTTACATTTTGGCGTATTTGTATTTTTACTTACATTTATTTCTATCTGGCCTTGTTTAAAGAATGCCTGGTTCATGCCCTGTTGATGCCTTCACTGCTTGGCCTCCTGCAGCTCAGACCTCTTGCTGAGCAGGATGCAGCTCAGAAGGCAGAAGAGATTTTTTTGGGAGGCAAAAAACCCTGTAGTTTGTATTGTAGGTCTTGATATGTGACCCTATGTGTGTATGTAGGATGAAGCACTGCTGGGAATTGACTGTATTGTGGCTATGTATGTTGAGCACTTCAAGTGGTGAGAGGGTTGGCTCCCAGCTGGAGCTCTCTGAGCTGACACCTATCTTTAAGGAAATTCCCCACATTGCTTTGTGTTCTCTTAGTTCCTCCATCTCTAGGCAGATCTACCTGAGAGAAAACTTGAGATTGTGTAGCAGAGGCTGCCTTGGTCATGCATGGAACGGGTGAGGTGGGACAAACAGGCACCTCTGGCCATTGCCAAGGCAAAAGCATTGAGAGGCAACAGCACACTGTACATTACCACCAACGTGGAGGCATGTGGTACTGCTGTGTCTGAAGAATTTCATTACCTGTGAGAAATGGTTTTGTAAGTGTTGCATTATGAATGCCTTTTCCTTTCATCTCCAGTTCAGCTGCAGAGAGTAAATTCTAAGTACTTAGTCATAGAAAGGCATTTCTGTAGGCATAAAGCAGCTGGCTTTTTTTTGTTACTGGCACATGTCATTCACATTAGAGTGGCATTTAGAGGCCAGTGTCACAAAAGATTTAACATCTTACGAGTCATGGAAAAGCTGGCATAAGAAATGAGGAACAAAAGGTAGAACAATTTGGGTTTTTGTTAGAAAATATAAGGGGTTTTTGTTTTTTTTCCTGTATCTGCTTGTAAAAATTCAAAAGTGGTAGATATTCTTTTGTTTCTCATTTTTGGCAGATGTTTAGTAGCATCTTTAGGGGTCTCTTTCAGAGCTGTTCAGGAGGTTTGTGCTGTCTGAGCAGAGGACTGATGTTATCCATGATTCTTGAGAAGGACTGAGAGTTATACAAGCTCAACAGCTCCTGCAGCTGAGAAGGAATCTAAAATACTGAGATGGCATGGATGGCTCCACGTGCCTGTTGGCTGGAAACTGCTTTTGTGGTAGATTGACATTACTTAGTAACCTGTTCTTGCAGAACTGGGCTTGTAATGTTTCCTTACTTTTTTTCATAGTACTCAGCTGCTTTGATAATGGTGGCTGCTCAATCTGGGCTGTCTTTTGGTCACTGGGATTCCTGATCCTTCTCAAAGACACAGAATTAATATGTTAATACAGAGTGAAGGTGGTAAAAGTTGAGGTATTCATGGTGGCTCTTTCTGACCTCTGTTTTAATAGCTGCATCTAGTGTCCCATGTCTATAGTTAAGGCTCTTGCCCTCAGGTTTTTAAAGGTGATCTCAGAGGAGAATAAAGCTTAACACCATTATAAATACTCAACCAGAGTATTTTCCCTTGTCTTTCAATTTTCTTACCCTTTTTACTACATTTAATTGCAACACTGCTGATCACATTTCAAACTCATAGGAGCTGTCTGATTCAGAATTTCCCTCAGCAGCCATAAGTCTGCTATATTGCACATTACACTAGTTGTAAAAATCTTCCCTCTAAGATAGCAATTTTTAATGTGTTTCTCTTTTTTACTCCTTAACTTTCTCAAATATTAGTTTTCAGTTGTGGCTTAGTATTTTTTTACTGGAGAGTGTGAATGGACTCTGCCTGAAGAATTGGGGTGGGAATGGAAATGTCTTTTAAAAACTTGGTGAAAGTTTAAAACCCTAAATATTTCCACGTAGCAGACTCTCATCTATGAATAGATAAATACTACACAATTAAGCTAAGAGGTTCATAAGCAGTTAACTTTCATAATGTCTTCCCCTGAGCTAGGTTTTTAGCTGCTGCCTGTGGCATTGCAGTTTCCATAAAGCTCTTACAGCTTCATCTCTGTATCTTCTTGGTATATGTATGTAAATAGGTTTGACTAAATGTCTGCAGAACTCTAATATATAGTCCTCATTTTTGCATAATAGCTTTTTGTCTCCTGAAGATGAACTGCTTATTTTTTTAGTTTAGTTTAGAAGTGTTCATGTTTAAATAATTAGTCCCATGATCAGTTTTTCTTGTTAGAATTCATTTGTTTAATGTTACAGTGAAATAAGAAGGGCATAAGTTTTATATGCGTTTCTTTGCGTGAAGGGGAAGAAGAGTAGTTTAGGAGAGGGGTCAAGGCATGAAGGGGAAGAAGAAGAGTAGTTTAGGAGAGGGGTCAAGGCAGTTAATAATATTTCAAGGATGTATTTGGAAAAAAGAAAAAAAAACAACACAACCAAACCCAGATGTTATCTTCTACTATGAAGCAGACAAAATAACTTTTGAGGGAAAGATTAAATTGTCATGGTGCCACTTGTGTTCGTGTCTGGATTGACTTCTGGTAGGAGCAGGGAAGGTTCTTGTGGTCCATGTGAGTTGCAAAGCAGTGATTTGGAGGAAGAGCAGCTCTTCTGCAATCTGAGGTATGTGAGGATCTGGGAAAGCAACAGGAGCAGCTCACTGCAGTTGGAAGGCTGCTTGCTGCCTTTTAACAGGGTTCAGAATGAAATGTCTTCCCTGAACATTCATTGTGGTTTATAATTGTACAGTCCTGAAGGAGGATTTTCACTAGATGGTGGCAAACAGCTTTGATCTTCCTCAGAGTTCAGCTGTGTCTTTAAAATAGCCCCTTTTGATTTTGTGAAAGCTGTTGCCTCTCAATTTTTATACATCAATAAAAAAACCCACAGTGAACTCCTAGACTGCAGTTTGGTACTGTTAGCTGACTTTTCTGATGTTTAGATCATTCAGTCTAGGTCAGGTTGGGAAAAGAAGCAAGTTCCCCTCAGCCCAAACTCTATGAAAGGTTAACCACATCATTAAACCAGCTTCATTCGTTTGTGTGACATCAGGTATAACTTCTCTCCTCTGGTGGCAGAGTTGCTTCAAAAGACCTGTCACCACAGTGTGCACAGCAGGAATTCTGAAGGATAGTTTACTGTGGCAGCCAAAAGCAGCTGGCATACCTTTTCCACTAGCTTATGTGGATCAATTTTCCCAAACAGTGTGGTGGTTTTGGCACTTTGGTTTAGACACCATCTGTACTTCACTCATGATCAATTTGTCACGTGTCCTGTAGATGATACTGGAAAATGAAAAGCTTTTCTCTCTGCCCACCACTTTTATATCACAAAGTATATGGAATAATAGGAAACTTAAAAATATGTTATCAATTATATACTTGTGTTTACTAATTCACTAAAAAACTACTATAATGGTAGAAAAGAATGTTTTAATGCAATATGAAGAATGTGATATGTATCATAGCTGGTGAGAACTTCATATCTGGGATGTGCTTTTTATTATGTTTCATCCTCATTTATAGAAGAATTGTGACATAATAAAACTGTTTCAGAGCCAAAAGAATTGCAGAGCAACATAAACTAAGACCCATTTCCCCACTGCTCTCTGAGAACACACAGGCTTTAGACAATTGAGTTACTGGATTAAATTAAGAAAGAATATTCATTAAAACTTCCTTTGCAAGTCATGCATTATATACAGGTATATGCATTATATGAGAGAGTTGGGGTGTCCAGCCTGGAGAAGAGAAGGCTCCAGGGAGCCCTAAGAGCACCTTCCAGTGCCTGAAGGGGCTCCAGGAAAGCTGGGGAGGGGCTTGGGACAAGGGCTGGTAGTGAGAGGACAAGGGGGAATGGATTAAAACTGGAAGAGGGGAGCCTGAGGTGAGACATGAGGAGGAAATTCTTTGCTGTGAGGGTGGCGAGACCCTGGCCCAGGTTGCCCAGGGAAGCTGTGGCTGCCCCATCCCTGGCAGGGTTGAAGGGCAGGTTGGATGGGGCTTGGAGCAGCCTGGGCTGCTGGAAGGTGTCCCTGCCCATGCAGGGGGGTTGGAACTAGATGATCTTTAAGGTCCCTTTCAACCCAAACCAGTCTGGGATTCTATATAGTCTACTTTTAATGCCTCCACGTCTTTATGTAGTGGCATTATGGAAGTGCTAATTTGAATGTGAAGTCTAAAATAATTTACAGTGTACTTCCAGTAAAATATGGAAATCATAAACTCTAATAAAGGTACAAGTGTCAGTAGTGGGAAAAGAATATTTGAAGATTCAGGATTTTATATAACTCGTATCATAAAACATAAATTAGAGGTAACTTAAAAAATAAATGTAATACAATTGGAATCAGATACCTTCTTCAAAGGATGAGTGGATAGCAAGACCATTTGATGGAAACACTGGCTTTTCATAAAGTTCAGTATCTTTCACGTATAGCTTTCCCATCTCTAACAGATAAAAGACTTGGTGTCTCACTTAAATGCAGTTTGTTCAGAACTATTCCAGTATTTAATACACAAGCTTTCAAGTGCAGAAGTAGTGTTTATAACAGTATTTTTTCAGACAAATGATACATGATTAAAAAAAAAAACAACGAAAAACAAACTTTCATCTACTCTTACAATATTTTTAGAAAAGAAAACAGACCTACTCTTAAAAATCTCCATGTCTTTCAACAAGAAGCTGTTGTTTTCTAGGTGTGTTTGGGTGAATTGCCTTTTGCCTTGGAGTCTGTATTTGATGTGCACGAGTTTGCAAGAGAAAAGATTTTTATAATTCCTAATTCTCAGCTAGATGAGCCTTGGAGACAGGCTTGTGGATGACATACTTGGAGGGGAAAAAAACCATGAGTTGCCATTGGTAATAGAAAGAATTGGATTCTGACCTCAAAACTGAATTAGATCTTTTTTTTTGAAAGCCTGTCCTTGGAGAGGAAAATAATCTGCAGCTTTGAATAAATGTAGTTGGTAGGACACAGGAACTACAATAGCATGGACCTCTTTTGTTGAAGCGAAGAATGGGAAGAATTGTCAAGCCTACATAAATAATGGAGTGAAAAGAGCAGTACAGGGCAAGTCTGTTCTTTTTGAAGAAATTGAGTTGAATACCTCTGTAATCTGCCAATTCGCTGGTCTCCAGTCATATTTATTGTACTGGTGGAAGGAAAGGAAAGAAAGAGGAGAAAGGGTGGGGAGAAGCAGTGTCTTGGGAAAAGAAATAAATGAAAATCCTACGCTAGGAGTTGTGAGGATCTGTGGTGTGGCAGGAGCCACCAGCCCCAGTGCCTGCAGTGATCTAGCCTCACAGCTGGAGTTTGTGGGGACTAAGTCTATGTTGCTGTCTCTGACCTTGGGGGTGGGGGGGTTCCGTTTCCAGAACAAAACTGCAAAGCTGATAGAATCATAGACTCATAAAATGCGTTGGGTTGAAAGGAACCTTTAAAGGTCACCTGGTCCAGCCCCCCTGCAGTGAGCAGGGACCTCTTCAACTAGATCAGGTTGCTCAAAGCCCTGTCCAGCCTGATCTTGAATGTCTTCAGGAATGGGGCCTCCACCACCTCTCTGGGCAACCTGTTCCAATGATCCACCACCCTCATTTTAAATAACTTTTTCCTAATGTCTCAAGTAAATCTCCCCTCTTCCAGTTTTAATCCATTTCCCTTTGTCCTCTCACTCCCTGGCCTTGTCCAAAGTCCCTCCCCAGCTTTCCTGGAGCCCCTTCAGGCACTGAAAGGTGCTCTTAAGGTCTCCCTGGAGCCTTCTCTTCTCCAGGCTGAACACCCCAACTCTCACAGCCTGGCTCCAGAGCAGCGCTGCTCCAGGCACTGCATCATCTTTGTGGCCCTTCTCTGCACCAACTCCAGCAGGTCCATGTCTCTCCTGTGCTGAGGGCTTCAGAAGTGGATACGGTACTCTGGATGGAGTCTCATGAGAGCAGAGGGGCAGAATCCCCTCCCTAGCCCTGCTGGCCACACTCCTTTTGGTGCAGCCCAGGATGTGATTGTCCCTCTGTGCTCGAGTGCACGTTGTTTGCTCATGTCCAGCTTTTCAACCACCATCACCCCAAGTCCCTTTTTGCAGGACTGCTCTCCATCACACCATCCCTCAGCATGTACTGATAATGAGTATTGCCCCTACCCAACTGCAGGACCTTGCCCTTGGCCTTGTTGAGCCTCATGAGGTTCACACAGGCCCACTTCTCCAGCCTGTGGTTGCAGCAGAAGCAGAGGGGCTGAGGAATGCTGGATGCAGCGGCATGGGGTGTGTGTTGCATCTACAGCAAGCTACCTGGGTGTGCCACAAACACCACCTCGAGCCCTCAGAGACTCCTGTGTTGTGTGCAGGGCAAGTGTGGTGGTTCTGGTGTGCCCCCGTGCAGCTGGGTGTGCTGCATCTGCTGTAAAGAAAAGCAGGGTAGAACAATGGAAGCCCTACTTCCCTGCATGTTTGCATGTCTGCACCTCTTTTTCTTCCCTGCCTCACATGCATAAAACATAAACTGTTTAGTTTCTAATATTGTTTATCAGGATCAGGAAGGTGACTCTTAATGTTAAGATTAATGAGAGGGAAGAAGCAGAGAATTCATCCTGATATTTAGGTCAGTTAAGAAAACTTGCAGGCTTTGCCAGCTTTAATTATAAACCTTTTCTGCTACTGAATCAGTTAAGAAACAATTTCTTAATTAGATCTGTAATTCCAGAGTGCAGCTTTGCCATGTCTATGGCAAGTGTGCAGGATGTGGCAGCTTAATCAAGAACATGTTCAATGTAGTATTTGACAGTCCAGCCTTGGATCAGTAAATTGTGGCTTTTTTCCCCTTCAGGTCTCATCCTGAGGATTGGGAACATTAGGAGTGTGTGTGTCTGAGTTTTGGAATTGTATACCATGCATGGGTAGCTTTGTGTATGACATTTGAAATATGGCCTTATTAAGTTAGGTTATGAAGCAGTTTTAAATATTAATCTTTAAAGTAATTAAAGTAATTGATAACTTGTGTTTTCAAAGACTTAAATGGAAAACACAGCAGCCCCCCTCCAGTCCCCAAAATACATGGACTGATGATGAGTCTTTCCAAATCAGAAAATTACTTTTTTCCTGTTGCTAAATGTTAATTTGGAGTTTTCTTTTAAAATTATTTTTCAGTAATGTTACTACACAGTGCCTAATTTTAAAGATAATTGTGGAGTGTTTTGTCCAACTGATTGGAATTTAATGCAGATGTTGCTGTAGCTGAGACACAGGGATGAGCAGTTTTACATTCCTTCCTTCCTTTCTTTTTTGATTTTTATAGCCTTCAAATCTGTCTCTGCCAATTGATTGCTGGATTTCTGCTGCATGTTTCATTTGGAGGGCTGGATTTGCTGTGGATAAAACATGAGGTATTATAGTTGGTACACAGAAGAAGGAAAGGAGGGCTTTGCTGCCCTTATGGGAGAAATGTGCATGAGTCGAGGGCAGTTGGCATGGACATGCCTTGCTTTATTCTGTCTGCTTCATGGTTGTTGCTAAATTGGATGGAGTTACTGATTTTTAGTTTGTTTTGACTCTTACTATATTGTGAAGTTGATTTCATTGTTGGAATCTTGTTTCTTTTCAAGCTACTGAGTTACAGTGCTGCTCTTCAAGGGATGAAAGGTTGTGAAGTTGTTAATTTATGGATAGGGATTGTCCATATTGTATTGCTATTGCTGTTCATTACCAGGGTCAGGAGAAAATAAATGAGATTTAAAATAGTGTATTGCTCCAGTATGCTGAAACTTTAATGTCTGTACCTTGTACATGGTTTGTTTATTATTTCTAAAAATGTCAGGATTTCTGTGGTTCTTCTCTTCCCCATTAGTTTGTTCTGCATAGTTTGAAATGGTTTATGCAGCTTAAATAACTAGCCTACAACAGCAAGCCATAACTAATCATTCTAGTAATAGCCCTTGCTGTTCTTAATTTACACTTCTAACAGATTTATTTTTCCTTCAACCTCAGTATTTAGAGAATGTTTCACTGGGGAAAGCTGTAGTGAGAAAATCACATTAAACCTAATAGAGGAGGTCAGTACAGCAGTGCATCTCTTGGTTGGGTTCAGTACAAAGATTTGTGCTAAAACATGAAGAATTATGGTGTTTTTCAGCTGTGGAGATCATAGGGTTCTGCTCGTTTCAGTCTTCCATGGCAGCATATCAAGTCAGAATACCTACTGTGAAGCAGTAAAAAATCTTAAAGCTTGTAGTGTGTTTTTTCTTTTTTTTTTTTTCTTTTTTTTTTTAATTAATTATTTATTTATATTAAAGGTATGGTCAGTAAGAAGGTATTTTTTGTAGCAGATCTTTAATGGTAATGGTAGAATATGTGTTTGTCCAGATAATACCACAGGCAAAATCTCTCTTGT
>NW_009953937.1:58660-66806 GCF_000747805.2 Chaetura pelagica
TTGAATGTTTTTATGCAGCTTAAATACCTAGCCTACAACAGCAAGCCATAACTAATCATTCTAGTAATAGCCCTTGCTGTTCTTAATTTACACTTCTAACAGATTTATTTTTCCTTCAACCTCAGTATTTAGAGAATGTTTCACTGGGGAAAGCTGTAGTGAGAAAATCACATTAAACCTAATAGAGGAGGTCAGTACAGCAGTGCATCTCTTGGTTGGGTTCAGTACAAAGATTTGTGCTAAAACATGAAGAATTATGGTGTTTTTCAGCTGTGGAGATCATAGGGTTCTGCTCGTTTCAGTCTTCCATGGCAGCATATCAAGTCAGAATACCTACTGTGAAGCAGTAAAAATTCTTAAAGCTTGTAGTGTGTTTCTTCTTTTTTTTTTTTTCTTTTTTTTTTTAATTAATTATTTATTTATATTAAAGGTATGGTCAGTAAGAAGGTATTTTTTGTAGCAGATCTTTAATGGTAATGGTAGAATATGTGTTTGTCCAGATAATACCACAGGCAAAATCTCTCTTGTACAGCTGCATTAGGAAGTGGTAAATATTAAAGAACTGATACTGTAATTGAATTAATGCTTATTATGAATTCGCTGAAATAGTTGCATCTGGTTTGTGTTCCATTCATTGAATGCAATCACAATTAAAAATAATACATAGCATGAAGTTTCCCTTTTCTGTTCCGCTAGTTACAAGCAGGGGACACTGAAAATCATTCCTTGGAGTGAGCGGAAACATCGTGAAGAGGACTGGTGTGAGAAAGCTGAATGCAGGCAAGTATATAGGAAAAGCAAGGAGCTTTTTTCTGTATTTCTGTTCATTTCAGATAAAAAATGTACTTAACCACTTCTTAAAATGTGGGAAACACCCAGTAAGATTCACTTATTACTTCTCTGCTCACTAACTTGTGTTCTCAGCTTTCTTGGGGAGACTGACTGAGCAAAGACCTGTCGTGTTGCAGCCTCACGGGCAGTGGGGTTCTGTGAGGAGCAGCTTTGACAAATCCACCTGAGCAGGGGGGAGGTTATTATTGGAATTCCCAATTTCTTTATTTTTCTTTCTGCTCTGTTACTCATCATCGTGGTAGCAGCATTGGTGGGTCACAGAGCTGCTTTTCCCTGTGTGGTGAGCAGGTGGAGAGCAAAGGCTGGGCATACCTGAGTCTTTAGTAGAGAGGATTCTTTCTTTCATGTTCTGTCTCATCAAAATACTGGTGTAATGATGGGCCAAATGTATCATTTTCTTTCAGAACAACCAGAAGTTTTAGGAAAAAGGCTGATGTGGAGGAAAAAAAGAAGTGCAATTGTCTAAACATACACTTTTTTTTTAAAGGATGATTGTTGAACCAACTTTACAAGATGAGGGTGAATTCCTGTATGAAGCACAACCCGAGTTACTGAAGTACAGGACTACTGACCTCTCAGTAGATCTTGTTACTGACTGGTATTTGAGCAGAGCACAGGAAATTGAAAAATATGCAATGCAGGTGAGAAGAGCAGTGAGGAAATGATGGTGTTTGACTCAAGCTGATCTTCAACAGAATCCGGTCCTAATGCGTGCTGACGGGATGCATTTCCCTCAGTAGTGCACACTGTCTCACTCTTCACTGTAACTTTGGAAGTATTTATTTTTTTCTTTGCACTGTACTTATGCTTGCTCCAAAGATTACTCAGCCACATCATTAATCCATAGGAATGATAAGGAAACCAGTAGATTTCCTTTTACTTTGCTTATTATAACAGACAGTAGCACTTTTGTAGTCCATGGAAAATGTTAACCATCATGTTGTGGCTGCCCCATCCCTGGCAGTGTTGAAGGGCAGGTTGGATGGGGCTTGGAGCAGCCTGGGCTGGTGGGAGGTGTCCCTGACCATGCAGGGGGGTTGGATATAAATGATCTTTAAGGTCCCTTCCAACCTTCATCTTTCTGTGGTTTCCATGTTTTATGTTTCCAGCTGAGGGAGATAATGTTGTGCGCAGGGTATCAGGAAACATGTTTTGTTCTGTCACATGGTGCTGTGCCATGTATATGAACATGTGGCAGTACAGGGTATCAGGAAACATGTTTTGTGCTGTGCCATGTATATGAACATGTGGCAGTCAGAGGTGTCACTCATATGCCAAAATGTGCTGTCATGATGTCTTCTGGCAGGCTTATAGTGTGTTTGTGTCACTATCAGGGTCACAGGGTGATTTGCTTTAGTCACTGTTTTTCCCTTGTGACTTTGTCAGGTGATGTTGGCAACTTTCAGAGTGGACTGTGGTCCAGGCAGGTGGGGTCTTGAGTACATTTCCCAGGCAACAGGAGTTCCAGGTAGTCTTAGGGCATGCTTGATCATCCCAACACTGCAATTGTACCAGGACAAGAAGGTGCCCTGGTAGGCAATACCAAAAGGTGCCAGATTGTTCCAGCCCACTGCACTTGCAATCAAAACAAGAACAATGTTGAGCTCACTGCTCTTGTAATTAAAGCAAGACCAGGGTTGGCTGATGCTGACATCACAGTGTGGCCCAGGGGTGAGGGGTCTGCACTACCACATCCATGCAGTGAGATGAGGTGATGTATCTCTGCTTGTCATCTCCAGAAGGAATAAAAAATAATACTCACCTAATGTACAAGCGTCAGTGGGATTCATCAGGGTCAAAAGACATAATGACACTATCCAGTAAGACTAATCATTTTATTTTGTCTATAAAAGGCTGAGAAGAGCCACCCATTTAGGAATGGACAGGCCAGAAAAACTTCTAGGAACTTAGAATTTCATATCAAGCAAAAGGAACAGGGAAAGAAAATAAACGTAAACAGGACATGTGTTGGACTTGAAGTTGTCTTTTGGCAACCGGTTGCACAGCAGGGATCTTTGTGATTTTTCAGGTGGACTGTGCTCTGTCCCTTGTTCGTCTGGGCATGGAGAGGAACATTCCTGGTCTGCAGATGCTTTGTGACAATCTGATCACTCTAGAGACATTGGTTTATGAGACGGATGGTGATCGAACCTTAACTTTGAAGGAACTTCTAGAGATGAAGGACATTGAAAAGCTGAGACTGTTGATGAAGAATGTAAGTAATTTGAATAAATCAATAAGCATACCTTGGTTTCCACTGATTCAGCTTGCTCTAGTTCCTATGTATATAAAGATACTGTTAGTGGCTGACATTTTCTGATGAATCCCCATCTTTAATTCAGCAAGAATTCAACACTTTCATTATTCCTTTTTGTTATGGTGGATTTTTTTTCTTTGTTTATTTGGCTAAAATGGCTCAAATTTCTGAGTGACCTGTGTCTTCATCCTAGGCACAGTACTGAACATTAATACATCTAGTCTTTTGAAAGCTGTGAAATGCTTTTTCTTTGGCCCTTTATGAAGTAACTTTAGTTTAGCTGTTGATGCTGCAGAATCAATAACATTGAATGTTTTCCTTGAATGTGTTTTGGTGTCCTTAAATATAGCACCTTCCAGTGCCTGAAGGAGCTCCAGGAAAGCTGGGGAGGGACTTGGGACAAGGGCAGGGAGTGAGAGGACAAGGGGGAATGGATTAAAACTGGAAGAGGGGAGATTTAGGTTGGACATGAGGGGGAAATTTTTTAGTATGAGGGTGGTGAGACCCTGGCCCAGGCTTCTGAGAGAAGCTGTGGCTGCCCCATCCCTGGCAGTGTTGAAGGGCAGGTTGGATGGGGCTTGGAGCAACCTGGTCTGCTGGTGGGAGGTGTCCCTGCCCATGCAGGGGGGTTGGAACTGGGTGATCTTTGAGGTCCCTTCCAACTCAAACCATTCTATGATGAAATATTGGCAAAAAAAACCTTAGTGTTTACCTCTGCAGCATATGTGTGTTTCTCATTTTCTCTTTGTTCAACCTGTGCATGGCATTTCAGAATAGAAGAAGACTTCTCAGAAAGGTTGAAGAGTACCTAGAGATTGAGCAGGGCTCTGAAAGGCCATCAAGGCACACCTCAGCACCAGAGGAGGATACTCATGCATTGAAAGCTCCTCAGAATTTTGCTAGGATTTATCTAACCACTCAGCATTTATTGTTGTGTCTTGCATTCTTGCCTAGTGAAAGCAGTGCTACTCTGGCATCAATGCGAGGTGATCTTTCACTCATTGTGGACTTGCAGGAGGAAGACAGGCTTTCCTCATGGACTCGGCTTTACTGCTCTACTGCTGAGTTTCTCTCAGCCACTGGGTAGCAGGAAGGTGATGGGTTTTTCCAGTGCTTCATGATGTACTTGTATGCGGGGGTGAATATCAGACTGCAGCTGTAGTTTGTGATAGGTGAAGAGACTCCTTTCATTGAGCAAAGTATGTTCTGTTTGTTTCCTTGTTTGTTTTGAACAATGAAGCTGAACTTGTTCTTTTTTTTTTTTCCTTCTCTGTAACTCACTGTGCTTCCCAGTCCTCTGATGAAAAATATGTGAAGAATGTTTATCAGTGGATGATCCCGTTTCTCCACCGCTGTGAAAATCAGTCCCCTGGTCTGGCAAATGCACTTCTTAAAGAATACTTAGTGACATTAGCAAAGGAAGACCTGACACTACCTCTGAAGATATTCCAGAATTCAACACCTGCTGTAAGTGTAGAGCTCTGATGATTCTTCTGGCTTCTTTGGCAATTCTTGTCCTGAAGAGGTGAATTTGTGAGCAGTTAGTTATCTTCTAAATCAGATCATCTCTAGGATCTTTTTCTTTTATTTAGACCCAGCTTTTATGTTTTAGAAAACATTATTTAAAAAGTACTGGAGCATAAATTATGTTGCAACCAAACTGTCCTTCAGGAGATTGTCAACTAATGTATTTTTCATCTTGACTTAGAAGAAGAACAATTATTGTAAAGATTCTTCTTTGCAGTAGTTGTGTTTAAAGTAAATTCCTGGCATATTTGCTTTTAAAAATATGGATATGAAAGAGTATCATGATTTCACTAGTCTTTTCCTGAGGAATTTTACTACCAGTAGTTTCAAGTTACTCCACACACATCCCACCCCTCGGTTCCCACAACAAACCTAGAGAATAAATTGGGAGCCATTAGGATGGAGCCAAAAGTTCAGTGAGTAAGGCTTGAAGTTACCTTCCAGGTGAGTATTTCATGCTGCTTCTTCAGTTTAAGTAGTTATTCCAGGGCATGTAAGCACATTTTTGCAAACTATTGAACATGTAAGCACATGGAGAGAAACCAAGCGGTGAAGGAAAAACACAGCTGTTTTAAATATATTGATACTGCTGTACACATTGAACAAATCTGACTAATCTTGACAGCAGTTGCACCCAGATTCTAAAGGGTGTGCTGGTGTACTGCTGTTCTTTGAAGGGTCTGCAGTGTTGGAAACTACCTGACATATGTTTCAGGTTGTAATTTCAACAGGTACTTCACTGAGTTGTTAGCAAGAGACAGTATTATTAAAACTAAGGACAGTTTACTTACATGGAGTACACATCTTCTTATATCCAGAATAAACTTACCTGTTGAATTAAAACCAGAAAACTAAGAGTAATGTGCTTTCTGTTCTTGCTAGTGTCAGCAAAAAATCATCCCTGATCAAGACCAGCTGATGGTCACAGCTCTGGAGTGTATTTACAGCTGTGAGCGGGACAACCAGCTGGCTCTCTGTTATGATATTCTGGAATGTCTCCCACAAAGAGGATATGGGTAAGCATTTTCAGCTAGTTGTGATACTTTAAAGGCAGTCATTAACTAGCTAGTTGTGATACTTTAAAGGCAGTCATTAAGTCAATTAAGGGTAGATAATGTTACTGAGGTGTTGTGTGTTGCAGTGGTCTTGTACGTACATGTATGTGCTGTATGTGCACTCTAGCAAATAACGCAGCAAACCAGGAAGTCAAGGAGCAGCCCAGACCAGTGCTTCTGTAATAGTTTTTTTAGACCTTGTATCTGGTGAACTGAGACCAAGTGTTCATGCTGTCCTGCTGGTCTTGTTGCAGTTACTGGAGCCTTGAGCTTGACTTATAAACAGCAGTCTTTCAAGGACAAGTACTTGAGAAAGTGAAAGCATGAGGATGAGATGTAAACTATTGCCCTAACATCTTTTACAATTAGGAAGGAGGGAGCCTGAGAAAAGTCTGAGGAAGAAGGGAAAGCTTTCTTTTTGGGAGACTGAGGGACCCTCTCAATTTTGGTTGTCTTTCACCAAGAAGCCAACAGTTTTAATCTTTTTCGAGCAAACACATACTTGATTTTCACCAATAAATGTTTCAAACAGCTTATCTCTATGTCTGTATAACATGAATGACATGAAGAAGTTACAAGAAGTATGGATGTGTCTTTGTATATTTAATATTAATTGTACAATGTCTTTGCAGGCCGGAAACAGACAGAACTAATGCTCTTCATGATGAAGTAGATGAACTGGAAAAAATTCTTAGGTATTTAATTTTTCTAAAATAAATAGTATATTCTTACAGATGCCACTAGGCATAGGCAAGAACTTCTTCATGGCAGGAAAGCAGCAAGAATATTTATCTTGGTTTTAGTGCTGTCAACATGATAATATGCAAGTTTTTTGTATTTAGAACTTACAGATTTTGAATGGTTTTAGCTATTTTAACATTATAAAACTGCACAAGTATTTTCATTCTAATAAAAGTGTTTATTTTATTTTATTTTTTATTTTTTGATTTTGTTTTATATTTTAAGTAGAAGGTGGATTTAATCTTGGTACTCTGTAACACTTTGAGTGATCCAAAACTAAAAGCTGTAAAGATGTGTCATCAGGTTATTGGTGATACGTGTTTACCCAACAGTACTGCTATTAGTTATTATTTTTGAGTAAATGAATGCTCCTCTGGCTAATCCAGACTGTTGTGGGCTTTATGGAGACCATTTGCCCTTGCAGTGCAGTGTCTGAGGCAGCTCTAAGGCTGCCTGCAGCAGGGGCAGCTTTGCAGCTGGGCTGGGTTTCAAAGCAGTGACTGTTCCTTTCCAGCGTGGCAGAGCTGCTGGAGAAGCACGGACTTCAAAAACCGGTTTCCTTTGTCAAAGACACGAAGGACAACGCTGACGAGGCCCGGAAGCTGATGATTAGGCTAACGAGGCACACGGGGCGAAAGTGAGTATTCATAGGGGGGTGGGAATTCCTGGGGGAATGGGAGTAAAGGGGAAGGACAGTGTGGTGACCTGAGCTTGCCTGCCTGGCTTGTTGCACTGGGGAACCGCACTGTGCAAGCTGAGAACTGTGTCCGTAAAGCACACTGAACAACCCCATGGTTGGTATGGTTAGTGTTTTGTCTGCATTCTCCCTGGGCAAAAAAAACCCTGTCTTTCTTCAGAGCTGCTCCAGACTGCTTGTGTTCAAGTGAGCAAGCCTGAAAGTTGTGCTGGCTGCCAGGGACTGCAAGGTGGTGAGCAGTAAAATGAACATATTGTAGATGAGGTCCTTTAAGGCGTGTTGGATTTTATTGAGTGTGTAGGATTTGTAAATTAAAGCTTTCTCTTTTTTTTGCATGTTTTCTTAGGAATTCTTGTAGTAGGGTAATTTATTGATTTCACTTACTGATTCTACCTCTTATATTGCATGTTTCAGTTTTTCTGTTGAAGAGGAACTTCATTTAACTCATCTTCCAACTGCAGATGAATTATTACACAGCTCTTGGCATAAGTTTGTTTAAAGTAAACAGCACAACATTTTGTCAGTGATGGTGGAGTAATATTGAGCTTGTCCATGCTGAAAGCTTTTTAAGACTTCTAAAAACCTTTTTTTGAAAGATCAAGTCAATGCCTCTGAAGGAAAAATGCTGATTTTTCTCTCTTTGTCACAACATTTTGCTTTGCCAAAACAAAAGCTGGGGCCACATGAAGGAATTGGTATTAGCTGGACTGGCTTGTGTGGCTTAAAGAAGTATTTCTTTTTTTTAAATCTGAAAGGCTCAAGATAAAGTAAAAAAGCCTTTGAAGTGTTTTTACTAGTAAAAGTTTTGATAGAGCACATGAAGTTGTATAGGAAGCTTTGTGAGTAAACAGAGATCCAAGGATCCAGTTTAAGGAACAAGATAAATTTGCAGCTTTATTCTCCAGTGATTTTATGCAATTGATTAGTCCTTTGATGTCACCTGCAATGAACAGCACTTTAATGATCCTCAGTTGCTGCCAGAAATCTGTGTTACCCAGCTGTTCTTGGATCAGCAGG
>NW_009953937.1:67053-71752 GCF_000747805.2 Chaetura pelagica
CAGCAGGAAGATAACATTTTCAACTTCTGGATGTACTTTTGGAAGTTATCTTGATACAGATCGATAAGTACAGATCTTGATACAGAATCTTGATAGAGATTGCTTAAATCCCTGCTTCATACAATGGAAAACAAACTGAAGCAACACTTGGATACTGTGTTGCTGCTGTCAAGCAGTTTTATCCCACAGGCACTGTTTTAATGTTAACTGATATTCAAAATATTCTCTTTTTAAATTCCTGTGGGTGAAAAGGCCATGATTGAAATAGTGTTTGAAAAAGCTTGTGTTTTTTGTGATGGGACCTGTAGTGTTATCCATTGTTTTTCTTTAAATGTGTTAAGGAAGCAAATGTTTAATTTAAAAAATGTTTGTAGGCAACCACCAGTCAGTGAGACCCAGTGGAAGGAATTGCTGCAGGACATGTTAGACATGCAGCAGAAAGTATATACATGCTTACATTCTGATACTTGCTACGAGGTGAGTTTTATGTGTTCTTACTGATTTATACCCTGAGTAAGCTACAAATTCTCATTTCATATTGTTGCTCACAAATATCAATACATTTTCATGCTTTATGTTAATTAGTTGCCCACTGGCTCTTTTATGTATTTTCATTAAAATCAGCAACTTCCTGTGTTAATCCCTTTAATCAAAAGCCCTTCTAGTAATACCCTGTGTATCTTTCACTGGAATTCAACTTTTTTAAATGGTGTCAACTTCTGGAGAATTCAATGTTCAAATGTGCTTAGTAATAAACACTTGAAACTAGTGAAAATAAACAATCTTTTAGCTAAATGTTATCCCCAGCCAAGTGTGTCTTAGCAGTGAAGTTCTGGTTTGATGATATTATCCAAGATCATTATAGGATTATGGACTTTCTACGGCTTGTGGTTGGAAGTAGAATAATGTGAGATGGGAAATCTCATTTATGAAAGGAAAAAAAACCCAACACCCTGCATGTGCATAAACCCCAAACAGTTGTCATTAATATTTGCAAAAGACACCTATTAGACCAGTGCTGTTATACATATTATCTCCATTTTCACTTCCTTATACTGCAGATTGTTACAGAAACAGTCTCATGACCATGACAATCAGTTTGAATAGCCACATCTTTTGAAAGTTTAAGAGTGTTTTATTATAGTTTGCAAATTTAATTGCTTGTGGTTACCAATCTGAATAGTACTTGGGAGAAGTTTTGAAAGCAAATTAAGAAAAAAAATATTGTTCATATTTTATTCACATTATATCCAACCTATACATTAACATACTTTCTCTGTAGTTGTACAATTTGAAGTTGCTCAGAGAACTGCAGTGAGTTCATGTTCATGGGTTTAGGCCGGGTTAAGGCTTGGTGTGCTTGGAATTCTTTTTAAATGCATTTTTAAAAAAAATAGCACTAGAGCACTCTGCAAATAATAATAGCATTTGCTCTGTTCTGATCCTAATTTTTTAATTAAGGTTATGGGGCTTCTTAACCTCTGTATCAAACGGTTAAAAATACCCACTGCAAACCATTTTGGAAAAGTGCTTTAGGAATGCTGGAAATGCTGCAGAATGTGGTGCTGTCAAATGAAGTGATACTTGGATAACTGCAAAATTGAAAAATTAATGAGGCAGTAAAAGATTTGCAGTCGCATGTTAGAGATCTTTTTTAGACTGATAGTTGCTGTGTTCTGCTTGCATGCAAAGTGAATCCTGTCTTCTGGAAGGGCTTAATGTCCATATGTTTGGAGAGAGGTAAATTGTATGCATGTGGTTTTGAAGGAAGAAGAGTTGGTTCATACTTTGCATCCTTTGCTGTTCCTTGAGGATTAGGAGATTGTGAAATGCAAGATGATCCAATTGTGTGCTTTTTAATAAGAATCATAGAATGTGTGGGGTTGGAAGGGATCTTTAAAGGCCATCTAGCTCAGCCCCCCTGCAGTCACAGGGACCTTTTTAACTAGACCAGGTTGCTCAGAGCCTGGTCAGGCCTGACCTGGAATGTCTCCAGGGATGGGGCCTCCATACCTTTCTGGGCGACCTGTCCCAGTGCTTCACCACCCTCATTGTACAGAGCTTCTTTCTGATGTCTCACCTAAATCTCCCCTCTTCCAGTTTTAATCCATCACCGCTCTCACCACAAGCCCTTGTCCAAAGCCCCTCCCCAGCTTTCCTGGAGCCCCTTCAGGCACTGGAAGCTGCTCTAAGGTCTCCCTGGAGCCTTCTCCTCTCCAGGCTGAACACCCCAACTCTCCCAGCCTGTCTCCAGAGCAGAGCTGCTCCAGCCCTTGGGTAATTTCTGTGGCCCTTGTCTGGACTCTCTCCAGGAGCTCCATGTCCTTCCTTTGTTGGGGGCTCCAGAACTGGACACAGCTCTCCAGGTGGGGTCTTAGGAGAGCAGGGTAGAGGGTCAGAATCCCCTCCCTGAACTGTGTTCCTTTCCAGAGCATGAAGTAGTTTGGAGAGAGGTTCTTCCTGGTGAAGAAATACTGTAATTTCAATATATGCTTGGACAGGGTGCTAGATAATTTCATCTACGCCCCCTTTCCCAACAAAGGCTGGACTAGATGATCTTTTGACGTCACTTCCAGCCTGGGCTCTTCTATGATTCATTGATTGTAATTTGGTATGAAATGTAAAACCTTTGGTAAAGGATGTATTGTTGCACAACTTATTTCTGTAAGGAACTGAGATTATTTTGAGTGTCTTACAGTGGGCCAAATGACTTAGACCTGAATATGTTAGATGTTTTGTGGCAGATGTGGCACTTTTGCTACGATGCACTGTTTGAATGTGTTAGTGATTGAAACCTAAGTAACTTCTTACATGGTCAGTTCTAAGTATTTTTAGTTTCTTTAAGAATACAAAATTTCTTCTCATAAATTGCTAGTATTTAGGTCTTAATATTGAACTGCCTTTTCAGATTCCAACATCCTGTTAACACCTTAGAATGTAGGTATAAATAATTTCTGATTTCTAAGTCTCACAGTAAAAAATTGCTTTTCTACAGTAAGTAGAAATAAATAACTACTAGTTAATTTCAGCTTAATTAAATAAATTATGGAATTTGCCTGATAGAAGTTACGTTTTCTTTTGGATTTAATATATTCTTTTGACCTCAAAGGTGGTGGTGTTTTTTTTTTCACAGAGGTTGGTGTCATACAAGGTGGATGAGCTTTCTTGAAGCTGCCACTGCAGATTATGACATCTTTGTTCTTTCTTTTAGATATTCACAGAAAGCCTATTATGCTCCAGCAGTATAGACATTATCCACCTCGCTGGGGAAATGATGCATTGCAGCACGTGTGTTGGGGACCTACCAAGTTCATCCAAAGGAAAGCCAGAGTACAGAGTCAGCTATGCCAAAAGTGTTGAGCTGGTTTTGGCTGCTGGCAGAGAGTATTTCAACTCATCGACCAGTCTGGCTGACAGCTGTATGGATCTGGCCAGGTATATTTACAGTTATCATTATCAATTATCATCTTTCCAGTTATCATCTATAAATACATATTGCTCTTCTGATTGAAACTTGCATTTTGCTTTCCCTGTGAGAGGGGTCGAATCTTATGTGGCTATATTTCTCTTCATATAAAATTACATGGGAAATGAAAGCAGTGTCTTTGACTTCTGTAAGACTTTTTTGGTTGGGTTTCTTTTTGTTTTGTGGTTTTTTTTTTCCCTGCCTTGCTTTGTGTGTGTGTACAGGATTCCTCTTCCTGGTTGCTGGAACGACCTGTTAACAGGTTTTTTTTTATTGAAAGCACAATTTATTGACACTTACTGCTGCTTACTCTAGGTAAATACTTGCTTTGGAGGCCCGAAAGGCCCAAGGGTCACTGGCTTTTTAATTTTGTCTTTATTCTATAACATATTAATATTTAGATGAAAATATGTATATGTATATTTTAGAATCATAGACTGGTGAAGGTTGGAAGAGATCTTAAAGACCATCAGGTTCCAACCCCCTGGCATGGGCAGGGACACCTCCCACCAGACCAGGTTTCTCCAAATCTCAGTGCTCCTGAAAAATGTGAGGGGTTCAGAGGGGAATGTAGCTAATGTAGCATTTTTAATTTTTATGTAAAGATGTCTATTTCTTAATTAAAATTTTGGAATAAAAGCCATGTGAAAAACTGCACAAATAAAATAACTTCCCTGATTTAATGAGCATGATGAATTTAGTAATTTTAAATCATTGAGACTCTTTGGATTTTTTGTTGAAAACTGCATGGAACATACTGTACCAGAATGCAAGTTTTGCTTTAAAAATTTATCTAAAAGCTGATTAGATTGATACAATATTAATACTCCATGATGAAGAAGTTTATTTAAAATAGTATTTGTTTAATGCCTATATGCATTACTTGATCTTCAGAGCAATTTCATGGGGTTTTCTTTTTATCAGCCTTCCTTCCATTTGCTGAAGCTAGGAGGGGAAACTATATTTGTGACAACAGGTCTAACATCTTGCATCTTGCTCCCAATCAACTTCTGACAGAATTTTGCTTTTACCTTCTATTATATGGCAACACCCAGATCAGTAACACTATGGGAGAAATTTCCATAAGTAATTCTGTATTTAAGTACATCTTTAGTGTCTTTTATTAAATTCTTTGCAGGTCTAAATTCAAGAGTGTTTAGGTGATGTTCTTCCTGCAGCTAGCTGAAGGAGAGTGTGGCAATCCAAGAATGTAATTTCATTAAAATGCTTAGC
>NW_009953937.1:72446-82983 GCF_000747805.2 Chaetura pelagica
GCAGGAATGTAGTGCCAAACACTCCCAATGTGTTCTAGTACTAGTGAGTTTTTCAACCTTTCTTAAGCACAGTAAACTACTGTTAGTTTGTTTTTTTTGTTGTTGGGTGTGTTGTGTTGTTTTTTTTTTCCTCACTTTTCCCATAAATTTAACTTTAAATTTATTCAACAGCTTTTAGAAAAAGAATGTTTCCTTCCTGTTTAGGTGCTGTCTTCAGCTGATTGTAGACGCTCCGAGTGCTGTTCAGGAGGAGCTGGATCTCATTCGTGCTCTCAGCTACCTTGAAGAGTTTGGTGTGAAAGTGCTACCATTACAAGGTACTGCACATTTCCCTATATGATTCCTTGGATCACCTGCATAAATATGCATGAGAAATAGTTTACTGTTGCATGGGGAAAATAAAGCATCCCTTCCTTGCCTCCAAACAGACACGTAGCAAGCAATGATGTTTTTAAACCCGTTTTTTGGTTTATGAGGGATAGGAAGGATGTCTGTCTGTGGATTGTGTGTTTTGGGACTTATATTTAGCAGGACTTCTATAATTGGAGTTCTGAGTATCTGAAGCTCCTGATAACTTCAACAGAAATAGTTTATGCTCACCTTTGATTTGAGTCCAGTCATATGGAAGGTGGTTAGACAGAAGTTGGAAATGAAGGATAATTGTGGACAATGAGAAGAAGGGTAGAGTGGAATATATTGCAGTATATTTTATTGCTTATAGGTTGGGACAAACTAACAAAGTACATAGAATCATAGAATTATTTGGGATGGAAGGGACCTTAGAGATCATCCAGTTCCAACCCCCTGCATGGGCAGGGACACCTCCCACCAGACCAGGCTGCTCCAAGCCCCATCCAACCTGCCCTTCAACACTGCCAGGGATGGGGCAGCCACAGCTTCCCTGGGCAACCTGGGCCAGGGTCTCACCACCCTCACACTGAAGAATTTCTTCCTAAAGTTCATTGTTTAATAACAAAAATCCCACACTTCTAAGTGAAAGAAATAAGAGAGCTCAACTACCTGGCTTCAGTGGAGCTTGGATGTATGTGGGCAGCTGTGAAACTGCATGAACATTGGTGTGGAAGTCACCCTACAAGAACTGGCTGAGAAGAGCACTGAGTCCCAAAGAAATGTGCTCATGGAAGTGTTTTACCTCTGGCATTGAGCAGTGAAATACTGGGATTTATGGAATGTTCTTGTGGGTCTGTGGAAAATTAAGCAGATGTTCCCACTGGCTGTTGCTTTACTTTGGTATTCTTTTGCTTGTTTTTTTTTTTGTTTGTTTGTTTTGTTGTTGTTGTTGTTTTTTCTAAGTATCCCATGAGTTGTTGGTCATCTTGCCATTACTGACTGAGAAGAAGGATGTTTTCTAGATCATGTATTACACTGTTGGCTTCTAGAGTAAAAATACTTTTCAGTTAGCTCGTTCAAGCTGTAGAAAAGCACACATTTTGTTCATCTTTTTGTGTGTGGACAGGAAATAGTAGTTCTTGAAAAAAAAAAGTGGACACATAATAATTGCATTAACAGTGTGTGTAATACAGCTGCTCTAGATTAATTAGAATATGTGAAATTGTGCCTGTCATTTCATTAGTGATTCTGAATTATCCTTTCTTCAGTATCTTTGAAGTAAATCAAATTAGTCTAATAAGAGAAAAATTATGTTTTAAAGTTTTAATGAAGCCCTTTAAATGGTCAGTTACTTTGACAGAATATCATTGAAATATCATTAAGGATCAGTTATTTCCACAATGAGAATTAGCAATAAACTTTTATTTGTACCGCTATGTTTAATTTTCTGTAGAGATTCTACTTATATTTTTAGCTAGCTCAGCAGTTAAGGTTGTGGATTACTCTTATGATGTATATTGATGAAGTCTGGTTTGAAGACTCCTTATTTACAAAATAGGTAAAGAAAAGTCTATCTTTAGTGGAAGTGTTTTACCCATGTTAGTATGTCAGGTTAGTTTCAGTTGTGTTAGATATTAAAAATACTTTGCTTCTGCCATCAGCAAATGGAAAGATTTTCCTGCTATACACTTAATATATGTGTGGGGTAGAATCTAAAACATGAAACCAGAAGCATAACCTTTTCCTGCTCCTCCATTCTTTATTCAGTTTAGTTTAATTTGATTTCTAGAACTTCTTAAGAGGTTTTTTGTTATGTGAGTGTTTCTTTACTCTTACCTAGAGTCCTAATATCATATGTTTTAAGCCCAATATGCTAACCCAGAGTTTATCCCTCAGGCAGCCATTAATGTCCAAGCATTAAGTGGAAGATCTACATGCTGCTCCTTGTGTTCTAACAACTGGCATGATATGAAAACTTTATTTTTAAACAGCAGCCTGAAGTTAGTCGCCCTCTAGTTAGCTAAAAAGAGCCCTGCAATTGGTTCATGATATTAAACCATGCAATTAAGTTAATAGCTTAATTTCTACTAAAATCTTTTTGGAAAGACAGTACTAACTGTAAACTTCTCAGGATGTGGCTAACACAGCCTGATGATGTGCAGCTATCCCTCTTGCTCAGACAATATTCATGTAAATTAAAATAGCCTCAAGATTTTGCCTCTGACAATTCAGTCCTGTCTACCCTGAAATGTACTGTGAAATATGAGTTATTGACAGCATTCTAAATGAAAGTTCATGCCTGTTTTAGCAGTCTTTCTGAGCATGTTTCAAAAAGGGTATTTAAAAAAAATAAAGGTGTATGGTAATCAGGTACAATTTGTGAGATTGAGACTGAAAACCTGAAACAAAAATAGGTTTTCATTTCATTCAGTCTCCCTCTTCTCCCTCCCTTCCCAGCCTGACTGGCTAGTGATTGGGGCTGGGTGTTTTGCAGTGCTATTTAGCTGTTTGTAGATACAAGTGAGGATCTGCATGTGAGTAACTTTAGGCTGGGTTTCAGATTGTGTTTGAATTCTTCTGCTCCCTCACACCCTTTCTGTGTGGGGAGGGTTTAAGGAGAAATAAATGCAGCAGGAGGCTTCATTCTGTACAGGCTCTAACAGCAGTTCTTTTCAACAGTGCGTTTGTGTTCGGACCGACTGAGTCTCATCAAGGACTGTCTTGCTCAGATGTCAACAAACTATAAACAGTCTGCTAAGCTCCTGGGACTTGCAAATTTGCTGAGGGTAGCAGGTAAGATGCTAATAAGGCACTGAATGGCCATGCAAGGTGCATTTCTGTTACCCTTTAGGACATTTGAGTTGATAATTAGAATGTGTGTTCAAGGAGATCACCAGAAGTCACCTGGAGGAGCAGTCACTGAAACTGCTGATCTTGTTAACTGCTCTGACCTTCCCCTAATCCCTAAAACAAAACCAGCCCTGTCTAATGTGGATTTTGAGTCAGAGCTGATGTGCAGTATTCATTTGAACCTGAATGCCTGGAAGGATTTTTCCTTAGTTTTTGGAAGGGGAAGAGTAGAGGAAGGAGAGATCCTCAGAACTATTGTGACTAGGGTATAATTTAGGTAGCTTGTCTAAAGTTTCTGGCAGATCCAATTTTGGAAAAATACTTCATCAGTAGGATTGCAAATCCAATACTGCTGTCTTTTAATGATCTAGAAATATAAATTGGAAGCAGCATGTTGTGTAAAATCAATATATTCCAGCTTTGTCCCTGGTGAATGCCTGGTCGGTTCCTTTCTCTCTCTATTTGTTAAATCATTTACAGATTTTTCTATTACGTTTTCAGGAAGCTTATTAGTGGGATTTTTTTTTTTTTTTAAATCTTTGCTTGCAAGCCCTTTGTGAATAAGTCTCTGTATTGGTTCAGAAGACAAGATTCCTGTACAGCTTTTTCCCTCTCCTAATTTCTTCCCTGTTCTGGTTTGGTGGGTTTTTTGGTATCAGGGGAAGGGCCCCAGGAGTGGCTCTGGTAAGAAGCTGAGAAGCTCCCCCTGATCCAAAACCAACCAAGGAACCCTTAGAGGGACAATAGATGAACCTCTGCCATTAACACAGGAAAGAATTAACACCTGAACAGAGAAGCACTTGGGGGAGAAGAGCTGAGCTGGTGGAGGAGAGCAGTGCTGGTGAGGGGAAAGGGGCAGAACTTGCTTTTCTTCTCTTTTATGCTAAATAAACAAACAACTCAGTCACTTTCAAGATTATCTTTAGGTTATAGAATAAACACTTACTTGAGGGGGAAAAAAAATAGCAAAAAAAACATTTTCACTACTGGTTTTCTGTGGTAGGTGTTAATGTGGAGTTTTTATGGTGGTGATGTTGGGATTTTTTTGTGTCCAGGTTTTTTTTTTAAATAAGTAATTTTAGATTTTGTGATTAAAACCATTTCCCTGTCACTGAAGTATGACTAGTCATACTAATATAGAAATAGGATTTCCTGTACTGGATATTAATTTATAAGCAAGATATAGATTCAGGATGAGGATGTCATAATGGTAAATTTGATCTAAACTTACTTGTTGCAGGTGATAAAGTCTGTAGAACAGGTTTCTTTCACTTCAAGAACTTCAGTATTTCCTTTATATTTTTGAGTTTTTCTGGCTTTGAAAGCTATGAACAGCACACCACTATTACTGCAGGTTTTTTTTGTGCCTGACATTCCATCCCGTTCATGGGTAGCCAGAAGAGTAACCAAAAGCACTCAAAGGAAGCTGGATTGTCATCACTGTTTTAAGTCATGCGTGCAAATGCAATATATTTCTAATAAGTTAAAGGAGATCTGCAGAGGTTCACTCTTTAATCCTCAGTAACTGCTGTATGTGCTTTCAGTGACTGCTGGAATAGTTAACTTTACATTGAATTGAAAGTTGCATTTGATTTGACCAGCTAGGTTAATAATAGCTGTAAAAACAGATTTTAAGTGAAATACTGGTATAGCCTTAATCATAGTCTGTAAACGAAGAGTCTCATAAAATTTAATAGTAGGTATAAAGAAAAAACATTTTAAGGCAAAACATGTAGAAATGTTTTTTCGGTATCAGTTGAATTGTAATTTAAGTAACTGAATTATAATTAATTATTAATATGGTGAAGTGTTATTTTATGACTTGGGTAGCCATAAGAATGATAAAAAATGCTACTATTATTCCACAAGTTGGCTTGTAGCCAAAAGGACAGCACTCACAGGCAGGTTTCAAGATTCATAAGTGAGTGTATGTTGTTTTAAACTGAATATTAGGAAAGGAAAACCTTCCTTGCAGTTAGCACAGATAGTCTGTGTTACCAGATTTTAAACTATTGGGAAAGGGTAACTTTGTTTCTAACAGCTTATGATGAAAGGGAATGGTTTTATGGAGATACATTGGGATGAGTCTGGATATCGAAAAACAATCTAGGGATTGAGCTTTATGGACTTGCGTAATGAACAATTAGATAAAGTGCTGCTGGAAGAAAGAATTGGTTTTCGTCCCTAATTGGTTTTCACTGCTAATGGAATTACCCTGATTTATGAGCCACCTTTGCTGTGAAAGAAGTTCTGATTTTGTCTTGTGGAACATACTTACTGGTACTGGTTTTGCCTGCTCAAGTTGGCAGCCCCTCTGTTCCTGATCCTGATCCTGTTCCTGATCCTGATCCACCGTGTGTACCTACCAGTGGAGTGTTTTCCTGTGCCTATCTTATCTGCTAACTGGAGGAATTAAGTTTATTTCCCCTTTTTTCCCACCCCATCTGATTACTGATTTTGAAAAACCTGTTTGCTACATCTATCCATACGTAGGGATACAGTAGGACACAGTTGGTTTTCTGGGCTGCAAACGAACGTTGGCAGCTCATGCTGAGCTCCTCATCAGCCAAGACCAAGTCCTTCTCGTCAGGGCTGTTTTCAGTCCTTTCTTCACTCACCCTGTATTTGTGCTTGGCCTTGCCCCAGTGCAGGTGCACTTGGCCTTGTTGAAGTTGAGCAAGGAGCTTTGGCAACTATGCTTTCTGAATACAGTTTGTGTAGAGAGGAGCACTGAAAGTGAGTAATAGAATTTGTATTCATCCTGTCAAAGCTAAAATATTGCTTAGGTAATGATATATCAGCTAGCTTCTTAATTGCTTTAAAGTATTTGTTTAATGACAGTAAACTCTACTTAAGCCTCACGTCCCTACCCACAATCTTTCTTAAGAAAGAGGGTGAAAGAATTTGCTTTAAGTAATTACTTGCTTACAAAACAGAGGAGCAAAAAAAGAGTAAAAAAAATATGTATGTATCACAAATTAGGAGTGTGTTCTCTATTGTTCATGTGGAACAGAAAGGTCTGGTGAGCATTGCTTTTCATTTCTTGAGTCAGGCTTTCTTGGTGTTTTCTCTTAATTATTCTTCTTTTCTTACAACTTTCTGTGGTAATTTAGTTTTAATATCTAGAAGCTAATTTTAGTGACTGTAAGCATTACTCACATTCCTAAGTCAAACCTAATTTTTGACATCTTCCTTGCTGAGCACTGAGTGTCTTGCTTAGTGCACGTAGAGGCAACCAGACAGGTGGTCGCTCAGCTGCTCAGTGCAGGTGACATGGGATTTCTGGAGTGTATGGTTTTGCTGTTTGTATGGTTTTGTTACCATTTGATTCCTAGTCTTCTCTGACATGGTTCTACTCATGATCATGTTGTTTCACCCCCTCACAAATACAGTATGTATCTTACTCAGGGTGTTTAAATGAGCTTTTTTTTTTTTTTTCCCCCTTGTATGAACCAAGTTGGAGCTAAACTTTAAAAAGTATTGAGCAACCTTTATTTTCCAAGAAAAAAAAATCTATTATTTCTTAGCTTCCATATTTTTTCTTTCATAATTTTTAATAAAATCATAGAACTGTTTTGGCTGGAAAAGACCTTTAAGATCCTGAAGTCCAGCCATTAACCCAGCAGTGCCAAGTGCACCACTAGACCATGTCCCTTAGCACAACTACAACAAGTCTTATAAATACCTCAAGGGATGGTGCCTTAACCACTTCCCTGGGCAGTCTGTTCCAATGCCTGACAACCCTTTTGGTGAATTCATTTTTCCTAATATCCAGTCCAAACCTCTCCTGATGCAACTTGTGGCCATGTCCTCTTGCCCTATTGCTTGTTGCTCTGGGAAGAGGGACTGACATCCAACTCGCTACAACCCCCTTTCAGGTACAATGTGGTATCTGCTGTATCGACTTCTCTCTGAATGTTGAACATCATAACAAAAGGAGATGAAAGAATTTAGAAGAATTTTAAATCTTACTGAGTCAAGTAATCCATAGAATATAAAGGTATTTTGGTTAGGAGGGACGGAGGCAATGGTCTGAAGGAGCTCAACATACACACACTTTCACAAATAAGAAAGGAAACAAAAGCTAAGATCTGCTTGCCAGTTTCTGAACTTGGTTTGTTTGACTTGATTGTTTAAAATGCCTTCAAATGAGGCATCAGGAATTGGGAGCAGTGAATTTTTTCATGTTTGAAGAGAGGAACAAGAGGGTGCCATGGATCCCTGGCAGGAAGTATTTGAAGTAACTGCAGGGCTGAGGAGATGGGAAGCATGTGAAGAAGGGCTGGGCCTGCCTGGCAGGGGATTCACCAGGCATGTTGGAGCTAGGGCTTGTTCTGTGGCTTGTTGTGCTAATGGAAGTTTAAATGAATGAACAGTGGAGATACAATGAGAAAAGTATTGCCATGGACTGGAAGGAGAACAATCCTGCTGTTTTATGTATGCACTTCAGTAAAGCATGAGGAGGTGCATCCTGCTGCATCCAAACTAGCTAGCTGAAACATGGACTTGTCCCTGGACTGCACAAGCACTGTTAAGAAAACTTGCTCCTCTCTTCCCTCCAATCACACTGATTTTTGAGTAGTAATAAATAGGAGAAATTATTTTGTCTAGCTGAGATTTGAGAGACAATTGTTTGATTATTTCTCTTGCCTTCTATTTGTGTCTGCTACTTAGTGAAATCTCTGTAAGTAGTAAAGCTGTCAGGGTGAGGTGGGCATAAAGGTGAGTGGCAAATACAGATCTCCTGCTTATAAGGAATGACAGTTCACATTTAGCCTGTGTAGATGGAAGCACCTCCTTGTCATCTGTAATTGCTTTTGCCTCGAATGAGAAGTTTCTGGGTTCCAGAGGGCAGAATTTTGCAACAGAAGAGCCTTGGATGTGATTAATTGGCAACATTGTGTGTTGGCAGTATATAAAGTAGGAGGCCAAAAGAGAAAATGATGGGAAGCCAACCTTTTCTCCCGGCTGAGTTAGTTGTGATGTTCTGGGATTAGGGGAAGCTTGATGGAGTTCAATAGTTAGGGTAACTACACTTCCCTGAATGTCATTCTAGTGCAACTGTTACATCTTTTCTTTTGAGAAAGCTTTAAAAATAAATTTGCCTGCGTTGATGCATCTACAGAGTAGAGTTAAAAATAACAGCTATGCAATTTAAGAGCATGTACTTTTTAAATGGTTTTTGGAGCTGGGATCTGTTTAACCTTCTGAAATACTTGTATTTCACAAGCTGCACTAATACAGTTTGATAAACCAGTGCCCTTTTCAAATAACTGCGTAAAGTGGTTCTTAATAATAGGGGAGAAACAGGAGCAGGAAGCTTGCTTGAAAAAAAATCCACTCATTTTTATTAGCTTCTTGCCATCCTTTCCTAAATTAAAATGAACAGTGAAAGGTTATTTTTGCTGTATGTTTAGTCACCTTCTCCTAATGCATGAACATACGCACTGTTTTGAGCACAAGCCTGGACCAGCTGGTGTCAGTGAAGGAAATAACTTCCATTCTATTGTCTTCATTCTAATTTGGAAAAAGCTTAAAACATTTAAAAAAAAAAAGAAAAAGATGATTGATAAAGGGTGACAGGTATAAATGCTGTTTGTATTGACTGTAACTGGCTTCAAAAAGGAGATGCATTGTCTGATTACATTTTCATCTGTGAATGCCGATGTGTTAAAATTAAGGTGAGGACATTTTTCTGCAGAGATTCTTGATGTACCTTTAGTCAGAAGAGAACAATGGTATCTGAGCTGTTTCATTAGACTCATAACTGGGGGAAGAGGCATTGTACAGAGGGACTGGTGACCAAGATGCATGTCTGGTGTGAAAAAAAAATACCTTCAGTTCTACTCGCTAAGTTTATCACAGTAGGCATTTTTAAATGCTTGTGTCTTCCACATCTCATTATGAATTGGGAGTTTAAACTGGAACTTTGTATACTCGAACAAAAAACAATTAAGAATTCAAAATTCTTCTGCTATTACAGTCCACAGAATTTTTCTTTCCATAGTCAGGGTTTAGAATCGTGTCACTTACCTTAAATATGATCTATGACTTGGCCATCACATAAGTACAGTTTTCAAAACTTGTTTTTTTCAACTCAGACATATCCTGCCAGTATTGATCTATGGCTTGGACATCACATAAGTACAGTTTTCAGAACTTGTTTTTTTCAACTCAGACATATCCTGCTGTGTTGTACTTTTTGGCCAGCCAAGATGCCAATGTTTTTTTTTTAAATATGCAACTATTTTTATGATTTCCTTCAGGAAAGAGCAGATAACTTTGTTCAGTTTCAAGAAAGGCTTTTCATGTCATGACATTGTTTTCTTAGGAAGTAAAGTAGCAAGGTTAAGCCAACCATTAATTCCAATTAACTAATACGATTTTTGAATTTTTCTTATAGGAGATGATCCAATGGAGAGAAAAGGTCAAGTTTTAATCCTTTTAGTGGAACAAGCTCTCAATTTCCAGGACTACAAAGCAGCTAGTATGCATTGCCAGGAGCTCATGGCCACAGGTGAGGTGAAGAAATGAAGGTGGTTTGGGGTGATAGTGGTGAAAATCTTGAGTTTTGACTGTCTGCTTCCTGTGGTACTTCAGATTGGTACATTTCATTCAAAAACCAGTTATGTTTTGTTTGTGGAAGTCAACTGACATCAGCATGTCAAAACTAGAAGGCAAGTAGTGTGAAATATGACAAACTCTGTGATGGAGAAGGAACTCCATGTAGTCATGGAACTACAAAATACTTTAACTGCTGTGACTTCTGGAGCAATGTTGCTCTTTTTCTAAGTCAGTTTAGTGCATTGAAGTCTCTCACATTTTCAGGCTGTGATCCAGATAACCTTTTTTTTCATCTGTGTCAGAAGCTCAAAATACAGCCCAGCAGAGATTACATTTTTAATTGTTTCCTTAGCAATTTTGTCTTGAAAGAGAGCAAAGGAAAATTTTTAATTGGTCATGTTGTGTAAATCCTGTTTACTGTGTTTTGTCATTATTTCTGCTGAGATTGAGGGTGGGAAATCTGAGAGGAATAGAGGTCCTGCTAATTGTATCAAGTGACATAGTTTACTTTTTTTCGTTTTGTTTGGTTTGTTTTGGGTTTTTTTTTTGTTTGTTTCATTTTTGTTACTTTGCTTGTTTGGTTTCCAGCCACTCTGGTAAGGAGCGCAGTGTCATACTGTGAAGTAAATGATGATTTTTTTTATTGCACTAGGTAGAAATAGAGTATGTAAACTTACAGATGCTTATTGTACTAAAATATGATAATAATGAATCTTCTGTGCATTTGGGCAGTCTGAAGTCTAGTTACATCTCTGTTTTCTGGAACATTTTC
>NW_009953937.1:83001-89268 GCF_000747805.2 Chaetura pelagica
GCCACATTCCCTCCTTTATCTCACTCAGTCAAAAAGTATGCAGCATCCTCCTATCACTTATGAAGCTCACCAGCCTCAGAGGGGTGTTTTGTTCTCCCTCCTAGGATATTCTAAAAGCTGGGAAGTGTGCAGCCAGCTGGGGCAGTCAGAAGGCTACCAGGATCTGGGGATGCGTCAGGAGCTGGTGGCCTTTGCCCTGACACACTGTCCCCCTGGGGCCATCGAGGCCTTGCTGGGAGTGAGCAGCTCCTTGCAAACCCAGGTAGGTGTTTATGGAACGTCTTTCATGCAGGTTCAATGTTTACCAAAGGAAAGGGGACTTGTGCTCCTTTTTAAGGTTGTTCCTGTAAGTTCCACCCCAAAGAAGTTTGTTTGTTCTGCTGTGCTTTTCTGCTTTCACTGTTACGTTTTAACAATTGAGGTCTCTTTATAAGCATTTTTATATGGTGTGTTGGCTACTCAAGTGTAACTGCAGTGGTATTATCAATCTTCAGTACTTCAATTTCCTCATTTATTGCCTGATTTAAACATTTTGTTTGCAAATGCAGTTAAATATTTTTTCAGTGTCTTCCAGGATCTGTCACCCATTTATGCTTTGTAATGCAACTTCATTAAATTCCCACATAAATATCTATTAAGTGCTTATTCTTACATTTATATGATCTCTACCCAGTACACAAATTCTTTTCAAACTGATGTCAACCATGTAATTATTTTAACAACTAAAACAGGCTTCATATCTCAGCCATCTTTATTAGCACTGCAATGACTGACTTTATTAATTGAGCCAGATCTGTTTATGTGAGAACATGTAATCGTGACATTTAAACACATGTTGTGGCAAGGTGACATACCAAACCTGTTGAAAAGTTTTATTTGAAACTGCAGTGCAGTAATTTAGGTTGTCAACACGTTAAATTTCTGTTCACTGTAGTTGTGGCTTGGCCTGTTACTTGTTTGAGTTTCTAATTGTCATAGTTGTCTAAGAGTTCTCAGTGTTCACAGATTTGTCGTGGTGTCATAAAAGCAGGTTATAGGGCAGGCAGTCTGGGTCTGAGGAAAGGAGGGAGGAGAAGGAAGAAATGCAGTACATATGCAGTCCAATTAAGGCAGCTGCAAGTGAATAGTCTTTCTCTTTAGAAAGCTGCTTGGGTAGCAGTGTATAAGAAATACAGGCAACTAATGAAGACAGTTTGTGCTGCTTCAGGAAGAGGGTAACATAAGAATAAAATGCTACAAGGGATTTGAAATCAAGTCTAGCTTCTGCAAGCTGTTACTGTTTTTTGTTTTTTTTTAAATCATGAAAGTGCTCAAATATGAGAGGTAGGTACAATTAGAAGCTTAGCCACAAGTGGAATCTTTGCAGAATTGATATGTGTACAGTAGAGAAATAAAAACTTATTTCCCCCTTTGTGCTTACACCTGGAATGAGAATTTGAAATGAAACAAACTTTTGGCACTGTATAAGCCAGAATTTGTTAGGTTTTCTGTCAGTTCACTGCCTCTTTGGCACTGTCTTCTTCCTATGCCCCATCCCTGGAAGTGTTGAAGGGCAGGTTGGATGGGGCTTGGAGCAGCCTGGTCTGGTGGGAGGTGTCCCTGCTCATTCAGGGGGGTTGGAACTAGATCATTCTTTTAGATCCCTTCCAACCCAAACCATTCTGTGATTCTAAAGGCTTCCTGTCCTGTTAGTTGTAGTGCAGTTCAGTTATTCAGCCACTGATTATCACCCTCTGGCATCCCACTTCTCCCAGGGAAACAATTCTCTGTCTTGTCCGTTCACACAACTTGAAATGGAATTTGTTGCTAAGGTTTGGTGTTAGTTCAGAGTAATTTGTACCAAAAGTGCAGTGCTGATTAATTTTTTATTTGCCCCAGGAAGTCAAACTCGGCTAGTGATTTCTGTGAAAGCACATTTAATCAGTTTCTTCTGCAATCAGTTTCTCCCTAAACCAAGCATAAGCTTTTCAACTCTGTTCATTAATGGTTCTACATGTTTGGTTCCAGCAGTCTGTGTATGTACAGAAATAGATATATGCAAAAACCCTTATCAAAATGTCACACTGATCAGATGATGTATAAAAGCCTCTTTTGTGGATCTTCATCAATTCTATGACCTGTGGAAATTCTCACAGAACTATCTTGTGTAACACTTGCCTTTGTGGAGCTGCCCAGCACCTCAGAGGCACACTTCAGATAATGGATTATTTTGATGGAAGTTTTTTAGCCTACATAGTGCAGCAGGGTGCAGAGAGTAAATACAAAAAAATAATTTCTTACATAACATGAAAAATATCACACCAAAAAAATCATACAGCAGAGAAGCTAACTTTGTCTAGGGGCTACACCAATGTGAGGGTGTCAATCATACCTTTGTGTTCTTCTCCCTGTCTTCCCCTGCACCCATGTTCCTCTGTCATGGAGGTATTTACATCAGAATTTCTTGGGTTTCCTATGACATAAGTCATAGTTCTTATATTTGATTATTTGACTGGTAAGATATTTATTTTGTGTTCATAGATTCTTTATCAGGCTGTGAATTGCCAGTTTCTTCGTTCACATGGTGGTGAGAATATCTCAGGACCTTCCTCCCTTGTCAGTAAGGATACAGAGGTAAGCTTTGAAGAGAGGTTTTGAAGTGCTAATGATCTTGTCCTGCATCATGCTGAAGAGCTGAATTTGAGTTTTTAGCACTATCTACCTGTTTACCAGATAAAATACACAACATTAAATCTATCTACTACTTTCTGTTCTTTAGGTTCAAGCTTTTGCTTATGTATTTATGCTTAGCCTGTTCTGATTTTTTGTTCCTTCTTCCTACACAGCCTTAGCACTGTAGGAAAAAAAGTACAGACTCAGAGGCAGGAGAAGAGAAAAGTGCAACAGAACTGGAGACAATAAAAAACATGAATGTTGGTTTGATTTTATTTTATTATGTCCCAATTGCAAAGCAAACCTGAAAATAAACCCGAGTTACATACTGAATTAAAAACATTGAGTGGGAAACAGAGGAAAGGCAGCAGGAAAAAAGTCTACATTTTTTTCTACTTTTAATGTTTGTTATTTTAACTGCTGCCTAGGGAAGTGGTGGGAGTCACCATCCCTGGAGGCATTTAAAAGACACATAGATGTGGTGCTGAGGGACATGATTTACTTGTGGACGTGGCAGTGCTGGGTTAATGGTTGGACTTGATGCTCTTAAAGATCTTTTCCAACAAAAAATATTCTACAAGTCTAACAAATTGTGTACATGTACAATTGCAAGTGCATTTCTCTCCTGAAATAAGATGTAAGAACCTTTTTATGAAAGAAGGGAATGTCTTCTTTCATCCTCTGCAGGGTGGAAAATTCTAACTTATGTTTTCTATGTTTTCTGTTTGACTTTTTCTATATGTGATAAACAGATCTTGGGGAGGGGATTGTGGCAAAAACCTTAAAAGAAATATAAGAAAGGAAGAAAAATGTGGTTCATAGTCTGGCTTTCTCAAAAAATTATCTGAATTGCAGCCTCCCTAATGTCATTATACCTTTGGGGAATTTTCATCAATGCCATCTGTAGATGGAACAGGCTAGTGTATGCCTTGGGCATATTTAAGACACTGTGGGTTAAAAAAACAACCCTCTCCTTCATCTGATGAGAGTGGGAACAGGCACTTCTATCTGTATGTCTCTATTTTGGTTTTTATATATGTATAGGTCTATATACACACTTGGTATGCATGCATATTTATATATAAACGTACATATACAGGGACTGTTTAAAAGGGTATGTAGGGATAGGACAAAGGGTAACAGTTTCAAACTGGAAGAGGAGAGATTTAAGTGAGACATCAGGAAGAAATTCTTCAGTGTGAGGGTAGGAAGGCACTGGCACAGGTTGCCCAGGGAAGTTGGACATGATTTTCCCTTGATAAAATTATGTTGACTGATCTTACTGACCCCCTCATCCTTGATATGCCTAGAGACAGTGCCAAGAACAAGTTGTTCCATCACCTTTCTGGGGATGGAGGTGAGCCTTGACTGGTCTATACTTACCCAGGTCCTCCTTCTTGCCTTTCTTGAACTCCTTGCTTGAAAGTTCTCAACTAATTTCATTTTTGTTGTTGCAAGTTTCCCCTCCAAAACTTTCATCCCTATGAAACTCACAGAAATCTTGCTAGCAGCTGGCTACACATCTTCACAGATGGCACAGAAGGATGTTACTCAACATTGCTGCCATATTGACTTCAGTGTAACTTTGCTCCAAGTTTTTGGTGGTCCTAATCTGAGGGGAATTCATGGGATCTATTAGAGAAATTATCCCCTGGAAGCTACAGTGATTCCAACATAGCAGGTTATTTTTAAGCAAAATGTTTAGTTTCCTCGATCCCCACCCTTTTGTTCTCTGCTGTATGCTGCAAGTGCCTCAACAACTAACTTGTGCTTTACAAACAAAATGTCTCAGAGGATAAAATAAGGTTTTGATTAATGAAAAGCAATTCAGAATATTATTAGATTAAAGTATAATGCTTAGTCATGAGATGCTGTGATGTGTATAAACTATAACCACCGAGTGTCTTCTAAATAAGCTCTGAGTTTTTTAAATCTGCATAATCCATAAAACATGCATTATATCTATTAAAATAATTATCTTTAAATACCTGAATGTGAAAACTTAATTATTGAAAAGTGCTCATGAGCACAAGAGAAATTTGCAGTTTCAAGTTTCCTGGAAAACAAGCTCTCTGATAGGAGAGCAGATGTAATTTCTAGAGAAGAGCATCTTCAAATTATAGGAATGGTTTTCCTGAACAATGCTTAAAGAAAATGTCCAATCAACAGAGGATGAGCATCTTCTTTGCCTTTGCTTTTTCTCCAAGCTCTGAATCTGAGAAAAGACAGGATCTTTTGAGATGTTTGATTACATTAAATTGGTATATCAGGCATTTTTATCACTGCTGGTTCAGAGTAGGGAATGTTGTGTTTACATAGCATGCACTGGGAACTCATCCACCTGGAGTCTTTGGAATCTCAGGGCACAATTAATGCTCTAGCTGCTGTTTCAAATAGTTGTGGGCTTTTTTTTATTTTGCAATGGACTGGAGCTGTGTTTTGTGGTTTAGTGAATGTGCTGGTTTTAATTCAGTAACAATGAAATTAGATTTTTTCTTGTAGGAAGAGGTAGCTGTAATTCCTGAATAAATCATGTTTGTTTACAGTGTCACTGAACTCTTGAGCAGGGAAGGAGAAAAACCCCAATATGGAGCTCTGTATGTGCACTGGTTCAACTCCTGTTGGTAGTCAGTGAAGATCCAGTCAGTAGTACACAGAGAATAATGCAGTTTATCAGCCATTAGCTGCTTGGTTCAGTTACTTCATCAGAAATATCAACAATTTGAGATGCCCTAAGTTATCCTCCTGCCCTTTAGATACTGACTCAAAAAGTCTAAGTCGGATGTACAAGTTGTAACATTTGCTGCAAACAGAAAAAAACAAAACAAACCCCAAAACAAAACCCTCCAAGGCACAAAACTTAAATGTGGAATAGACATGAGTAATTATGTAAAACACACTATTTTAAAGTCTTGTTCTCCAAGGGGAGTACCAAAAAGGGAGAAAGGAAAAGGAAAGTTAATACCTGATGTTGTGTCTTAGGAACAGAATCTGTTCCACCTCACTTTGTGTTCTCACTTCAGTTATAGAGGTAGAGTTTTTCTATTTCAATACTCTTCATTGTATGGGGAAATGAAAAATAGGGTTGTTCAGGAGGAAGATTGGATATAAAGCTGTTGAAGTTTGCTGTTTGGATAAAAAATATGTGTTTTTTTCTGTTGCTGAAGGCTGTGTTTATTGGCATGCTAATTATGTATTTGTGTCTAACATTTAAGCTTTGTAAAGTGTGTGCTTTAACACAAAGCTTTCAGGACTATAATAGCACAGATCAACCAACATGGATTTTCAGGGTATTATTTAAATGCTTTTCATGAGGGAGAGCTCGTACAGGAAGCTCATTTGTGGAGTGTTATCTTCTGCTTTTAAGAACTGACTTCCATGTGAGTTTACTGAGACTGAGTGAAGATGTTTTGCGGGATCATGCACAGATGTGTATGTGCAGGTATTGCAGAAGCAGATTGGAACTGAGGATAGGCTGGAGTCCTGGTTGTTTTTTGCAGCCTTTTGGGTTTGCTACACTCACTACCTTGTATGTGCCAACTGCAGAATTTCAGGTCTTGATACTTTTTGACTTGGCATGGAGATGAATGTTTACATCTCTTCATCACTTTCCCT
>NW_009953937.1:89571-101010 GCF_000747805.2 Chaetura pelagica
ACTGAGACTTAATTTTTAATTAATGCTACCTCTGTTCAAATACAAGATAGTCTCTACTATCAGTTTTCTTGGATTATTGAAGATTAATTTTAGCATGCTCAATCTACTCACTTGTGGAGAGATCATTATTTTAACAGAAGCATTCAACAGTTATGTAAGACATTGGCATTATAAACTTTGCAATTAAAGACAGCTGGTGTCTGTGGAAACTAGAGATGGTAGTTGAAAAAGGGGGAAACTTCTGCATCACTTCCAACTTGTCTTTTGTTTGTTTTTAAGACAGCTGTTGCTTAAATTAATGATCATTAAAATATCTTATTAACATAGTGTGTGTTTGGCTTTAGGTTGTCAGCCTAATGAAATCAGGAGTCTAACACTTGGTGTTGTGTGTTGAATGTGCTCACAGGATGAAACCAGCGTCTCCTCCTCTAGCCAGTCTGCTGATCTGTTGTACTGGACGACATCCAAAACCATGGAGGTGTTGTCTAACACAACTCTGACTACAAAGGCCATGCTGCATGCTGTCAGTGATGGGCAGTGGTGGAAGAGATCATTAACTTACCTTCGGCCGTTGCATGTAAGGCATTGCTGGTGTCCCTGCAGGTGTTTGCAGACTGATACCTGAGTGTAAAAGCTGGGCTCTCCTCCTGGTGTCTGGTGCCTGAAGAGCTCAGATCCATAGAGGAGCTAGAGACAGCAAGGGATTGTTTGCAAGCAGATGCAAATGAAAGAAGGGGGCTGAAGCTGTTTTCTTGTTTTCTACTCTGTTTTCTCCTGCTTTTTTTAGCACTTTGTGAAGGCATAGTTGAAATTTGGCAGAACTTCAGAACTTTGGGGAAGAAAGCACATTGAAGTCCACTCTTTACTGTAATTTTATATTCAAAGCTGTTCCTTTTCAGTGTCTCTTCTCTGCCTTCTGTACTTCAGTGGATTTTCTAGAATGTTTTAGATACTAGTTTCTCTGATACCACTTTTGAGCATGATTCTCTTTTTTAGCATGATTCTCTTTTTTTCTAAGAGTACTGGGCCTCATTCAGCAATGGTTTATATATGATGACTCCTGTCTTTCTTCCCAATGAATTAAATTACATTTTAATTTACAGTTGCTTCCCTTCTGAACAGCAGTTACAGTCTTTTAATGAGCATTTTTTTACGACTAGACTCAACTATACATACTTTTCACAGGGCCAAGAAGTTGGATACCTATCAAAAAGTGGGCCTGGAGAAAATGCCACTGTGGAAAAGCAAGGCTGTCATCCCTTTTATGAGTCTCTGATTCCTAATCCATATGTTGCAGAAGTAAGTTTGTGTGACAGAATTCAGAAGTGTTACATTTTTTTTGTGGAGATCCTATAATTACTTAACACTGTGGATTTTGCATTATTTGTGTGACTTGCAAGGGTTTGAAATTTTGTACCACAGCAGGAAAAATCCCAACATTAAACAGAAAGGAAAGCTGAGGTAGAAAATTGCTTCTGATGCAAGTGAGCTAAATATAACTGCAGGTTGGTGGGCATACGTGTGAATTCTCTTGTTTTACTTCTAGTCTGAAGTCAGCTATGGCACATACCAGAACAATTCTTTGGAAAGCTTTGCAGAAGTATTGCTGAGGACAGGGAAACTGACAGAAAGGAGCGAAGGAAAAGACCTGCTTCCAACAACAGAAGGTATGGTTATGGATATATTCACTCCTCTGTTTACTATAAATAGTTAATACAGGAGAATCTGTGGATGGGTTTAAATAGGGACGATTGCACAGTATGATCTGAATTACTGTCTGAATATTTTGTACCAACTGTCACCTAGTTCAGCACCTCACGTGGGTAAGGAGTCTTGATATAGGATTATCTGCAGCAATTTCAGCAGAAGTGGTATTTTTAGGAGTCACTTAATAAAGGCTAGACATCTGGAAGTTGACTTAAATAAGCAGAAACTGATGCTGAGGATTCCTGAATGCTACCATGTGCAGATACTTAAATGGAAATTGGCTGTCCACATTAATGTTACTCGTATGTGCCTGTGTATTCATTTGTCAGATTCTGTGTCATTCCTTATACAGTTTCTAGGGTCATTAGAGTATTTTATTTGCTACTTAATGCTCAACTGCACTTTCTGGAATCATTGGAACTTTTAATCTTCTGGAATGTCTACATTTTATAGTTTATACTTAATAATTTGCTATCTGAAAGAGTTTCAATTTAAAAAACAACGACCAAGCAACATACAAACCCATCTACAGTTGTTTGTCTTTCCTTTTGTCTGTCTCCTGCTGGTTTAAGAAATGAACTGTTTAAATATTTACATGCTGTTACTATCTTTTGAAGTGAGATATCTCTATTGTATTTTACTCCGTGGAAAATTCTGCTGTGAAAAATGAGTGTATTAAATCACTTGAAAGTTTCATGTGAGACATTCTTCATAAGCCATGTGGGTTTATTTCAACTGCTTAGTGAAAACCAGTGTGTTTCTCTTACAGATACATGAGTCAGTAGTAGTTTGAGATGTGTGATGTTTCTGCAGATAACCTGTACAGGTATAATATAACAACCTGGTGAATTAGAAAAGTTCAGCAGCAGCTTGGATAAATGAGGGTGTACTATGATAAAGGAAGGAAAAGCAGGCAATTCTTGTGTCAGGTTTACTAGAAGTATGTATTTTTCATAATCAGAAGAAACTATTCTTTGTTGCATTAACTTCAGCTGTGTCCGGTGCTGATGTTTCTGCTTGCACAATGTGGCAGGACCTGGTTTTGGTGTTTCACTGATCTCATTTAAAACTCACATGACACTAGCTAGTTTTGGTGGGTTTCTTTGTTGTTATTTATTTATTTATTTTATTAATTAAGATAAAGTTTTGAATGTGGCCTGTTGGGTTCATTGGTAAGTGAATTAGAGCTCAGTCTGGAAGAGCAGACATTTTTATACCTCTGGTTGGTGGCTTCTAATGTTTAGAAAATCACGTTGCTGCCTTGATTTTACAAGCAGAAGATTTACTAGTTGTAGATCAGTACAGGTGATATTTTAGTGGCTTTGTTTAGCATCTGTTACTGCATAGCCTTAACTTGTTTGGTTAATGCATCAAACTCTTTGCCTGGAAGTCAAGGTAAGGCTGTGCTGCAGTTAACGACATATTATCTGTTTCTGGATTGCACTGATAAGTGTTTAATTAAGTACGTATAGAGTGCTTCAAGCTAGTGTCTGCTAAAATACAGTTACACTGAAAATATTCCATTAGGTAGCTGTTAAGGCTGAGTAGGTCAGTAATCAAAGCTTTCTTTCCCCTCCCTCTATGTTGCAGTTCTGCTACAACTTGCAAGTGATGCTTTACCAAACGATATGGCCTTGGCTCTTGCCTATCTACTTGCACTGCCACAGGTATGTTGATTGGGTTTTAATTAATATGTTTTTGCCAGGCAAGATTTTTAATAACATTTCAGAATGCTGTAAGAAAAAGTAATTTCCTTAAGGTTTTAAAATCTTAAGTCTTTGAATGAATTGAAATACTAATTTTTATACATTGGGCCGGTGCATTTAAAGGAAACTCAGAACAAATTCCACTGGAGCATGGCACTGTTGAAAAGGCATGTTTTATTACTTTGAATAGGAGTTGGGCCACCTGACTGGAAATTCTAATATAGCTCAGAAATATGGGTAGTAATTTTGTGGTAGAGAAGCAGCAAAACTGTAGTTGGAAAAACATGTTGGTTAGGTCCTTGTGCAGGGGGTCAAAAACATCATTGTGTTGTGTGCGTAGGCTACTCATTTACTTCTGTTTCAGAAATCATGGTCAGAGCTATCCCTAAATCACAGCAAGTAGCTTTTTAGAAAGTTTGTGCACTTAATGTTGTATGCTTGCTAATTCTTTCATCTAAATTAATGCCCTTTTCTTCTAGGTGGTAGATGCCAACAAATGCTTTGAAAAGCAATTACATTCTGCGTTATCTCTCCAGCTGGCAAGTTATTACTACAGCCTGCAGATCTATGCTCGTTTGGCACCATGTTTCAAGGACAAATGCCACCCTCTCTACAGGGTTAGTACTCTTTCTTTTTAAAACCATATACATTAATGGGCAGCATTAAAGCTATCCTAAAAAGCCAGTATGTGAGTTAAGCCTGTTAAGGAGCTGATCTGACTTACACTGTGAGCAGCCTGTGAAGTTGCACATAATTATTCTTCTGCAGTGCTGTAAACAGACAAGTACTTCACAATTTCTGGAAGAGTTGTTGGAGCACGATATCAAGTGTCATTTATAGATAATAGCATCAGTCTTCAAAGTAGCTTATAAACACTGAGCAATAATGAGCACAGCCTATGCTGTCATCTTGCAATAATGGTACAATACAGCACTTCCTAGGAATAGTCAAGTGTCCATTTAAACAAGAGGGGTGCTATTCAAAAAGCTTTCATAGCCTTCCTTGAGGTGTGTTGTTTTGCATTTTAATTTGCACATGGTGTTTTGAAAATTCATCCTCATTCACTGATGAATTTGTTTATTCCCTTTGAGAGCTGTCTCTTTCTGAACTGGCACAGCTTTCCTTCCTGTAAGCCTGTGCTTAAAAGAGTTACATGGTAAACTCCAAATTGGATCAAAGAGGTGACATAAATAAGTTTAGTAAGGCACCAGTTGCCATTCCTACTGAGGTATCTGAGTAAAAACTCTTCTTTGCCACGTCAAGGTGGTGGCACCTGGATCTTCTGTTTCTCAACACTGAAATAGGTCCAGAGGTCCTTTAACTGTAATTCAATGCTACTCATTATTCTTAGAAGATAACGGAGTGCATTTTTATGGGTGAAGGTGGATAACCTCTCTTTTCCTCCTTTCCTGAACCTTTACATACTCAGTAAAGATCCAAATCTGGCCCTTCAGCCACGTGCTTAGAAAAGGTGGATCTTCCAGAGCAGATACTTCTATGTAACAGCACCTGAGTCAGTTGCTGTGATTTCTTTAGTCCATTCAATCAAAGTATCCTGTCTTAAAAGTCTCTAAGCTGAATGTATAATAAGCTGTGTAGAAGCATAGAAGGAGTCTACACTTCCTAAGCCTACTTAAAAATAAAATGGTATAAACATTTCAAACCAGTACAAGAGAAGCCATGGCACAGTGGGTGAAGAGTTCTCAGAATGAAAATGACAGATGTATTATATTGATAATGGGGATTAAGGGAGAGGAGAGTCCTCTTCCAACAGCTAAGGCAGACTTTTAGGACTTGCTAGATTGTAAAGAAAGACATTTTATAGGATTGATTTGGCCTGTTGCATAAAGACTTGGATTTTTTTTAACTGGGAGGTGAAATACAGACAGCACATCAAAGCAGAATCATAAATTACCAGAAAGTCTCATGAACTTTTTTGTACTGTTGATATCCAAAAGAAACTCAGCTTGATCATTTCTAATTCTGAAGCCATTAACTTAGTTTTAAGGAGAAACAGAGGGATTTGAGTGTAAGGTACTGCTTCAGTTCTGCACCCAAGACAATTTTGAAATGTAGTTGTTATCATCATAATATAAATATAATAGTTATAGTTTAGGGCATGTGAGCTGTAATAGTTTCTTATCCTGAGAAGAGTGTGAAAGGAGCTCTACAAACAAATAAAACCACAGATAAAGGTCTGTAAGAATAATGCCAGACAGAAGAAGAGAACAAAATTTCCAGCAATCAACTGGTTGTGGAGAGTGTTGGTGTAAGGAGGCATCATTACCCTTGGAGAAGCTACATCTGTCTGTGACTTAGATTGCAGCTGGACGTGAACTTGTGCTCTGTGCACTTAACCTGCTTCCCTTTCCTGTTGCTTGCTGCTTAGGGAAGCCTCTGTCTGTCTCTGTAGAGAAGCAGAGCCAAGTCTGCTTGCATCTCGCATGAATTCACTGTCTACAAAGTAGATTTTTCTGGTTTTGTTTGTGTGTTCTCTCTCTGAATGACAACCCTTGTGTATTTTAGTTCTTGTGCTATTTCTTCGTATTGTTGTCACTGCTAGACCATTGTTCTCTATTCTTATTCTCTATTTGCAGGACCATATTTAGGCCCCCTATACCTCCCTCTCAGCAATGGCATCTCTAGGCTCTAAGTGCATGAAGTGCTTTCTTCCGCCACATCTTCAGCAGTGAGGACTGACACTAAGATCTCACTCATTTCCTCTGCTATGGACTTAGCAATAAGTGCCCCTTTTACACCTCATCCCTTAGTGTTCCTGGCACTTCTCTAGCTGGCTTCCCACTTTTGAGTGATTGTTCAAAAATTTTTACCATAAGCTTAACTATTGTTTATAAGACACTTTCCAAGTATTTCTTTAGCCCTTTAATTTTCCTCCTTGGCCTACCACATTTTGAGAGTTTTCCTTGATTTCCTTATTCCTTTTTGATGTCTTGACAAATAAACTCACATTTTTTTAGATGAATTGATATCTTGGCTAACAAAAATGGAGAGCTTGCTAAGCTAAGCTTGCTAAGTGTTTGAAGGCTTGATGCTCAAGCAAACTCTCCTGAGCTGGCAGTCATTGAGGATAATCCCTGAAATAGCAGTCCAACAACAAGGGACATAGCAGTCATATTGTGACAGCTGTGTTCCTTTGGTTGAGGTGTGTCTGATATAGAAAAGCCAGAGGTTCACATACCCTTACTCTAATTTCTTAAGCACACAACACTACAAAGTGTCACCATTCTCCATTGGGATCAAATAATACTCAGGTGACTCAGAAAAGAGCTGTTGTGAAATAGTTGGGGTTTGTGTTGGTTGGTTGTTTTTCTTCTGGTTTTATTTCTTCAAGATAAGTTGTGCTTAAGAAAAAGAGATGGTTAAGATGTTGCTTACTTTGATTTCTCAATGTTTTTAGAAACTGTTCTGCTGGGTCCTTCTGGAAGCAGAGCCAGTGTTTCTGAGCCAGATGTTCAGAAATACTCTTCTAGAAGAAATTATCTTCAACCCAGCCTTTCATTTCAGCAGAGGTTTGAGGTCTAGCTTGCCTGCATTCCTCTGGGGACATCTTTGTGGCTTTCATGCAAGAGAGGTAGTTGGGATAAGTACTAATGCTTTCCTTCCTGCAGAGGGTTTTGTTCCTCTCTAGGAAACAGCACAGAGGTGACCACCAGCTTTTTGAAGTGGTCTTCCCCATGTCAATTGGCTTTATCCTTTGTTTCCTTTTCTGTGCTTCTGTAACTCTTCAGAAATCAGTGAACATGATCAACTTTGCAAGCTGCCTCGTAGAAATTTTCTGTAACACGTTTAATCTTAGAACACAAAATATTTACACAAAAATTTATTCATCTGGGTGGTGAGAATAGGTGACTTTTCAGACAATGCCGAAGTGTCTGAAATGGGCTGAACTGAGTGAGAGACCTGGCTCCTCCACCTCTTTGATTTTTATTTTGTTTTCTTTTTTCCTTCTTAGAGTTGAGGTCAGATGCTACATTGGCCTGAATAAATGTAGCCTAAGAAGCTGTTTATGAAAATGTGTTTCACAGTAAGAAAAGGGGAGCACTGAGAATCTCACCCTTCTTCTGAGAAGTGCCCCTGGGTTAGGATGAAAAAGTGTTTGACTTGTGGCATTTTACAACCTGTCAGGGAAGAGGAACTCAGGTGTTTTGTTTTCATGTGTAGCTCATTGAATATTTAGTTTTCAAGCTGTAAGTTAATAAGATATGGAAATATTTGCATGTATCCAGGCAAGTAACTGTACAAGATAAAAGCAGCCTGTATTTTGCTGAGGAAACTAACTCAAGTTTGCCAGTAGGAATGTGTGCTTATCCCACAGGCTGTGTATGGCTGCAGCTGCTGCCAGATAGATGAAGTTTGAAGACCTACTCTGAAAGAATAATCAGCATTTCTGTAGAGAAAAAGGGGGTGGACAGAAGCTTAGGATAATTACTAAACAGTGACATTATTTACTGAGAGTAATGCTGACTGTAATGAAAACTAATTGTGTATGATGAATTTAGTAGTCACTTCACTCAAAAATTAGGTAGTAATTTTCTTTTTTCAAAGGTTGTTCTTTCAGTTGACATTTTAACCTTTTGTATATTATGTGTTAATTCCACTAAAACAAGTTTTCAGGTGAGATGATGTGATGAGATTTTCCTACCTAAATCTGACTTTTCAATATCTTACCCAATAAGAGTGAGTCTGTAAGAGAACACAAGGTAGACAAGAAGCTATCAAAACATTTTATCTGGGGACAGATTATTCCTCACTCTTGCTGGAGGAGCTGATTAAAATCAAAGCAAAAAAGCATTTAAACCAGAGCACTAGAACAATTTGTTCAACTCTGCAGATACAAGTCATTTACCATAACTGTGGAAGGAACTGCCTGGACAACTTTTCAAATTATTTTTATGCTTTATTACTTAACAGAAGCCTCTTGCCTTTTTTTTTTTTTCCCTTTTTTTTTTCTTTAACTGGCTTCTTTATTGGAAATGATGTTGTTTTAACTTATACCTAGTGGCTTTGTTTGAGCTTCAAGTCACTTTCTTGTAATTGTTTCTTTTGCTGCTGGCAGTACTACTTTTGTAACTGTTACATCTGCTAGGAATTTACCTTAAAATATCTCTAGCACAAATTCAAGGCAGTTTCTGGAATATGCAGATAGGAACATGCAGAAGGCTATAAACACTACAGATACCCTGGTAAACTGTACTTTCATTTTGTGATCAGTGGCTGTTTGCTATTAAAGAAAAGTGTATTGGTGAAATCAAATTTGTTAACTGTGTTTTTTTCCCAGTTTTTCCCAGCCTTTTAAAGAGATTTGTAAGAACAGAGAAATAGCTACTTGCCAGGAAAAAAAAAAAAAAATCATTTGAATTTAAGATTGTTTTCAGGATCAGGGTGAAGAAATTCCAAGATCAAAACCTTTACCTCTTTTTAAAATCAGTGTTGCTTTTAGAAATCACAGTGACACAGGTTCTGAAGGGCTTCTCAGCTGTGTCTCCCAGAGGATGGTCAAAGAGAAATACTCCTTTAAAACATACAGTCAGGTGGACCCTGATCCCCAGCTGGGCTTTACTGGTGTAGCTGGTGTGGCAGTATTGACAGTAGCTTGTCCTGATCTATGCTGACTACATCACCTCTAGTAGCATGGAATTAAATTAGCTTTATGCTAAAGTGATGGGTGTTTTTTTCTTTTCTCTCTCTTTTTTTTTTTTAATTTTAATTCTTAATTAAGCAAATTCTATGTCCCTGTTGCCAAGACAACACTGTCAGAGCTCAGAGCACAGCACTAGTCCAGTGGATGAGTAAAACACATTAGTGGGCAATTTGTGAGGGATTTCCTTTGGGAATTCCATGGTGGGACACAAGTTAAGGGTGTCATACCCTTCTGAGCAGCTCTTGTGGCTTCTCTGGAAACTTATCCTGCCTTTGCTGCTATGATGAGGGAAGGGGAGCTGCTCTCAAACGTCTGTCCAGCAGTACAGGAGGAGATCCACCTGGCAATGCAGGGGAGTTGGGCACCCAGGCCCAATTTCAAGGTGTCTGAAAGACTCTGAAAAGCCAACAGAGATAATAGTGTAGTAGCTGGTTGGAATGTTTAATGTGTGTTGGACAGATAACATGAGAAAGAGAACAAGCTGAGTGCCACCTCTGACTGCTCTTGCCTTTCACAAATGACCATAGAGCCTTTTTTGTTTTTAAGTGCCTGTTACAATTCTAGGAAAGTCAAAGACTCTGTAAACCCCATGAATGCTGCAGTAAGACTCAGCCTTTCCTCATTTTGCTAATTTTCTTCATTGCCATCTCCTATCACTAGCTAGTTATTGTGGTCTTTTAAATTAAAAACTGCTAAGACTGTTTTGTGTAGTGGCTGTACAGCTGTAATGATCTTTGTGTTACTGCTTGTTAGAACAAACCTCATGTCTAATTGAACCAGGTGTCTAATGGATGTAGAAATATTTGTGCTTATCTTGTAAAAAAATGTATTATTAAAAATGTGAAGATGTTAAAAATACAGAAAATTAAGAAATATAAATTCTACACAAACTGATACCAAACACTTTAGCTTTTTACATAGTCTGATTGAGCTTGTGTTGAATGCCTAATGTTAGTACTGCACAAGCAGCACTGTTACTTAAGGAAACATTTAAAATCTATAGAAGGAAAAGTGTGTGTCATTCCAATAAATAAGTTTTGCAAACAACTGCAACTTGGTAAAGATTTTTTATTATTTTTTTTTAATAGATTAAGAAAACCTACAAGTTCTCACATCAGATATAACTACAGGCTGGGCATGAAACAGGCTGTGGGTTTTCTTTAAACATTTTTTATTTCACATGCTCTGATAGTTTGAAGCAGAGGTCTTGTCATGGATAAAAGAGGACAAGGCTTGACTGTAAGATTTCTGGTGCAGAGTTCAGCACAGTCCTTGGCAGTGCTTGCTATGAAAACCAACTGGCTGTCAGTGATAAGCTCAGTAGACTCTGCTTCCCAAGGCATTATTTGTATTTTACTGCAAGATGGTTTCTTAAATCCTTTATGTAATTGTTGTGATACTTTTCAGCCATCCCTTTTATAATATATTTCAGAACTTTGAAATTAGAAAAGAACCAGTAGTGGGAATTTGTTGTTTTGATGAGAAACATCAGTGTAATTTTTTTTGTTTCTGCTTCCTCATACATACACCCAAGGATCACATTGATTCTTTAAATAAGACATACATGTGATTATCATCCACTTCCTTGGCTTTCTCTCCTTGTAACAGTTTGTCATTGTTATTATTTGGTGTGATATTACTTGACACACAGTGGTCCTTGATGAAGATTTTTAATATATTTTTTTTATTATAACCTAGTATGGAAACAAGAGTTAGAAGAGGTTCAGGAGAGGGGCCAGAGAAGGGCCATGAAGATGATCCAAGGGCTGGAGCAGCTCTGCTCTGGAGACAGGCTGGGAGAGTTGGGGTGTTCAGCCTGGAGAAGAGAAGGCTCCAGGGAGACCTTAGAGCACCTTCCAGTGCCTGAAGGGGCTCCAGGAAAGCTGGGGAGGGGCTTGGGACAAGGGCTGGTAGTGAGATGACAAGGGGGGATGGTTTTAAACTGGGAGAGGGGAGATTTAGGTTGGACATCAGGAAGAAATTCTTCCCCATGAGGGCAGGAAGGCACTGGCCCAGGTTGCCCAGGGAAGCTGTGGCTGCCCCATCCCTGGCAGTGTTGAAGGGCAGGTTAGATGGGGCTTGGAGCAACCTGGGCTGGTGGGAGGTGTCCCTGCCCATGCAGGGGGTTGGAACCTGATGATCTTTAAGGTCCCTTCCAACCCAAACAATTCTATGATTCAGATTAGAAAAACAGCTAAACTGTGCTGACCAGTTTCATAGAGAGCATTCCTGGTGGAACTGAACACCTATTCCTGCATCTTTGTAGGTATTATTTTGTAAAAATATTACCAGGAAAAAGATTAAGTAGCCATAAGCTCTTCCTTTGAAGCATAACCAGGGAAGACTGCACACAGATGTGTGTAG
>NW_009953937.1:101026-116614 GCF_000747805.2 Chaetura pelagica
AAACGTGGGGAATGAAGGTTGGCCTAGTGACAGATGTCAGTTGAGAGGGTGACAACTTGGTTAGAATATTATGGTTGGAAGTAAAGTGGCAGTTTTGGGGTTTTTTAGAAGGAATTTCACATTTCAATATGATAACTATCCGATTTATTGAAGACAACAGTGGACTAAAGCCAAAATTATTTTAATTTACCTGTTGTAGTAATTAGGGTTTTTTTATGTTTTTGTCGTGAATACTCAAATTTATTTCTGTCTCAAGTTGAAAAATTATGAAGTATTCAGAAAAATTATAAAAAATTCTATACTTTCATTTCCAGAAGTGATTTCTTAAGTAAGAATTCTGATGTGTTTGTTTGAAAATACTTCCAGTGTTCTTTTGTGGACTTCATGCAGAATCCCCAGGGCTGTGCTCTGGGAGATGAGCACTGACCTTGGATTCTACTCTTCTTCACCTACCAAAAGAGAGCAAATTTACCCTCATAGGTTGTCAGATAGACCTGCCTTTTTCAGTGGACTGTACCAAGGGTTTAGGCAATTATGTTAAACAGTTTTCCCCATCTTGCTCTGGCTCCGTGCTCACTGTCTAGTGGAGCACCTGAAATGACATATCAGGGCACATAAAAAGCAATGTATTGGTTTCCAGCTGCTCTATCTGTATTGTGGAGGCACAGCTCTCCTTGCCTATCTCTTTTCTGAGGTTTTATTATTCTGTTACCAATCTCCTAAGCAACCTTGAAAGAGCTACTGATGTTTTTTTTAACAAATCAATGAGTTTGCAGTGTTCAGAGGGCTTCAGAAAAATACCATGTGGAGAGGAAAAAGGCTTCCCTGTAGCGTTTAATACGACTTGGTGAGCAGCCTGTCAGCTAAGACTTGAAAAGAAAGGCAGAAGAAAACAATCAATTTAGAATGACCAGAGAGTCATAGAAAAATTCATGCATTCCTCAAGGTCCAACATTTGCTATATGTTTTACCCTGCTGTGCTCTCTAGTTAATGTTCATAGGTTTATCTTCTAATTAAGCAAAATCTTTCTATAATAAAAACAAAGTATATTTGACCATGACACCCAATATTTTCCAGACTGCAGCAGTTAAATCACCTCTTTCTCTTGGAAAGCATTTCAGCTGCAGTTGGCATCCCCAGTGGTGACATGCCTTCCTCAGTGGGTGCTTCACAGAAGTCATGGTGCTTCCTTGTGGGCGTTGTGCTGCTGGTGGCCTCCTCATTCATGGGAGAGTGAAATCAAAGCACTGAGTGGGGCTGAGGGATTGCATGTCCTGCACGGCTGTGTTCAGGTGGAGGTGCCTAGACATAGCCCCTGTGCAAATCTGGAGATGACTGAGATGATGCTAATCTCATGAAGTTCAACCAGGCCAAGTGCAGGGTCCTGCACCTGGGTCAGCACAACCCCAGGCACAAATCCAGGTTGGGGGAGAATGGCTGGAGAGCAGCCCTGAGGAACAGGACCTGGGGGTGGGAGGAGATGAGAAGCTGGACATGAGCTCTCAGTGAGGGATGGAGCCCAGAGGTGCAGTTGTGTCCTGGGCTGCATCAACAGAAGTGTGGGCAGCAGGGCCAGGGAGGGGATCCTGCCCCTCTGCTCTGCTGAAACCCCACCTGGAGAGCTGGGTCCTGCTCTGGAGCCCCCAGCACAGGAGGGACATGGAGCTGTTGGAGAGGGGCCAGAGAAGGGCCATGAAGATGATCCAAGGGCTGGAGCAGCTCTGCTCTGGAGCCAGGCTGGGAGAGCTGGGGTGTTCAGCCTGGAGAAGAGAAGGCTCCAGGGAGACCTTAGAGCACCTTCCAGTGCCTGAAGGGGCTCCAGGAAAGCTGGGGAGGGGCTTTTCATCAGGGTGGGCAGTGATAGGACATGGGGCAATCATTTTAAACTGAAAGAGGGCAGATTTAGGTTAGATATGAGGAAGAAATTCTTCACCACAAGGGTAGGAAGGCACTGGAACTGGTTGCCCAGGGCAGCTGTGGCTGCCCCATCCCTGGCAGCGTTGAAGGGCAGGTTGGATGGAGGTTGTGCAGCCTGGGCTGGTGGGAGGTGTCCCTGCCCGTGCAGAGGATTGGAACCTGATGATCTTCAGGATCCCTTCCAACCTTACCCATGCTATGGGTAAAGACTTTACCACAGACGTGTTGGTTTTCCCTTACAAATCTGCAGAATGTATCTGTGTCACCTCCCTCCTTGTTTTGCTAGGTGGGGTTTTGCATCCTGAATTAGTGGTTGATTAAATGTGCACTCGATGAATAACTTTAATGCAGAAAAGTAAGTTCTTGTTCTTCAAAATTATCAGTGCTCAACACTTAAAATGCTGAGCTGCTCCTTCTATCAGTTCTGTAAAACAGAAGTATATCAGAAATGAAGTAACAAGCCACCCCAATATTTATTCTTGCTTCCATTCTTACTTTTGAGGGTTTTACGAGCAAACTTATTTGTAGTGTTTGTAAGTGAGGGGAGATTTGGTGCTTTTTCTTTGATTTGTTAAAGTGTTTTACCAGTCGCCTCATTCAATGTCAATACAAAATGAGGGGTTTAATGACAGATGAATTCAATAATCCTGTAGTACTTGTTATGGTTAATTCGGTTAGGTAAGTTTGTTTGAATTTTTGTAGCATATGGAATAGCATAAAACATTCCAGTGATGTCCATTGACATCCTAGTCCTTGCAGAAGACTGGGAGTTCTGTAGTATATAAAGCACTTCAGAAATGGAAAAAAAAGAAGTGGTATTTCAGATCAGAAGACAGATGTAAGAGCAGCACGTCAGTAAGTCCTGGAGAGGAGTATTTCCGTGCTGAACACTGGGTGAAAAGGTCCATTTTTTGCAGAGGTTTACAGGGCTTTTTTTGGTTGCAAATAATTTTCCCAGGCTGACCCAAGGGAGCTGATTCAGATGGTGACAAAGCACGTGGCTCAGCGTGGTGACACAGAGTGGCCTGAAGAAGTCCCAGCCTTGGTGGAGCAGCTGCACTACTACAACGAGCGGCTGCTGGATTTCACTCAGGCTCAGATCCTGCAAGGGCTTGGCAAAGGAGTGGATGTGCAGAGGTTTACAGCAGATGGGCAGTACAAGAGAGAAACAATACTAGGACTGGCAGAGTAAGTAATGGCTGTTATGTTTATTTCTTTTTTTATAAATGGGATGACTTGAAGCTTGAAATCAGGAAAGTAAATGGAAAGTGGTGCTGACCTTTAGAGGGGCTTTAGATATTTACACTGTGATGCTGCTACACTTGGAGCCTTTTCTACTCAGCCACCCCACTGAAATGAAATGTTGCTCAAATGAATGGATCAATAACTTCTAATGGAAGCTATAACACTTGGTTTATTAACTGCTAATATTAAAGTTAATCAGGGATTACTGAAATCAGGGCATAGGTGTATCTGATCCTTTCATTTCATGTAAACCTGCCTTATCAATCTATTAGGGTTTGCCCCTGCAGCAAAGTTTGTAATGAACTATAATTTAAAGAAAAAAAGCTTAATAAACTGTATTTTATTTTTAGCAATTCAGTAAAAGCTTCTGTATATCACAGTATTTTCCCCCTGTAGTCCTTTGGAAGTACTGAAGCCTTCACTGTCCATGTGCTGGTATTTAAAATGCAGTTGTCTCACCTTTCAGTTATCCAGAATAGAAAAAGAAGATAAAAGATAGTGCTGTCTTATCAGTTTGAAAACACCTGTAATTAACAGCTGCATGCAGGTACTTTAAGCTATGACAAGTCATGAATCTACTTGAACTATGTGTTCTGAAGACAGTCACAGTTGAACAGCTGCAAAGTTGTCAGAGTTCTGATCAGTAAGATGTTTTAATACAATTTTAAACCTAATTTAAAACTGATCTGTGCATACACCTTTTGAAGAACATAATTAGATGCTTCCAGGTGTCCACTTCTACAGTCACAGAATCATAATGGTCAGGGTTGGAGGGGACCTCTGGAGACAGTTGAATGCAACCCCCCTGGAGCAGCTCACACAGGAACCCGGAGAGGTCTTGAAAGTCTCCAGAGAAGGAGACTCCACCACCTCTCTGTCAGGGCTCCGGGGCTCTGTCACCCTCACAGTGAAGTAGCTTCTTCTCACGTTGAGGTGGAACTTCCTGTGTTCCAGTTTGTGTCCATTGCCCCTTGCCCTCTCACAGGGCACCACTGAAAAGAATCTGGACCCTTCTTGACACCCACCCTTCAGATGTTTATAGACATGCATAAGATCCCCTCCCAGTTTTCTGCAGACTAAACAGCCCCAGGTCACAGCTACAATTCCAATCCGTTAGTAAAAAAACATGGATAGAAAATGCTGCATAAGAGCAGGGAACTATTAGAGAGAGTCCAGGGGATGGCAACAAAGGTGATGGGGGCTGGAGCATCTCCCTGCTGAGGAAAGGCTGAGAGAGCTGGGACTGCTCAGCCTGGAGAAGAGAAGGCTGAGGACAGACCTGATCAATGCCCCCAAGTATCTCAGGGTGGGTGCAGGAGGATGGAGCCAGACTCTGCTCAGCAGTGCGCAGGGACAGGACCAGGGGCAACGGGCATAGGCTGGAACGTGGGAAGTGCCCCTGAAATATGAGGGGAAACTTCTTGACTCTGAGGGTGGCAGAGCCCTGGGACAGGCTGCCCAGGGAGGGGGTGGAGTCCCCTTCTCTGGAGATATTCAACCACCCCTGGATGCAGCCTTGGGTGATGTGCTCCTGGGGATCCTGCTTTAGAGGGGAGTTGGGCTGGATGGTCTCTAGAGCTGCCTTCCAACTCGGCCAGTTCTGTGATTCCATGAACAGTAACTAGTTCCTGCATCTGTGGAGTCTGTATCTGTATGGATTGTGGCACTGCCTTCATGGAAACAGCCTGTAAGCATCTTTCAGTGTTTCCATTGGAGTTACCTGTTGTGTACCCACTGTTCAGTGATCACATCTCTTATCAGGACATGTCACTAGGTGACTGTAACATCTTGATGATTATCTACAGCAACTTCAATGCCAAAGTCCTTCTGTTGTTACAGATACTATTTTGCATGCAGCCTGCTTCTTTGCATTCTCATCTAAGAGTCCTTTAGATACTGTCTTTCATAACAATAAAATAGGAAGAGAAGGTTCCTTACACAAAGTAGAGATTGAAGCACAATATGAAAGGATTAATGAACATCAGGCTTCCTAGCATGTGGATGAGAGTGGTAGTTCTCTATTAGGCATTTGCAAATATCCAATTAATTAGTTGTTCAGCTTTCAGCTTCCTTGCTTTAATCTTCTTGTTTGGCTCTTAATCTGCATTTTCTATTGAAAATAATGTGCAAATTCAATATAATTGTGTAGCTCATTTCTTCTTAATTTTGAATTATCATTAAATGCTTCATGTTTTGAATCTTTCATGAAGTGTTGTTTGCAGGAACAACACCTGGAAGAGATGGTATCTTACAGAACAGATTTGTACTAGGATGATCAACTTGTTTGCTAAAACTACTTAACAAATAGTTGTCAATTTTATCTTCTGTATTTGGTGTCTTGTCATTAGACCTTATTATGCATTATTTATCAAACATTTAAAGATCTGGATGCCTCACAAACTTAATCAAGGTTACTTTTCAGGCAGTTTACAATTTATTAAGTCAAAATTGAGCCAGCACATGTCTGGGAAGGAATTAGGGAAATTAGAGTAAGCCTGTATGGGAACTCCTGAATGATTAGCTGAAGTCCCGTGGAGCTTCAGGCCAACCATGGTGTATAAGCTTTCTGAATGATTTATTTTACTTGAGGCCAGCTTTTGGGTGGCTTTTTTTTCAGTAACCTTCTCTGTGGTCTTCAGCCCATCACTATTTCCTTTAAACTGTTGAAATCAGAAGTTTATTTTAGTGATTTAATACCAATTTCTTGTCTTACGTCACTGATCTAAAATACCTAATTGAGATTTTTAGATAAATCATGCAGCTATCAAACAATCTGAATTTCATAACTTAGCTTTTGCTTATTGGGTTCTCAGAATGATTTTGATGCATAGGAACTAGGTCCCTTTCCAGAAGACTAAATCAGAAGGTCCTGTGTAAAACCACTTCAAATGTATTTCAGCTCTTCTTAGTGCCATGAGCTTCTGAACCAGGTGTGTGCTTTTGTGGTTCTTCTCTGCAGCTGCTGCAGACACAGCCCTTTTGTCCTGCTGCATTGCTGCTGCAGAGCTGGACCAGCACAGCCTTCCACCTCCTTTTCCTGCTTCAGACAGGAGGGGAAGCTGGGGCACTTGGCTTAAATCTTGGTGTCACTTCTCCAACTTGTATTGTTTCCATCTTTTACTATTTTTGTTGTGAGAATGAGTGACTGGAAAAGTGAATCTTGTTTCCCCTTGCTGTGATTGAATCCAGTGGTGATTCTGGTGCTGTGTACCTGATTAATGGCAAGAGAAAATGTTGCAGACAACAGTTGTGGATGAACATGTGCACTACATGGTACAGCAGAGGATTCAGGGAACAGGAGACAAAAAAACCCAAACCTCTGAGGTGCCAAATGTGTGTTTCTATGAGATTGGAGATGGCCAGCAAATTCCCAGCTGAGCATTGCTCCACAGCCATGTGTGTGGATAGCTTGGAGCAGTGTGCTAGCAGACAGGCTGGCTGGCTCAGAACCCTCCTCAAGAGCTGCTTCTGAACTTGCTTTTGCACCAATTCTGGTGCAGCAGCACAGAGGAAACACATCAGCTTGGGCCTGCACAGCAGCCTTCAGTGGGCATTCCCCTGGCAGTTCTAAGGCTCACAAAGGTAGGCAATTAGGGCTGGGTGTGAAAAAGGATGTGTAGAATAAAGTTAAAGGGTGCTTTACCAGATAGTGGCACTTTTTTTTTTTTTTTTAACTTTCTGTTGTGTAGCAACTATTTGTTCTTGTCTTGTCTCTGTTATCTTAACAATGAATAGCTTGTTACTGTTCTTCATCTGTAAGGTATCATTTCCTTAGAGTTCCATTGTCTTATGCTGTCACTGCATGTCACTGTTAAGACAGTGAGACTTAGAAATTGACAGTGGGGAGTGGATCCCACTAGCTCCAAGAGCTGTTCCTGATTTGTGTGATTTGCTGTGAAACTAAAGCAGCATCTTCTTTCTCTTTCACTGAATCATAGGATCACAGGTGTTTGAGGTTGGAGGTCACAGAATCATAGAACAGTTTAGATGGGAAGGGACCCTTAAAGGTCTAGTCCAAGCCCCCTGCAATAAGCAGAGACATCTTCAACTATATCAGGCTGGTTAGAGACATCCATCCTGGTGTTAATGTTTCCAGGGATGGGGTACTTACTACCTCTCTGGGCAGCCTGTGCCAGTGTTTCACCACTCTCACAGTCAAGAATTTCTTCCTTATGTCCAGTCCAAATCTACCCTCTTCCAGTTTGAAACCATTATGTGTCACTTCAGGCCCTACTAAAAAGTCTGTCCCCATCTTTATATATTGAAAGACAGCAGTAAGGTTTTCCCTGGAGCCTTCTCTTCTCCAGGCTGAACACCACACCTCTCTCAGCCTTTCCTCATACCAGAGCTGCTTCAGTCCAAGGATCATCTTCCTGGCCCTTCTCTGGCCCCTCTCCAACAGCTCCATGACCCTCCTGTGCTGAGGGCTCCAGAGCTGGACACAGCTTTCCAGGTGGGGTCTGAGCAGAGCAGGGTAGATCATTGATCCACAAAGGTCCAACCCCACTACTCAAGCAAGACCACCTAGAACCAGTTGCCCAAGACTGGGTCCAGTATGCTTTTGATTATCTCCAAGGATCTAGTGTTTCCTGATGTTCAGAGGAAACCTGTTGTGTTTCAGTTTGTTCCCATGTCCTCTGGTCCTGTCACTGGGCACCACTGAAAGAGCCCAGCACCATCCCCTCTGCACCCTCCCTTCAGGTATTTAGGTACATTGCTGAGATTCCCCTGAGCCTTCTGTTCTCTCAGCTGAGCAGTCGCAGCTCTTTTAGCCTCTCCTCACAGGAGTGATGCTCCAGTCCCCTCATCCTCTCTGTGGCCTTTCACTGGCCTCTCTCCAGCAGTTCATCATTCATTTCTGCACTGCTCACCAATTTCAGAAGTTGGCATAGTATGTACTTTTTTTAAGTAGATCATTCCTAAAGATCATATTTTTTCTTCTGTCAAGATACTCTGCATGAGTTGATGAGACAAGGGAAGTAATGCATTGTCCTTTTGGGGTTTTTTGTTATTTTGGGGGGGGATTTTTTGCTAATTAATGAAAGTGTTGAGATGAGTGTTGAGGACTTGGCCTGCAGAATGCTGCCATTAACCTCATCACCTCCCATCTACCTCTTCCCAAATACCCTGCTACCTTCCCCTTAGCCAGTGCCATTACTCTCTGTGCAGTTCTTGCGTGGATCTTCACCTTCCCTTGAACCAGAAATCCCCTTGGTGACAGCACATCAGATGGTTTCTGGAAAGTGTGAAGGACTGTCAGTTTACACGTGCTGTGATTTGGCAGCAGCTGCTCTGTGTCTCTGGTTAAAAAAAGAGCTGCTGAATGACAACCTGCACAAACTGGGGCTGCTAATCTGGACCTTACAATGTGCTGTTGTCATGGCACTTCTCCTTCATGTTGGAAAATAGGATAGAGCATCTGCCTTAAAAAGATTCCAGGACTCTTAGTGAGTATTTTGGAATAAGTTTAGATCAATCCTCATCTCAGACATACCTCACTGCTTCCTGGGTTAACAAGGTTGCTTTGTGTACTGAGCCTAGTTACAAGAGGTTAGGCACAGGACACCTTGCTGTTCAGGAAAATCAGAGGGAAGGTGCTGGGGATATTGGAATAGAGAGACAGGACATCTGGGACCTTTCGTTTTGTTTTTTTTTTTTTTCCTTCTAATATTAATGCTTGTGTTCTGCCTCCTTTAATTTGCATACATGATATTCAGTGTAAAATGCCTAATGTTTTTCAGGGTTTATTGTAACTAAGAGTGATTACAAGAGGGTTGTGGGTTATTTGCCCATTTTTTGTTTGTTTATTTGTGGGTTTTTTGGTGGTTTTTTTGGTTTTTTTTTTAAATTATTAGAGCAATAATTACAATGCAAAGGCTGTTCTGATAGGTACTTTTGAAGATTATTACACATTATATTCTTTCTTGATATTTTGCTTTTCTACACTGCATGGAATAAGAGAATTACAGAAAGGGTTTGGGTTGGAGGGGACCTTAAAGACCACCTAGTTCCAACCCCCTGCATGGGCAGGGACACCTCCCACCAGCCCAGGCTGCTCCAAGCCCCATCCAACCTGCCCTTCAACACTGCCAGGGATGGGGCAGCCACAGCTTCTCTGGGCAACCACCTTCACAGCAAAGAATTTCTTCCTCATGTCTCACCTCAATCTCCCCTCTTGCAGTTTAATCCACCCCTCCTTGTCCTCTCACCACGAGCCCTTGTAAACAGCCTCTCCCCAGCTTTCCTGGAGCCCCTTCAGGCACTGGTTCCTATACCAGCCAAAACCCATGACTCTTGTGTGTCCATTTCAGCCTTACGAGCTGCAGTGGATAGTAAAAATTAATACCAAGTTAACTTCAGGCTTTCATTACTTAACAGATTCCCCATCTATTATGTTAAAGGGATATACACTAATAGAAAACCAACTTTTAATATTTCTTGGACATTTACAGACTGGACCTATATATTTTCAACCCTTATTTTAACCTGCAAATACTGAGAGTTTCTGTGAATGTCTAGGAAAAGCTTTGAGGAGCTCCATCCTGCTTGTGCTGGAAACAGGTGTTGGGAATAAATCCCTTGGATGGGAACTGTGGCACATGACATCCTTCTCCACTTTGTAATTGCAATGAAATGAAAACTGAAGGCTTTGCTTTAGCACCAAGATTGAGCAGAAACTGCCATTGAGAACCCAAGTTCCTATGGAGCAGGTGCCTGTCTGTGGAAAATCTCTGTAGTATGATTAATTTTTTTTTGCCTTTTCCCTGTTCTGTTTTTGTTTCCAGTGCAGCACTGAGGATAAGCATGTGCAAGAAGAGGCACTTTGTGTACTTGCATTTAACTGTGGTCCAAACTAGTGAATAGAATCTAGCTCCTTGGCTTATGAACATTTCTAATGTCTCTAGGGGCTCAGTGTGACTTCTTTTTGTTTTCTTTCCTGTCCGTCTCTCCTCTCCAAGAACACTGGAAGAACATGTCTACAAGATTGCAGTTTCTTTGGCCCAGAGGTACAATGTTCCACTTTGGGAAGTTTATATGACCCATCTGGAATTTTTATTCACGGACAGTGGGTAAGTTGTCTCCCCTGCAAAGACACGTAGGGTTCTGCTACACAGAAACAGGTGCTCACCTATGAGAAAACTGAAGTGAATTTGGGGTAGTTTTGTGTTTTCCTACTTCTTGTGTTGTGGTAGTTAGTGATTTATTTATGTATTTATTTTTGGTCTTTTGCATGTGATACTTTTTTAACCAGCCACCAAAACAGGTGTTACAAGCAATGATAAAAGTCTGTGTGTGACTTATTATTCTTGTAAGTATCCCAGGATTTGGTTTCAGTGTTTAGGTTTCGTGGCTTGGAATGCTGAGTGTTCTTTTCCAACAGCAGCTTATTTTGTAGTTATTTTTGCAGTCCCTTGGACTATGTCCTGAAGTTGATAGTCTTTATGTAATTATTTTAAAAGAAAGTTTTGCTGTTTATTGTTCTCTCTTCCACATGACAGCAAAGGAAATAAATCTATTTGTGCTTCCCAATCATCTATTAATCTCAGTTTCAGTTTTTTATAGAGCCTTTTTTTTTTTTCTTATAGCATTTCTTTGGTACTGTTCTAGGCTGCAAGATGATGGCAGAGCAGACCTGGGGTTGGTGGGGAGCATGAAAGGGAGGGATGCTTTGCTTTTCTTTTTGTTGTGTTTTTTTTTAAAACCACCACCAACTGAACAAAACCCTGGCAAACAGCCACACTTTGACATCTTGTCAGTCAGACAAGTACATTTTGCCCACTGAAGGATAAATAAAGCCATTAGATGCAAGACAAAGCTGCTAACCTGGGTAATGCATGTGAGTGACAGTGATGGAGCCCCCTGGGTCATGCAGCAGCTCTAATCTGCTGTTCTGACAGACATGACCAAATGAGTCTAGTTTTGTTTCAAACTGTAAATAATGAAAGCAGCTTTGGCTTGCAGCAGTATTTGTGCCTCTCTTTGACATTAACTATTAATTAGAAAGCATTATAATGTTTTATAAAACATGAGGCGTAAGGAAAAAAAAAAAAGCCTGATAGATGTTGGAGCAAGATCTGAGCAGAAGAAATAACATTCTGAGATTTTCTTTGTTTCCTCCAGGAAACAGAAAAGTTCTGCCCTCTAAATTTTGATACTGCTAAATTATTTAGTGCTTTAAGCAAAATAGACAGGGTATAAACACGGCAATGCTGGGGTGAATGTCAAAGAGCCAGTTGGCTTCTCTGGGGACTGGAATATTACCTACAGAATTTTGCTGCAGTTTTCTATCATTTTCTTTGGTCTTGTCCTCCATGAGTTGGTATTCATAGAATTCTGAAACCCCTGAAGTACAAAGTAACAACCTTTTCCCCAGTGAAATTTGGAAAAGTCTTGAAAATTGATGTATAATAGCATAATATGTTGCTGAGCATTTTTTTTCCTGTCATAATCTCATGTTAAAGTTGATTGACAGCATATGCCATTTCAGTAAATTTTATGGCATGAATAATGCATGCCTTGTTGTGCATTCATTCTGAACTGAAAAAGTAGTTTATTCTAAGACTTAATCTCTTCAGCCAAATATGCAGTATTTCTATAGGCCACTTTATGCAGGGAGAAGATAGAAAGAAATGCTGCCATAGTATGTGGTAACTATTTCTTTGATTACTTGACGACAATTAAACATCTTGTTTTTCTTCTGTGCCGTGGTTTTAAGTCTGATGGAAATGGTTTAGAATTCATTTTCCCTTTTAATTCTGTGGAACTTCAGTTCTTTCTTTTGAATAATATCATTATAGAATCACAGAATGCCAGGTTGGAAGGGACCTCAAGGATCATCTGGTCCAACCTTTCTAGGTATTACTGTAGTTTACATGAGGACAAGCTGAGACTTAAAACTCCCATGTGGGGGATCTACCACTTCCCTTGGGAGACTATTCCTTTGTCTGTCTGTCCTCATGGGGAAAAATGTACCTCTTGTGTCCAGTTGGAATCTCCCCAGGAGCAACCTGTGCCTCGATTACCAAAAAATCTGTAAAATACATTTTATTATTTCAGTGACAGGAAATATTACCTTTGCCTGTCACAGAATCTGTTATTCCAGAATCTTTCTGAACAGCACAATGAATGTTCCACCTTCCCCACCACCCTGTACCCCAAAACCACATGGCAAATGTCTGTAGATCATATCAATATAGTTTTAATGTCCATTTAGCCTTTAGTTTGGACTTCAGGTATGGACAGAAAAATGTATTCAAATCACAATCTTGAAATCTGTCAGTGCTAGGTGTCTGTTTTATCTTATATAAAGAGTGAATGATGCTTTTTTTCCCCATTAATATCATACTTATTTCCATTAATATAGTAGAACACTAAACAAGGAACAAGAATTTAGAGATTGAAAATGCTTGCAAGACTTATACTACAGCAACCTAACGAGGGGGGATTCTAGATGTAAAAATAACTCAAAATAACTTCTTTTCCCCCAGAAATCAGAGGTTAATTTTAAACTGAGAGAGGATTGTGTTTGTGGTATTTGTTACAAGAAAGTCATGTTTAGAAATGAAACCAAGGCATATTTTACTGGGCTATCAAAGAGAAAAACTAACTTATATGTGGCATGTCTACATAGGGAAAATGGTATTAAGATTCCAATTGAATTATAAAGGTTTAAGGAAATCAAATGGAGTGAGAGGACATCAGATTTCCAAGTGAAATGCACTGTCAAGCATGGTGTATGGTTGGACTCTGGGGAGAGCCAGGGTGGTAGTCATCAATAGATGACTTCTCTCAGATTTTAGATAAAACTTTCAGTTGAGAAAGGTACAAACTTGAGGTGAGAGCTCCTTGATGCTTACCCATTTTTATCCCAAGTGAGGAAAAAAAGAGTGTTCGTGTTCAGCTGTCTTTTATGTAGTCAGCTGGAGGTGTCTGAGTTCATGCTGGCTATGAGCTAATGTAGTCTTTTCCAAAGGGTGAAGAAAAAGGGTTCCTGAAGCCGTGAGATTGGCTGGTGTCAACCCAAGCCTTGCTGATGTTTCCTTAAGTTCTCAGGGATGACAGTTTGAGAAGCAATGTGACAAAACTGTCAAAATCTGTTGAGCATGAGTAAATAGCATCAAATAGATGAACTGGTGGGTAAGAGCCTGTTTTGAGTGATAAAACCTCTGTTGTTAGACACAGGAAACGCTGCTTTGAATCCCACTGGAGTGTTCATGACCCTTAATCTGCATGTCCAAGCCAACAGATAACAAGATCAGGAATAAAAGAGCACCTTAGCTTATGTTTTTGGAGTGTAGCAGCTATCTAAGTATTTATGAAAGGGTATTTACTCTTTCAAAATGTCTTACAAAGTGGAACCCTGCTTAAATAAAGTATCTTCCTGTCTCCCAGGTTGTGCAGCTGAAGAGTCTTTAATGCCAAAGTCCTTTCTCAATGCAGGTTATCAACACTGGAAATAGAAGAAAGAGCACAAACCCTTGGTCTCTTTGAGACTTTGAAAACAAATCCTGAAGCCTTGCATGAGCACATGGTTAAATATGTTTACCCAACTATTGAAGGCAGAGATCACCAGAGGCTGCTTTATTATTTCACACTCCTTGAAGCTGCTGGCTGCTCAGAAGTGGTGAAACATGTTGTCAAACCTGAAACTCATATCCGGCTCCTCAAGAAGTTCAAAGCAGTTGCACCAGGTAGGGAGAGTTCCTTTTTCTCCTTTTCATAGGTGTATTTATTATTCTGTGATGTGAGTATTAACATGAGTATGCTCATCTAGTTTATACTGTCCAGGTAATTTTTTTCAGCGACCGTATCAGATGAATGGAAGTAATTCAGTAGGTTATTCATGTCTTTCTCTTTTTGCTAGTGGAAATTTAGTTTACTCTATCACAGAAAACACAAATATTTAAAACCAGGTTTCTGGTGGTAATGCAAGTTAAAAGTTCATAGTGAATTTTAAAAGAAAAATGCAGACCTCTGAGAGCTTAATTTTTACTACTGCAAGTTTAGCATGAATATGCTCAAAGAACTTGGCAGCTTACCTTTCAGAAGTCTGAATTACAAAATATATCACAAGCTTTAAGTGGTGTCTTTTTATTTCAAAGAGGATAATTTTACTTTGTGTTTTACCCATGATGTTACCTTTGATTTTGCAGAACTGCAACATGTTTTGTCCTTCTACATTATCAGACAATGCCTCTAAGGCTGAGCTGCTGGGAAGCACGCTGATACTTTCAATACTAGTTTCAATTTGCTTGTTAATCAATTAGTATCAGTATCTTGAATTTCAGTTGAATAACTCCCAACTCCAGTTTCAGAATGAAAAATATACACTGAACAGGATTACCTGCTGGGGGACTGAATTAATTGCTCAATGCTGGAACCTCATGAGTTTTAGACACTAAATTTGCTGCAGAATTTGTAGAGATTTTTGCATATGAATTCCTGTGTTGCAGGAAGAAAAAAGGCAATAATTGTTTTGGAGGGGAGGAATTAACTTCCATTCTCATTGACATGTTAAACACTCAGGTTCTGTGTTGAACAAAGAGGCAAACACATGAGGTTTCTAGGCTTTATATTAAAACAATAGTAGTTCGATTCTATATTCTCTGTGTTCTTACTTCTTTTAGAATCTGGGTTTGTTTTTTATGGGTTTTATTGCTACATAATTTTAAAATATGTTCCAGGGACTGAGAGATTTCACACACAAGTGTTACATTTACACAAACCTGTCTTGCTCCCCAGCCTTGTCAGTATGCATGATTGTAAAAGGAGATGGAGTAGCATCTTTCTAGTTCTGCAGATACTGCTTTAGTACTGATTGTTTTACACATAAATGTAGAGTTTTGAGTAGATTTAACTATTATAACTTTTCTTCCATTTGCCCCTTTCTGTCCATAGGTCTTAATTACAAAAAGCTGACAGATGAAAATGAAAACCCTCTGGAAATTCTGGAGCCCATCCTTACAAGTCAAAATATCTTATCTATTTCCAAACTGGCTCCCAAAATTCCTAAAAAAGATGGCAGCATGCTGTCACCAAGCTCTCTTTATGCTGTCTGGTTACAAAAACTTTTTTGGAATGGTGATCACCAGCTCATAAAAAAAATCCCAGAAACCATGGAGGAGTGGCTACAGGCATATGATACATGTTCAGAGTACTTGGATAGACTCTCTCCAGGGGATATTGTCACTTTTATTGATGAAATTACCTTTTCTTCAAAAGCTGTCACAAAGGTAAGCTGACATATTTGAGGAGTTTCAGGCCTCAAGTACAGCTGAATTCAGCAAGTTTTTACATTTTTTTCCATTTTCCAGCTTTTAAAGATAAGTTCATAAACCTGCCTTCCTCTGCCTGCCTCTTCTTTTTATGGCTGCCAGTGTAAAGAAAGATTTTTATTCAGCTAGAGGAGTTAAGTCTGCAGCTGA
>NW_009953937.1:116655-141405 GCF_000747805.2 Chaetura pelagica
TTCAGCAGAGAAGACCCTATTCTGCTTGTGTATTCAATTATTTTACTTGTGCTCAGCCCAAGATCAGTTGTGCTGCAGGCTTGTGTTTAGTGCCTGCCATTCTGAACAGGCTGCTCCACAGAGAAGTGTTCTGGGCCAACGCATATGGTTTCTAGGCACTGGGATAATATAAATGATAAACTCTGTCATAATCTCCATCTGGCTGAAAGCCTGTTACTGAAAGAACCTGCTTTCGTGCCTACAACATATAGTTACCAGATTTGCAATTTCTTTTTTCCCAGTGAAACTTACTTAAAGGAATATTTCTAACATAAAGTTTTGCCCATTCTCTCTTACCTGTCTTTACACAAAAAAGAGGTGAGATTTCTTAGGTATTTTCTTGTTAAAAGATCTTGGGATGTCTTCACTAACTTAATCTGAAATGAAAAGATAATAAAGAAATGTTTTGTGAGGTTTTTTGTGTCTTTATCAACTCTGTGTTGGATTATTCTCTTTTTCCAGAGGTGTTTATTCACCACGTTCAATGAAGTGTTTGTTCCCTCTCTGAGTATTCTTTTGGTGCTCTCATAATATAAACTTACTATAACTCACCTAACCAGAATTTGCTTTAAAAAGTTGTTGCTATTCATTGAAATCCTGGGAAAATGAAAAGCTTTGTCAGCACCAGATTTATGCTTTGATCTGTCATGTCACTTCTTATCACTAGTCCCGTCACTTGCTTCCTAAGCCTGTTCAGCAGAACCACTGTTTGTTTAGGTGTTTTCATCCTTTTTATCATGTGAACATACTGAGAGTTTTGTGCTTATCAGCCCAGACTGACACTCATCCTGAGACCTCAATTGCCAGACCTGACCCTGCTCTGAAGCAGCCAGGGGGGTGACTGTTGTCTGAGGAGAAGGAAATGCTGCCTTCACATCTGATCCCTGCTAGGGACTACTTGAGATCCTTGCTGTTAATGTGTTTTGGGCTTTGCAAGATTATTACTCATTTATTCCACATGAGTGATATGGGGAATAGAATGAGTAGCTCCCACTGCCTGTCTGTTTTGAAACACATCATTTATTTCCATTGATTTATTCCCATTCAGGGTTCTAATAGTTTCTCTACTCTCTTCAGATGAGGAGGAGTAGCAGGAAGGAGATATTGATGGCAGAGTTATTGTGCTTGATGGCCAAGCAGAGCTTTGTACCAGAAAACTTTTAGCTTTTTGGTCATGGAAGTTGCTCAAGGGTTTGAAACAAACAGGGTTAGGTGAAATCAGTTGATTCAGTGTGTCCCCTGCACTAGGCTTGGGAATGGAACAGCTGCTTAACCAGCTTGTGACTAGTTTTGCCTCAGGATCCCATCCAATATTCAAGTGGAAGTGTACAATGAAAACTTTATCATTGTAGAACCTGAAAACTTATTTCTCAGAGATCTCTTTCCTCTAACTTTGATTTGAAAAATGCCCCATACCTGAAAGCTGCTTTTGACTTGCACCTTTTACTTAAAATGTTATTTCACTGGTTGTCCAATAACTATTTCAATCTCTAATTCAGCACTTTCTTCCAATCCCAGTTCTGTGGCCATGTACTTTATTATGTCATTCAGTTTGTATATGACTGTTTAAAAATTCAAGCTCTATGAGAAGTTTAATGGGAAAAAAATGCCAGGCTTTCTTGTTTCAGTGTAATGACCCAGATACGTCTAGTTCTACAGGTCAAAAAAGTAACTCCCTGGTTTATAACTTGTGCTTAAATCAGTTGGTTTAAAAGCTCTAAGCCTTCTGCTTGTTTTTCTGCTTACGATTATAGTCTTAAGGAAATATTTTATAGCAGTTATCTAAACCTAACAAAAATAACCTTAAGTTAGTTTTCAGCATTTGAGATAATTGGAGTTAGGGTGTTCAGCCTGGAGAAGAGAAGGCTCCAGGGAGACCTTAGAGCACCTTCCAGTGCCTGAAGGGGCTCCAGGAAAGATGGGGAGGTGCTGTTCACCAGAGAGGTCAGTGATAGGACAAAGGGTAATGGTTTTAAGATGGAAGAGGGGAGATTTAGGTCAGACATCAAGAAGAAATTCTTGATGAGGGTAGGAATACATTGGAATAGGTTACCCAGGGAGGTAGTGGCTGCCCCATTCCTGGAAGTGTTGAAGGGCAGGCTGGATGGGGCTTGTGCAGCCTGGTCTGGGGGGAGGTGTCCCTGCTCATGGCAGGGAGGTTGGAACTGGATGATCTTTGAGGTCCCTTCCAACCTTAACCCTTCTATAATCTGGTTCTGTGATACAAGGTGGCAGTCTACAGAAATTATGAGTAGTATTAGAGAAGATAAGTTCCATGTGGTTTAGTATGAGCCAAATTCAGCATCAACAAAAGAAGTTACAACAGAAGAAAGTAATGCAATACTGATCCTTTTTATATAAATAAGAAAGGAGTTTTTTTTTCCTCATAAAGTACTTCATGTAGTTTTATGATGTGTTGTAGAGTTGTAGAGCCACCTGACCTCTAGGCATTGCTGTAATGCAAACAGCAATGTACAGATGCTGAATGATTAAATATCAAGTAATCTTTTTCAGCTGCCAGTTGAAGCCAGGATAGAAGTGACTAAGAAGGCTATTAAGGCAGTGAAACATCTTTCTGAGAAATCAAGAAAAAAAACTTCTGAGAATGCCATGGAAGATGCTGAAAATCCATTTGTTGCTTATGAAGAAACTCTGAATCATTTGCAGCAGTCTCTTGCTCATCTGGAAACTCTCACTCATAGTTTTATCACCTACTTGAAAAACAGTGACCAGGTAATGATTACTGATCAAATGCTTCTTTTTAGTGTTGCAGTGATGGACACAAATCTTCAGTCATCTTTTTTCTTATCTTTGTTTTTGTTGACCTGATGTTCGAAGACTCACTTCTCTCCATCTATTCCTGACTGTAGCATTGTTAAATTGGGTAGAAATAAAGACTCTGAATGATACACCCCTGTAAATAGTAGACTGATTCATGTTCAAAAATTCTGTCTTTACAGGATACACTACAGAAATATGGCTATTTGTATGATTTGTCAAGGTCAGAGAAAGAAAAAATCCATGACCAAGCAGTAGCTATGTGTCTGGATGGTCAGCCCCTTGACATGATGCAACAGTTGTTACAGGTGGCTGTTGGAGATCTAGGACTTTATCCCAAGGATATTGTTCAATGTGCTATTAAAAAAGTTGTAGGTACATTAAGGTAAGTTCATTGCCAGAATTAAGCCCCAAAACCTTTCTTCTGTTTTCTGGGTTTTTTGTTGGTTGTTCTGGTTTGGTTTTGTGGGTCAGTTGTGTTGCATTGAGTTTTGTTTGTTTCATTAGTTGTTGTGTTTTTTTGCAGTGAGTACCTGTTTGCTTTGAATGTGTGTCATTTTAAGAAAATGGGGCAGTAACAAGAAATTAGTTCTGGGCTCATTTGTGCTTCTGTTTACCTGTAATTTCATACTCAGATAAGGCAGGTATATTCCTCTGAGTTTGGGAAGCCTGGGCAGTCTGAACAAAGCAAGCCACAGAACTCATCCTAATCACCAGAGCGGGTTTTTCAGTTCAAAATCTTGTCTTGCTGATCTTGTTCCATTATGTGTGTGCACTTGTAAGTTTTTGGCAAATGTACAATTGCACAGAATTCTTCCTTCTTAAAGAGCCCAAACGCATGTTTGTTGGAGATGGTGGGTACCTGATGCAGATGTGTGGGCAGTAGAGGCCTAGCAATGACTGCTGCCACAACAGGAAGTCCTACAGGAAGAAGTACAATTTCTATTTTTAGAATAACTTGTTGGGACATTTTTGGGAGCTGCTTTTTAGGGTTGGTTTGTTTGGATTTTTATTTTTATTTGCAAGGTTTTGAAAAATGTGTCTGTTTGTCATTAAAATACAGGCTGTGTGTTTTTCTTCTGTGTTCTTGTATGAACGCTTGGAGATTTTGCTCTTGTCCCAGCCTGCCTCCAAATTAATCAGCAGGTGTGGGTGCTTTGTGCTTCCTGCAGTACTTAAAAGCAAGATGATATGCTAAAAAACCCTTGACCTGCTAACTTCTTGAAGACAGACAGGTTTCTAGGGTGAGGAGGGGGATTGTTTTGCTCAGCTCTTTCAGTGTTGTCATTGTTTCTGTTTCTTGCTGTTACCCCTGCCATGATGCTGTGAGCAATCCCAGACATGGTACCAGAAGCAGGGCTTTATCTTCATCTCTTTCTGGGGTGACACAAACCAAATAACCAACCTGGTTGTGCAAGCCCAGCAAACTGAGTAATTTCTTCTTACAAAATTATGGAGAAATAGGCTAGGAGAACAGAAGACACAAACTAACCAGCTTCTGTGCAGTTTATGAAACACATCCCTGAATAATTCTGTTGAGAGCTGGGGAAGACCTGGGTGAATCAAAGGAATATGAAATACAGTTGATGCTGACCATCTTGATTTTATTAACAGTGAGTTTAAAGTTTGCATTATCTTCAGTACCATGATGTTTTAGTTGAGTATGTTCTTTACAGTCAGGCTTCCAAACCATAGTTCTGACATTTGTGAGAAGCATTTTAAAACTACTCATGGTGTATTTCTTCAGTGCTCATCCTGTCTTGGGCAAGGGAGAATATGTGGTATTATTATCATTATCCATGTTAAGATTGCCTATGTTAAGACCAGTCAAAAAAGCTTAGGAATTCTAAAGTAGTTGTGGTGCATTAATATTCCTGACCAACATCCAGATCTGTATTTTTTTATGTATCCGAGGGTTAAATACTGTTGCCTGGAATAAATATTTGTTCTTAGCTCCTGTGTGGTTTTGGGTGTCCTCGTCACATGTGGTTAGAAGCAGCCTCTGTACTTTGTGTCTTATAGCCCAGGAGGGACATGACTTCTCTCCACAAGTTTGAGGTTGAAATTGTTGTAGTTTGTTTGGCATGGAGGAGAATGTGGTCACCTCTGGGACTACAGAACTGTTAAAAATACCTGTTGTGCACCTATTTACAGACATGGTGAAGATGTGGACGCAGATGAGGGACAGATAAGCAGGCTGTGTGGAAGACCTTTCAGAAGTCAAAGTTTTTGTTTACTGCCCAGTTGGAGCTCACCTTGCCATTTGTAACATGCTCTCTTGAGATTTGGTAGGAGATCTGCCCTCTTTGGTAGCCATGGTGGTGATAAAACTCCTTTTGCATGTAATGTGAGACTTCAAGCTGTCCTTTGAGTTTCACCCTTTTTCCTGCCACAGTGAAAATTTAGGTATTTATCAAGAGTGGTGAACTGATGGAGCATGTTTGGGGGCTGTAATGACAATCCAGGAGGCACGTGTGCATTGAAAATGATTTGCTAGGGTTGAATGAGTCTGTGAAGGTGCCCTTGTTCCTTAGCAGGGTTCAGGATGTGTGGAAGTCCACAGATGTTTGTAGCCAGATACAAGCATCGTGTCATCTAGCAAGGAATTGGCAGCATTCTGAGCCATCCTTAGTGCAGTGGAATCCCTGGGTCTGCCTTGACATTCTCAGTCAGAACAACTTAACTGAAGAGCACCCTCGGTCCCTGTTGCTGCTGGACTAGGGCCGAGATGTGAAATTCTCAAGGCAGACAGCAGAGAATGAAGTTGTGGGGCTTTACATTTACATCCCTGTTAGTATTTGTGTTCCCAGGATGAAGAAAGCCTGAGTTTTCTTATTATTTTTTTTTCCCATCACTGTTGACAGAATATCAATGAGTTAATCCTTTTGTCTGCAATGCTCTTTTTTTCCTTCAGAGCAGTATGAAAGCCTTCACTGTGGCTTTTTTTCTGCAGTCAGGTGAAATTAATTCATCAGGGATTATTTTTCATTTGAGGAAGCTCTCTTAGATTTAATGTTGCTTAGTGCTAACTGTTACCTCTTCCTGGCTGGGGCTTGGATGCACTGAATATTCCAAATGAAGTATCATTGTGTCTGTAACATCTTGGTTGCAGCAGAAATGTTTTCTTCTTTATTTTGGTGGGAGAGTGATGGGTAGAAAATAGTTTATATCAACCATGATAAATGAACAGGTACTTCTCATTTAACTATTCACACATAGCTCTCTTCTGAAATATTTCTATTCCAAAGAGACACATTCAACAAGGCTAGAAGAGTATTCTGCTGTTAGATGGCTCTTGGTCTCTGTTTCACACTTCTAAGACCAGTTTAGATAAATACAACTTGGAGAATTTACCTTGTTCTTCTGCACCCAGAAAAATGCTGTGGGCAGGATGATCTGAATGCACACAGCAGAAATACAGAAACAGGTCTAGTGTGGAAAACAATCTATGGCTGTGCCTTTTCTTCAGCCTGTGTGTGTGTGTTACAGCTGATTGAAGTGCCACGGGTGAAAAGGCAGCCTGTCAAAGTGTCTGCAGTTCTCTTTGGCAGAGGATTGATTTCTCCTGTCACTCAGTTTAAGAGTGTTCTTTGCATCCTCAATGATGGTAGAGCTTCTGCACAGCAACATCAGTGATATTGTCCTTCTTCTCTGGGCTTTTCTGTTTGATGAAGAATAATTTAAGATAATCACTGACTTGCTGTTTGACTGGAATAAAGCAGTGTGATGCATCTGGATATAAAGCTCACAAAGTCCAGTTATTTCAACTGTAATGAGTCTTGTAAATATGCAGAGGATGAGAAACTTTATTGTCCTTCTCTGGGCTTTTCTGTTCTATGAAGAATAATTTGACTTTAAGATAATCACTGACTTGCTGTTTGACTGGAATAAAGCAGTGTGATGCATCTGGATATAAAGCTCACAAAGTCCAGTTATTTCAACTGTAATGAGTCTTGTTAATATGCAGAGGATGAGAAACTTACCTGAATTCTCTTTTTTACTCTGTTTCTTATCAGCATTTTCCTGTGAACTGAATTATTCTTTATAAGCATTGCAAGGTTGAGATGCCTGCAAGTTGCTTTCAAGCTCTGGGACAGAGACCAGTCACTCCTGTACAGCACTTGATGAGAAAGAACCAGATGCCATTCTGTCTAGTAGAGGAGGCTGTAGTGGCAGAGCTGGGAAAATTATCTGGACGCTTTGGATAAATGCAGAAATTAATTCATTTGGTGTGTGATGTGACCTGATGTGATCAGTAGAAATATATCTTTTTTTTACTTCTCTGTGGGAAAAGGGAGTATCATTTCTTGTCATCCCTTTCAAACAAACAGATAGTGACCTGTGGAAAGTTTGTCTACTACAGTAATGAAGAGAATGAAGTGAAAATCTAGCATAAAATAAAATAGAAAATACTTGAAATAATACACTCCCTATTATGAATTTCTGTAAGAGGATAATATTACAAAGTAGCATCACACTAAATAAAAGGAGCAATTAAAAGAACAAGTTGTTCCTTGGCATCTCTTAAGCCTTTTGGTGTTAATGTTGTTGCTGTGAATACAACTGGGTGCATCTGTATCCTACATTCAGCTGTTAGCTTTGAAGCCAGACCGTAACATAAACTAAAATGTATTAACCACAGTTTGTGCAGGACTTGCCTTTCAGAGTTAATGGGCAAAAAGTACAATTAAATAAGTAGTCTTGCCTGTGTACCTTTGATTCCCCCACCACCTTTGAATGGTAACACCAACAATATATTATTTTCTAATTTCCCTCATACTTACAGGTTGCAAACAGGAAAATAAGGCTGAAGAAATAACAAGATATCACGTTATCATGTATTTAAAATTAATACCATAATTAGGTAAAAAGATTTAGATAAAGTTAATTTATTCACCTTTCAAGCATTCTTTGTACTTTATTGTGTTTGAGAAACTTGATTAAATGTGCATCACTTTTTCTGAAGCTGAACTGAAAATAAAATAAGCCTTTATCAGTGTAATTAAACCAGGCTCATACCTAGTTCTGAGGTGAACATTGAGCCCTGTTCCATAGTTTAGAACATGCATAAAAATAGCATATAATCCGTGTGAAAGAATAATCCTTCATTAATTGTATTTGTTTCTGTTAGAGCTGCTTACTTTTAATCATGAATTATTAAGAAAAGAACAAGGCAACAATCTGTGGAAACTTGACAGGATGATTTGTCTCATGAGCTGTAATCTCTTTTCTCTAACCATTAGGCAGTAAAGGCAAAATTCAGCTTAAAATTGCCAGCTTTCAATCTTTCTAGATTTGTTTTTAAAATTCTTATTGTAGATAACTGGAATGTACTGCTTAGGTTCACCTTTCTTCTCCTTTCATCCTGCTTAGTAGAATAGTACCTGTCTGTGTATGAGAAAGCTTTCTGGAAGTGTTCATACCTCTGCTGTCCCTGACAGCTGGCACCACAGCTCTGTTGTCTGCAACACTGGTGTTCAGAAATGCCCATGAACTTCTGGTTGTGTCTCTTTTGACCCAGGTTTTTTTAGGTGCTCAGAGCTTGGTTAAGATAGAAAATAAAGACTTTAATTTCTAATTAAAGACATGGAGCTGTCGGAGAGGGTCCTGAGAAGAGCCACGAAGATGATCCAAGGGCTGGAGCAGCTCTGCTCTGGAGCCAGGCTGGGAGAGTTGGGGTGTTCAGCCTGGAGAAGAGAAGGCTCCAGGGAGACCTTAGAGCACCTTCCAGGGCCTGAGGGGGCTCCAGGAAAGCTGGGGAGGGGCTTGGGACAAAGGCTGGTAGTGAGAGGACAAAGGATGATGGTTTTAAACTGGGAGAGGGGAGATTTAGGTCAGACATCAGGAAGAAATTCTTTAGTGTGAGGGTGGTGAGACCCTGGCCCAGGTTGCCCAGGGAAGCTGTGGCTGCCCCATCCCTGGCAGTGTTGAAGGGCAGGGTGGATGGAGCTTGTGCAGCCTGGGCTGGTGGGAGGTGTCCCTGCCCATGCAGGGAGGTTGGATCCTGATGATCTTTAAGGTCTCTTAACCATTCTGTGATTCTATGGTTCTGTTTAGTGAGATGAAGAGCATGTGCTAGGACTGCTCAGAAGAAGCCTCAGGTTTGCTGGTCACTTTCCTTTGATGTGACAGTTGCTTGTGTACACTAAGTTTGAGTGAGTAGATCTGTTTTTTGATGAAACTAGTTTTCATCTTTTGAACAGACATCTCTTTTTGGGAGTCTAAAATTTGTGGACTATTTTGAAACAATTAAATAATAATTTATATACTGAAGAGGCTAAGGACAATATCTAGATTTAAACTTAAGTCTTCTGAACTGTATTCAGCTGCCATATGGTAGCATTGGTATCAACAGTGGCATTTCTGTCACAGACCTATATAACAGGTTTTTTTGAGAAAAAAGCCAGTGTTCTGAGCTTTCTGCTCGTGCTTGGAGCTTATGTTTGCAACATAAAATGCAAATAGTGAGGTAAACTGAGATTACATCATGCAACAAATGATCTTACATCTGTTCTGAATGGAGTCACCTGCTGTTTATAAATATGGTGATGTTCACTGAAGTGCTGGTCACCTATTAACATAAAAATAAAACTGGAAAAGAAGTTAGTTCTGAGTACAGGAAGATACTAAAGGTGACAACAATTCATGTCTCTTTGCCATATCGTATAATCATTTTACAGGCAATATATTTATCTTGCTGAAGTAATAAATGGCAAATTTATAAACAGTCTCATAACTCTTGACAAAATAATTGTGAAATATAGCAGTTATTTTTACACATTATAGTCAGCTATTCAGTGTATCTTAGCTTTTGACAGAACAGTCAGGGTAGTCTGGACATGTATTAATTTTTATTAAGAGGTCATCTAGGAAGAGGCTGACATTTTCAGTAGCAGAAAATACACTTTATCTCCGGGGTTTTGAGTCGTCTCTAATGAGGTAACTTGGAAAATTTGCCTTCTTTTCTCTTTCTTTAATACACCATTGGCAAACTCTTAAGAAAGAAAAACTGTTGCTTTTGTAGTTCATCCAGGCATCCTTGTCCTTGTAGTGGTTTCCAGAAAGAGACACTGTGTGCTTTTTTTTTATTTTTAGGTCTGTTTTGCTCTTAGCAGAGAATGTCACTTTCCTTACTTTAGGAGTGAAGTATTTTGTTTGAAGTATTTCTACCAGAGTGATTTTGGGGGGGCAGCATTTACTACCTTTTAAGCTGTGGTAGAACATTATTGTGTAACTGGGATGTCTGATGGGCATCATGATCTACATATTTCTGTTCCTACACATGGTTAGTGGATGTCACTTGATGGCTGCCTTAATCCTCCCCTTTCCCACGTGCTGTTCTTGGCCACATGCTCCCTCCTTTTTAATTTTGTTGGTTCTGGCAGACATCAACCTGGTTGATCCCACTGAAAATGAATCTCAGAAGAAACCTGCTGAATCAGCAGGTAGGATTCTTTTGAGTCAGGTTACAGTCAAGTCTGTTAAAACTAGTACTGATCCTGCAAGATGGTGTTTGCAAAGAGAAGTTGGTGACATTTGTGCATAACCATTAACCTGTTTGGTTGATATTGATGAACTCTTTATGGTAATTAGACTACATATGGATAGTTTGCTGACCTAACCTTTTCCTTTTGTGTTTCACTTAAGTTTTGAGCATTTCTCTTTCCCACTCTTTTCCTGTTGCTCCTTGCATTACTTTGACATAAAAATAAAGGTACCAGTTAAGCGGGGAAGTGGAAAATTACTACTTGATTGTACTATTCATGTTAATCCAAGGGGCAGAGAGAATTAGATACAATATTAAGGGCCATGTTTACCATAATTTTATGTCTTCCTTTAACAGTGGAAGTGGTGGCTCATCTGCACCAGTGAAAGATCCACTTCGAGTCCTAGAAGGCATCGTTTCTGCAGTGCATGCAAGTGTTGAGAAAGGGTAAGAGTGTGCTGTGTAGATTATTTGGTTAAGCCTTTGAAAAATACTTCTCATTAAAGCATTAAAGGTATGATACTGAATATGGCTGATTTTTCTTAATGGATTTATCTAATAGGTTTGCACTTAATTTTCTAAGACTTTATTCTGGAACAGGCTATAATTTATCTCATTTGAGTCCTGACAGAAGCCTTTACTTGATCATTTGGAAGAAAGCAAGTGACTGAACCAAAGACTGAGAGAACTATGTGTGATGGTGATCTGGGAAAATGTTTTTCCTGCTGTGACTACTGCAGATTGTTTATCTACCAGGAACACCTCACTGCTTTTGTTTTAGTTCAGTAGAGAAACTGCAAATAATAATGATTTACTTCCACTGTCTGTATTTAGATACCTAAATTTGTCACTATTTGTAGAGTGTAGTGCAGAAACAATTTCACAAGCACTGTGTAATACTTCACCATGTGTTTTTTTCTCCTCTTTTGGCATGGTCCTTATTTCTAGTCACATGTATGTCTCTCTGGCAGCTTCCATTACATTTCTAGTAAAGACAAGAAAACAAAAAAAACACAACAACCACCAGCAAACAAGAGCTGTATTTCCAGATGTACAAAGTAAGAACTCATGTATGATAATATTAATAAAACTCCATGCTGCCTGTTAGACAACCAAGCCAAGGCACTGCTGTGTGGAGGATTCCCCACTGACATTGAATTTGTTAAATACTGGATACTGAGGCTGAATGGTTGTCATAATCTACAGTAAATTTCATGTGCAATATAATAAGGTAGAATGGGAGAAATGGTACTGTTGTATTCTGAGATTCTGGAGTCTTTTTCTGCTGGATACTTCATCAACATTTAACTGGAAAAATGAGCTGGAGTGGAAGTCATTGTGATTGTAAGAGACTGCTTACATCCATTTAAGTACTTGTTCTCCTTTAGTTCCTTAAACCCCAGCTATTGAGTTTACAAAATATAAATCTTTCCCTCAGGAAAACATACATAAACATCAGGTGTGAGCTCCACAAAATTCATGAAGTATTCCAGCAGGTCCTCTTAATACCCAAACTTTTAATTTACACTTTGAATGCCACCTGTTCAACAGAGGTATCTCTGATTTAGCTGAAGTTCTGAGCTAATAACAGCATCATTCAGACAATATAAAACCTAAGTAAAATTGAAATCCTTGTAATATGAAAACCTAAGCTGCCAATGTTTATTATTTCAGAGCTGCAAGACAGGTTAAATTGGTGTTTTCTGTCTGTTATTACTTTCCCATCTGTCTTGTTAAGACAAATAAGGGACATCAGTTATAAATCCCACTCCACCTGAAACCACTTTCTTGGCTTATTTTTATTTTTTTTAAGAAAAAAACCATATCTTTAGTTTAAAATATTTCTGAAAGGCAGCAGAATAGCATTTACTGATTAGTTACAAGCTAGTTAATAGCTTCTAAGGGATGGAACAGATTAATGTCTGCAACTGCTGGCTGGTTGGTTGAGTTTGTGGTAATCTATGTGCTGAAAATGCTTTCACACAGAATGTATTTGATATAGTACAATACACTGTTGGAATATAATACACTTTTGAAGAGGGTTTTTTTCTAATTAGCCAAGTTAGGAACACTCAGAACCTTAGCTTTTTAACACCTCTTCTTGCTTTGTAGGGATTATGAGTGTTTTGTAATCATCACTCCAGAACATGCAGTAACCAAGGTTGCTAGAGGTGGTACAGACAGAAAATTATTAGAGCTACAATCAGGAGAAACTACTTTGTTAGTGGGGAGTGTAAAGAAAGGATTTGTAAGGAAAGAAAGAGAATATAGGACAGTATGAATAAACATCAGATATAAGAATGTTGTATTTGAAAATGCAAGCTGTCATGGTGTTTCCCATGAAGCCAGCTGGGGTGGAGGTGCAGGCAGCAGTCAGGAGCAGCCATGGTAGAGAGGCTTGGATTCTCTCAGGTGCTGAGATCAGCAACATTGCAGCACAGATGGCAGTCAAGGTAGGATGTGGGAGAATGTGTCACTGTATAGATGGGTTTCTGTGGAAGTACATGGTTATTGCAAGTTCAGAAAAGTGCTCACAGCTCTTAGCTTTAGGTACCTGACCTGTGGGGGCTGGTTTCTCTGCAGCCTCACAGAGGTGGGCTCTTCCCTTTTCCCTCTTAGGTGGTTGTGATATATTAACTGTACTTCTCAACAGCTTTCAAAGTACACGTTGTACTTTCATTAGGATTACCAAAACCTGTTTAACACAGTGTTGTTCAATTACAGGGAGAAAGTCGTGTCTTCAGATGACCTTCTGGAGTGGCTGAGACCTTTCTGTGGTGATGACTCTGTAGCAGTGAAGCCTCGCATCAGAGTCTTGCAAATTCTGGAGCAAGCCTTCCATCTCAGTGATGAGGACAGCAAGCTGCTGGTGTACTTCAGGACACAAGCTGTTCTCAGAGCTTGCTGGCCTGAAACAAAGGTGATAATATTGATTGCTATAAATGCTGGCCTGAGGCAGGTTTTGTAGACGGATTATATGATGAGATACTGTTTTACAAATATGGTTGCAATAATCCTACCTGCCCTTTGAGCCAGGGTTCTAATACATTGTGGTTCTTTGAAAAAGAAAGTTGAGTAGAGTTAATGGGCTCCTCAGCTTTTCCTTGGGATGAGGAGTACAGAATACCAGGCATGATTAGACACTAATGATTTGCCTCCAGGTCAAGCATTGACTGAAGGTTTTCTATATTCTTTCTTTTCAAAAGGTGAGACTGAACTGATGGGCAATGCATTAGGTCATGTTTGGTGTGCTGGTGGCTTATAAAAGGCAGCACCTAACAACTGAAAGACAGCAGCTGCCTAAAAGCTGATCATACCTTTTAACTGTCCAAGTGATAATTTTAAGTCTTTTCCAGTATAAAGTCAGGGGAAAAAAAAGATGAAATTGTTGCTGAAAGAAGTTACTATGTTGATATGTTTCCAACGAATACTTTTACTGCTTTATTTCATTAGTCATTTTGATGAAGTGCTTAAAATCAACACATGTATTTTTAGAGGCTCTGCATTTCTAAGTACAGTCAAAATACATTAAAGGCTTAGCAGAAAGAAGCAGTCTTGTCTCTGAAGCTTCTGCTGTGGTAAAATCTGCTGAGTATCACTCCCTGCATGTAGAATTGCTCAGAAGAAAAGTTACTTCTCATCCATTTTCTAAATGCCTTCCTCCCATGCCAAGACCTTATGGAACAAAAATAGAATATTTCTAATATTTCCTCAAATGGCTATGCAAAAAACAATTTCATATGAATATAAAACAACAGCAGTATCTCAGTTTTGCCTCAGTGTGCTAAGATCATTTGAGGAAATAATTATAATAAAAAATCTTAAAAGAGAAAAAAAGTAATCTCTTGCTTTCTGTAAAAATTCTCTGTTGCACTCACAGTAACACCAGGTGTCTCTGTGATTGAACACTTCCTCTTCAGTTCACTCCTTTGTCAATATTTCTGTTGCTTTTGACCTACTTTCCAACCCAAAAGCATTTCAAGTGTAAAAGGTTGAACTAGAGTATGCTTTAAGGGAAAAGCTACAGGAAGATAATAAGCCATGTCTGTAGAGGACAGCAAAAGAACCTGTATTTGACAGAATCCTTGTGAAACTCATTGCACTTGTTGGACAAGTGCATAAGATCACTGTTTTTTTCCTTCCATTATCTGGTAAGTAAAAAAAAAATTTAAAAAAATCACTTTATAGTGTGAAACCAGCATCTATTTGCTTTTCTCTGATGGTGTTTTAGGAGTGCATTGAAGCCATTGCCTATCCTGCTGGCTCCTGCCCAGCTCCCTGCCCACCAGGGCCCCTCAGCAGAGCTGCTCCCAGCATGGCTGGCCCCACCTGTGCTGTCCTGGCTGCAGCACAGCTGTGAAACCTCCTCATTGCTCCCATCTTCCAGTCTGTTTCCATCTCTCCATATAATCTCTGTATCGTTTCTGTTTCCTGGTATGGCAGACTTTTAGAATACTCCTAGTTTCAAGCCAGAAGACATACCAACTAGAAGAGTCTTGGTGGAACACAGTTAAAAATTATTCTGATTTTCGTGTCAGTTCATGCCAGTAGATGAGATAGATGAAACCCCTTTGATTTTTACTTTGTTTTTCTTTACCAAAAGAGTGGTTGGGCAGTGGAACAGGCTGCCCACAGAGGTGGTGGAGTCACCATCCCTAGAAGTGTTTAAAAGAAATACAGATGTGGTGCTGAGGGACATGATTTAAGCAATGAACGGGTAGATTAGGTTATGGTTAGTGGATTTAGGTTATGGTTGGACTTGGTGATCTTCAAGGTCTTTTTCAACCAGGATGATTCTGTGATAGTTTGTGCTTGGTAACTCGTGTTATTTAAACACAAGTGTCATATTGGTTTGTCTGTTTGTCTGTTTGTCAACTAGTCATTGAAATTCAGAGTTCTCCACAACTGTCCAAGAAAACACCTGAATGATCCACTATTTAGACTATTGTTTGTTTTTTTTTCTAGCCAGCTGATGTCAAATGCTAGTCTACAGTTTGATATTAGAAGAAGCAAGTGATGACTTCATTCGATGATTGAGTTTGCTTATTTTGTGTCTTAGCAAACAGGGAAAATAGCTTAACAAAACAGCATATGAAAACTGTTCATGTTTCCTCTTGGTGTGGGAGTGGAAGAGGAAGGCTGCAAAATTCAGCAGCTCTGTGACTGCTGGGAAGCCAAGAGAGAGATTTGTGTGTGAGCTTTTGGCAAAGCATTAATTAAGCAAGTCTCTCATGCAAGTCAGTGCTGCAGGTGCAGAGCCATTACAAAGCAGCCCCATTCTGCAGAAGGGGAAGTTGAAACACAATCTAAAAGTTGGGGTGAAGCAGGGTCAAAAAGAAGACAGGAGGAATTACATTTTTCAAACGTGTGCTCAGACTCTGTCAGTCTGCCTGGCTTCTCTGTGGGAATCCATTTCTCCAGCATCACTGCACCTGTATTAATTTGGTCATCCTTTCTTCTCCAGCAAAGTAGGAAAAAAATATAAAGCACATATAAAAAATAAAGGGGTGTGTGTGGATTGAATGCTGCTTTTAGGTTGTAGAAGAGTGTGTTGAAAGGTTGTTGGCTTGGCATTTAAAAAAAAAACACAACCCACCTCCTTATCTTGCTTCCAGGTTGTTTTATCCTTCCTTCCTTGCTATTTTGTGCATACTTTTTGGGGATCCTTCTTTTCCTTTCCCACTGTTTGGTACAAAAAGGGACAGCAGATATTGTAAAGGATGAAGGTGGATTTCTTGTGAGTAAAGATCAGTTTAATGATATTGCAATGTTCAATTACCAGAAAATGTGTGGAAGCCACCCACAGTGTGTCTGCTAATCCTCGTAATCAGACTTTGCATACATCAAGGAGGGACTTAATATTTAATTATGCTCTAGGTGCTCTAAGTAGTGGTCCCACAAATCAATGTGCTGCTGGGAAACAGGCCAGTTTTTACCAAATTAAAAATGTACTTTATGCAAGCAGCTACCTATCAAACAGTCAGAAATGCAGCAATTTCCAGTTCTCTAATGATTAGTTAACAAAATTAAAAATTCAGGGGTCCTCATTTTTCAAACCCTTGAGAGTCTTTAATTCACATTCCAGTAGCATCCCACACAACTGAAGGGAGGAGGCATGTGTTGTTTTAATCCTCTTGATGAATTTTATCTGAGCTCTTCACATTCTACAATTTTCTAGTTAACTGGCGCATGAAAAAATATGGGTCAAAATACTGACTTTTTTATATATTAAAAAAATGTTGATAAGGGGGAGAAAAGCATGGGTTAGAATGTTCTTGTTACATTTTAGCTTTATCCATCTAAGATGGGAAGTCAATTTGTTTCATGTAATATATAAAAATATAGGGAGCAATCACTCACAGCACTAACCTATGTCAGGTACCAACTACCAGGTTATGTGCAGGTTGATAGTTGTTCAGCTCAGTGACCAGTTACAAGGCACAAGTTAGAGTAACAATGGTCAGGGTTTTGCCCCAGGATGTTACAGCAGCACTAACAAAGTTTCTGTAGGTAAACCAAGGATTAGTTTAAGATAAGAAGTTAATAATTGTGAAGCTTCTACAATGCACACCTCTCCTTAAAGGATTGTTTTACTGTTATGCAAATGCAAAATGTAATTACTGTTTGCATGCTACTTAAATGCAAATAGCTTTGTCATTTAGAGAAGGTAATCTCATTTAGCCTTTCCCCTCATATTGTTATATCATGTTTTTTTCATGATCTAGGGGTGTACAGAGCTGCTGAGAGCTAAGCAGTTTCTATAATTGGAAGGGATATACAATATGAATTCAAGAGTTTATCTGTAGGCACCTCTCTTATATTATGTGGGTTTTTTCCCTGAAAGTTTAGCTTTGAAAAATTCTTAGAATCATAGAATGGTTTAGGTTGGAAGGAGCCGTAGCAGTCATTTATTTCCAAATCTCCCACCAGCCCAGGCTGCTCCAAGCCCCATCCCACCTGCCCTTCAACATCCAGGGATGGGGCAGCCACAACTTCCCTGGGCAACCTGGGCCAGGGTCTCACCACCCTCACACTGAAGAATTTCCTCCTCATGGCTCGCCTAAATCTACCCTCTTCCAGTTTTTATCCATCCCCCCTCGTCCTCTCACCACAAGCCCTTGTAAACAGCCCCTCCCCAGCTTTCCTGGAGCCCCTTCAGGCACTGGAAGCTGCTCTAAGGTCTCCCTGGAGCCTTCTCTTCTCCAGGCTGAACACGCCAACTCTCCCAGCCTGGCTCCAGAGCAGAGCTGCTCCAGCCCTTGGATCATCTTCATGGCCCTTCTCTGGCCCCTCTCCAACAGCTCCATGTCCCTCCTGTGCTGAGGGCTCCAGAGCAGGACCCAGCTCTCCAGGTGGGGTCTCACAGGAGCAGAGCAGAGGGGCAGAATCACCTCCCTTGACCTGCTGCTTGTGCTTCATTTAATGCAGCCCAGGACACAGTTGGCTTTTTGGGCTGCCCAGGGCTCATGTTGAGTTTCTCTTCAAGCAGCACTCTCAAGTCCTCCAGCTTAGGGCAGTTCTCCAGCCATTCTCCCCCCAGCCTGTATTATCTATCCCAAAGGCTTGGGATTGCCCCAACCCAGGTGCAGGACCTTGCACTTGGCCTTGTTTAACTTGATGAGGTTGACACTGGCCCACCTCTCAAGCCTTCCAAGGTCCTTCTGGATGGCATCCCTTCCCTCCAGCTTTTTGACCACACCACACAGCTTGGTGTCATCAGCAGACCTGCTGAGGGTGCACTCATGTTGCCAACTAATTGCCAGATTCATTAGTGTTTGTGTCGTGTACATATCACACATCTGCCCTTTCTTACACACAATCTGTGTGTGCCATAGGCAAGTTTTATGTGTCCTAGCAGCCTTAGTTGTGTCTACATTAAGATAATGACTTTCTGAGAACTTGTATGTGGCTATGAAGCTTCCATTGCTCCTTTGTTCCTGTTCCCAGAGTGTATGAAAAATGTGTATCTGTTTACAGGACTTTTCTTCATTGAACACCATAAAAAAGACTGAAAGGCAGTGAGTGAGTGTCCAGGGGTTTTCATCTTTGTCCCATTGCCTCTACTTGTCTCAGGGAGATTTAAGCAAAAGATCTGGAAAGCACAGGGAGGCTTAAGAATTCCCCAGTCACTTTGCTGAAGTCATTTATCAGGTGACAATGACCTGTATTTAGTTTGATCTAGCAAAGGATGAGTGAAGAAGCTGCATTTGTTGAATCCTCAGCAATCTGTTATTTGTGAAAAATGCTTAATTAGAAGAAAGATTTATGGTCATATCAACTTTAGTAAATTTGTTCTGATGTTGTTTGTAATTCTAGAGACACTGTTTCTCTACTGGTAATGCATAAAAAATAAGTTTAAGAAATTTAATTTTAGTTTTAATTAATATTTTAAAGCACTAATTTCCATTCCTTGAAGATGCAATTCATCCATACGAGAACACGTGAAATGTATTTTATTCTGGGAGCATAAATTGTAGCTTGTATGATTAATTAAATACTTCAAGATGCAAATGAAATATTTTCCATTAACTACACAAGTGAAACAAGTGAGCCAAAGTGGGGAGAAATGCAGTGTAGCTTGAGTGAAGATGCCAGCCCTGGATACTACAGGATTCTGTGGCCAACAGCAGTTGCTGCACAGGGAGAGCAGAGTGCTCAGGGGTGGATTAATGGGGGATAATTCCCTTTCTGTCACAGACCTTTGGTACTGAAGGTGTAAGTGGAGAAGGGTTTAAACTCTGCATATTCTGCTTTTATCTCAGTTTAGAGCAGTGAAGAGCTCCTGAGTGATGTATGCAGAGTTCTACTCTAGCCCAAAGAAATGGGTGAATGAACTGTCATCCAGTCTTGGGTGTCTTGCTAAATCCTTCCCCTTGGTCCCTCATCATCCAGCACTGAGTCTAAAGCATGCTGAAACTGTGCAGCATTTTATTTTGTTTTTTATTAACCTCTGTAGTGCTTTGGTGTGTGGTTTTATTCTGTGTTTTGCAAGACAGAAAAATGCAGGAACTCCAAGTCCCTGCTCTATTGTACGCACACCATCACTGGTTTTCTGCTTCTCTTACTGACTTAGTCCGAGTAAGCCATGCCAGCCATGCCACCTCATCTGCAGGGCTTCCTCTGTCTCAGGAGCTCAGAGCCCCCTGTGATGTGCAGTGTGTTCCTGAAAGGAGGTAGATGGAGAAGGGAGTGGGTTGTCCTTGTGAAATCCAACGGTCCAGCACCTTCATTGCTCTCTTGACTTCAGCTGTACCACAGGCCTCTGAATTTTGTTCACTGAGGCTCAGGTTCCTGTTTAACTTGATGAGGCTAACTTAGCACATATTCAAATGTGATGGGTTTACCCTTCTTATGTTTTATTTGCCATCATATGGTCATTTGCTTACCCTGGACTTTTTTTAAGTCCATTGGAGGTTTCTTTCTGTAGTATCCTTGATTAACAGAAGCTAGCTCACTTGTGTGCAGTGTTGTCTGCTCAATGCTTGCAGTCCTCCAAAAACATAATTTAATTGATATAAGCAAAACAGCAGTCCTAAAAGAATGAGAAAGTTTACTGTATAGCTTTATTGTTTGATCATAAACTGGTTTTTCTTTGTTTGTTTGTGGGTTTTGTTATTGTTCTGGTAAGCAGATCAAGTTATTCAGTGGTTTCTGGGCAGGACTGTTGTTAAGTCTTTAAAAAAATAAGTTAATTGTAAAACTGTTTAGGCATTATTTTGTTAATATCTTAAATGTGTGTTTTGTATTAATAACTGTGACTTTCAGTTGAGACCATGCCTTTTTTTCAGAGTCTTATCTCATTCCCTCAATCATCTTGCTAGGTGACACTTGTTATTTAGAGGTCTGCAAAGTCTGTATCATCTGAGGAACCCCTGGCAGGTATTTTCAAAGTAATTCCTACTTCAGAGTAACTTCTGATAGCTTGTGTTCACTGAGAGGGTGGGGGGTTTATCCCATATTGCTCCTGTAATTACACAGGCACTCAGCTGTGATGACTGTGGGATTTTCACTGCATCAACTCAAGAAGGACACCACCAATGGCAGTGCTTCCTAAGTGCCACTTGGTGTGACACTTACTTGGTGTGACACTTGCATGGTGCTGCCTGCCTTCTTCTGCCTGTTTGTCTGCCTGCAACTGAGACACTAAGTCATTTCAGTTTTTACAGTTTAAATTGTGTTGTGGTGTCCATCCACTTGGTACTTTAAGTATTCCTGGTCTAGGTCATAACTGTGGCTAAACAATGGAGGAATTTGGCATAAAAAAAAAAAAAAAAAAAAGTATTTTCTTTTACTGAAAATAGTAGGACTGAAATACTGTTTAAAATCAGAGTCAGCATCAACAGCCTGTTGTTCTCTAATGACAGTGTCTCAGTTTATTGTGGGTTTTTCTGTCTACAAATGCATCTTTTATTTTTGTAAGTTTAGGCTATCTGAAAGATGACATTTTGGAAAGGTTAATTTTGACTGTTTAATTTGCATGAAAACAGGTTTTAAAATCATTTTTCCTCTGTTAGCAAGAATTGAAGACTTTTCTTATCAAGACTGTAGCTGTAGGTACAGTTGGCTGCTGTGAGCTGGTGCATTCACTGCTGCTGCCTGGTGGGACTGATGGTCAGAAGAGGTACATTGAATAATGTGCCTGCATAAGGTGTGAACAGAAATGACTGGCACTAATTTAACAGCTTAAAGTTAATGTAATATTTAAGGATGAAGATCTTCTACTTTCTAGGCTGCATCTTCCAACACTCTTTGATTCTAAGAGCAGACTCTGTTATATATAGATGATAAAGCAGGAAGCAGTGACAAGTAGCTGGTGCATACAAGTAAAATGGGTAGTTTTAAGTCCCTTGTTGCACAGATGTTACTTTTAGGCATGATTTACACAGATCCAATTTGTTACATCTCAGCTGACACCCAGTCAATATGCAGTTCACATTACATCTACATTAATCCTACTTCAGTTCTAGCTAGCTAGATCTATACATCTTTCAAATGTGTTTTTTTTATTTATTATTTGCTCTTATCTCTCTCAATATCTGTGTACAGTCTTAAGAGATTTTCTCTATGCCGAAATATATTTGCAGATGAGGACACAGTCTCCTGCAGAATTCAAATGAATGGATTTTATTTGCTGCACGAGTTACACGTTTTTCTGCATGAGGCGACGCCTTTGTGTTTGTGGAGTCTGGAGGCACGTCCTGGGGTTGCTGAGCTGCATAGCAAGCAGATGAGGAATTAAGCAATACATGAAGTGGTTCAGAAGAAAAAAGATCTTGGTATTTCTACAAGACAGGCAACTCAGCATTTGGCTGAGCCTTTGTTTAATTAATAGAATCATATAATCACTTAGGTTGGAAAAGACCTTCAAGATCATCGAGTCTAACCATTAAGCCTTCTCTCCAGCACTGAGCCATGTCCCCAGGTGCCACATCTAGATGACTTTTCAACACATGCAGGGATGGTGACTCTTGTTCTATCTTGTTCTATTCTGTTTCCTTTTGTTCTATCACCGGATACTTGTGAGAAAAGACCAGCACTTTCTTCTTTAGAATGTCCTTTCAGGCAGTTGTAGAAGGGTGATGAGGTCTCCCCTCAGCCTCCTTTTCTTCAGACCAAACAGCCCCAGTTCCTTCAGCTGCTCCTCATCAGACTTCTTCTCAAAGCCCTTCACCAGCTTCATTGCCCTTCTCGGGACACACTCTAGCCCCTCCATGTCCTTCTTGTATTGAGGTGCCCAAAACTGGACACAGGACTCAAGGTGAGGCCTCACCAGTGCCCAGTACAGAGGGATGATCACCTGCCTTGTCCTGCTGGCCACTCTATTTCTAATACAAGCCAGGATACCATTGGCCTTCTTGGCCACCTGGGCACACTGCTGGCTCATATTCAGCTGCCTATCAATCAGAACCCCCAGGTCCCTCTCTGCTGGGAAGCTTTCCATCCACTCCTCCCCAAGCCCACAGAGCTACTGGGGGTTGTTGTGGCCCAAGTGCAGGACCTGGCACTTGGCCTTGTTGAAGCTCATGCAACTGACCTCAGCCCATCAATCTAGTCTGTCCAAGTCTCTGTAGAGCCTCCCTTCCCTCAGGCAGATCAACACTCCCATCCTAGCTTGGTCTTGTCTGCAAGTAGGCTTCATCACCACTTGTCTTCTGCTTCACTTGTTTTTAAACTTGAATCCTGTAACTTTCTTCTCCTGTTCACTGGCTTCAGTGTGAGCAGGATTGTGAGATTATGCTCATCCCTTTAGTATCTGTGCAGCAGGCTTTCATAGAGGGTCAGCACTCGTTTTCATAGTAATGCTGAATATGGGAAGTCAAGCTTTGGGAAAAGTGCAATGAAGGCTGATCTTGGAGTTCTCCCTCCCTTGGGGTGGAAGGTACAGGTTGCAAACACTCAGTCTGTAACACAGCACCCTTGACTTCAGTGTGCAGGGAGCACTGATTGCTCAGTTTTCTGTTTTGATAGCAGGTGCTTCCTTCTGGTCTGCTAGGCAGTGGTTGGTTTTCCCAAAGTCGAAGTCATAGCAGCCCAGGCTCTTTCTGAGTTCAGAACTTGGACTGTACCTCACCATGAACTCCTTTCTACTTGTTGGTTTTAACCTGTGGTGTTGGCTTTGGTTTGTTATTGGTTGTTCAAGTGGATGTTCCTTAATAAAGCTGTTGCTTTTTATTAGCTGGCATAACTCTGTAAGCACAGCTTCAAAAATGCTTCTTTCAAGCAAGGGAATTTGCCTGCAGCACTGGTCCAGGCTACAAACCAGATCAGTTTTTTGCAAGTTACATCCCTCTGATATGACTTGCTACCATGTAAGTTTCTCTTCACCAGGATCCAAAGTGGGCTGGAAGTAGGATCATCTGCACATGAGCTTGGGCAGGTGAAGTAAGGAATATGGAAAAGTCTCATTTAAAATTCTGTCCTTCTGCCATGAGGGGAACATCTCTGGAATACATTTCTGAGAAAGTAAAACTTACCTGACTTTTCAAAAGATACATTGGCATAAAAGTTCTTTGTTATGCAACTTTAGTGCACAGGAAATGGAACTTGTCAGGTTTACAATATAGTTGTGGGTGTGCTCTTCAAATTGTACTGTTCTTATCCAATAGGGCAAGAAGTAAACTAACACTTTTATAATCTTAGCCACAATTTTCCAAGGGCTTTCTCAAGAGTAAAAGTTCTTATCAGCTGTACAAAAAAGGTTTTCCAAAACTAAGGAACAAGTGCAGTAGTAAGAATGAATGCTCAGTAAGGAAGCAGATTATTTCAGTGCCTCCTCATAGTCATATGGCAGCACTGTTCTTTCTAGGAAATCTTTTGAATTTAATTCTAAAATAGTATGGATATTTAAGTATAGGAAGCCTAGGGCTGTATAAATGTGTTCTTTTAAACTGTATTTCTTAACTGCCTTGAACTCTGTGCGTGGCAATATAGTGCTAGGACATTGAGTGATGGGTGCTGTATCACATTGAAGCTTAAAGCTTTCAATAAATACTGGGGAAAGGACTTTAAGGAGCTATTAAGTTTAAAGTGAAATCTGTAAAATATCTTTGGGAAGCAACTTTCCCTTCATCTATTGACTCCTATTCAGCCACCTTGTGAGAGTACACGCTTCTCATATGGAAAATTACAAGTTTTCTGGAGTCCCTTGGTTTCCTCAATTCCACTTGGAAACTGCATATAAAGAATTGTGGGCCCAGTGTGTTTTCCTCATATATGTAAATTAATGTGTGAGTATACAAAAATGTTAATGCTGGTTCAGACCAAGTTCCAATCCAGCCCAATATCCAGTTTCCAACAGTGGCCAAAAAACAGACATGGAAGGAAGAACAGGAGATCAAAACAACTATATGACATTTACTCCAATATTGTCCTCATTTCTGGATAGTCAGAGGGATTTAGTTAAGAAAGGGAACTGGCAACAACTCTGTGTAGACAAGCTGTAAATTCAGGTGTTACCTGGGCAAGATCTGGTGAGTGTAATTTCTATAAAGTCAAGTTAGGAGAGAGACAGGTGGGACTAATTTACCAGAAAGATATTAAACTTGTATAGACCTTAAATTTGTTTGCTTAAATAAAAAACTGTCTAATTAGCTTTGTAGCTCAGAAGTTATTATTTTTAGTGCAAAATTATTGCATGAATCTGTACCTAGAGATCTGTAGGTAGCTGGTGCTGGCCTCCTTCAGCACTAAAAGCTGTTAACCTTTGGAGACAGAGACTTGTAAATACAGTGAGGAAAACCAGTGAGGAGTAAAAGTATTAATTCCCCACTTTTCCTCCTTCTAGAGGTCTCTGACTTCCTGTGCATATCTCATGAAAGAGGTGGTTAGATCCCTGATTTTAACCTCCTTCTTTGATTCCTTCTTCCAAGCCTGTTACTACTCTCCTCAGCCTGACTGTTAACATTTTTGAGGATTTCCCTCTCAATCACAACTTAAAAAGAGTTCTG
>NW_009953937.1:141450-145291 GCF_000747805.2 Chaetura pelagica
TACAGCACTTGTGGTTTTGCCTCTAAAACCAGTTTATTGTTGGTCAAGGTCTTGAATAAGATTATTCCAATGTGTATTTATGGTTTTGCTCTGTTTCACATGTAGGTATCATATGTCTAACATTAAGATTGGTAGGATGTCTAGCATCTCAAAACAGTTTGAAGAAAATGAAATCAATAGCCTTGAAAATCTCCTCACCTTACCTTGGCAGGGTTAGGAGCTGCACAATTGCTGGAATTTCTTTTGCAGTTTGTTTTTAGTGGCGATTTTTCACATTTGTGTTCAGATTGTAGTTAAATTGTACATTTCTATTTAACTTCCTTTGTAATTTGCCCTTTCTAACAAGCTGTTAGCTTTGCAGCCTTGTTTCTACAAGATTTTTCAGCAGCTGCATGGATACCAGCAGGACAGGGAGCAAAAGCTTACAGGTTGACTCACAAAATGGGAAGATTGATTTCCTCAGTGGCTGGCCCTGTTTGTGTAGGAAGGGCAGTATTTTCTTTGCTGATTTACCTAATTAGAGTGTAAACCCCTTAAGGCAAGACTGTTGTATTTTTGTGCTGTGCACAGCACTCCAAGATGGCAATTACAGAAATCCTATCAAATTGTTATCAGTCCTTTCAGTCGTTGTTTATAAAGCATATTAAGCCCTGTCTGACAAGTGGAAGCAAGTTTTAGCATCAGCTTCTCCTGTCTCAAATCTGAATAAAATGTCTGATCTGCCTATAATTTTAAAATGAAGCATTGTTGAATTCTCTAGCAGGAGAGCTTGGGAGCAGAGCAGGGAGGAGGGAGGTAAGGAAAAACCTGGTGCATTTGCCAGGGGAGGCCTGATGAGCTGGGAATGCATCACAGCAATAAGGGGCTACTCAGATGCCTGCTTAGTGTTTCTACTTACAATGCCATATTAATTCAAATTCATGCTGCAGTGAGGAACATGAGCATATTTTGAATTATTTACATTTACAATCTGGTGGATGTAATAAAATGAATTTTATTATCATGTAATTCAGTAGGGTTTTGGTTGCAGCTCATGGAAAATGCAAACGTCTCTGCCTTAAATACAAGTAGTTGGTTTTAAACACAGATATAGATTTCCTCAATAAAGAAGCAATGACTTTCTGATTTGTATATCTTGATTCTCTGGTTACAGACACCTTTATCAATCGTGTTGTTAGAACATCAGTAGTGAACAGAATCTGTTGATGAGAGCTATGGCTCTGCAGTGCTCACAGGGAGTGAACATGTCATTTACAGACCAGATTTCAGTGGGCAGAGGGAGGTGTGGAGGTCTGTCTGCATTAGTTTTCCTGCTCACTATTCTCACATGCAAATAGGCAGCATTTTGTATTTTATCTCAGGGGAAGGAGAAGGTTGGATTGGCTGTACCTTTTAATTGGCATTTCCATTTCTTAAACAAAACTCTCTCTAGGTTAATCAGCTGAGTTGGTCAGTGCCAGATTCTCAAATCACAGCCTAAGCAAGAAAACATTTACAATTCTATCATATGCCTCTGTCTTTTAGGATTAGCAGAACATTATACAGTGGATAGCTATGCCTCAGGGACACAATTTAGATACAGCAACATTCCACTGTTGCTGTAAATGCTGATTTTAAACTAACTTCAAGAGTGAGGTAATGTACTGAACCAGCTGCTCCTGTGGGCTGCCATGCCAGAGTTCTCCTTTATCAGTCATGTGTGGTGGGCACAGCTTGATTTTACCTCATCATCCTTCAAGTGCATCATCTTAGAGTTTTTTTTATAAAATACCAGGTTTCTAAAAGCTTCAGAACAAACTTTTGAGGGATCTTTTCCTATTTTGACTCTTTCACGTGTGTCAGGTGTGATGAGTCTGCACAACAATTACAAATCCTGGAATAAGATGGTGAGTCAAAACTTTGTGCATTGAGAGTGGATAAAGCATGTTGAGCAGTGTGAACATTTTGGGCATCTAACAGGATCTGATCTGTAAGGGAAGAGAACTATATAAATCTTTGATAAATGTTATCATCAGGCAGAACATTTGGGCGTTTTATTTGGAGAGGGACTGTAGGTGTGTTATGTTTCTATTTCAGCACTGGATACAAAGAACATGCCTTCCAAGCTGGCTCATAGAAAGGGTATTTTTGTGCTCAGCTAATGTACTCCTTAAGAGATTACAAGTATCTCAACCAACTGCCAGATTCCTCTTATCATTTACACTTTAGTGACAAAAGCACCTATACCACATGGGTTTTACATGAAAGCAAATATTGTGAAAAGCTTTCAGGAATCTTTTCTGATGTAACTTCCAACAAGCAAAACTATGTCAGAACAGAGATATTTTTTTTCTTGATAAACAAGTGGACTCTGGCAGTGTATTTTTCAGCAATGTTTTAGTTTTCTGAAGATTTGCAGTTTGGTGACTGTCTCTATAAGAGAATGGATGGCTGAACATTTACTGTGTCAAGTCTCTGCTGCTGATAAGCAGACCATGACTACTTGAGGAAAAACAGCTGTTTTTCTGCTAAAATAGTGTAATTCAGTGAGGTGTAGTTTGTGGCCATGCTCGAAAACATGCAAAATAATGTATCTTCTATACCAAGAAAATCTGACTCTTGTGGCATCTCAGAGCTGCTTCCAGCTGCACCCTGCATCCCCATGCAGAAATGTGGGTAGTTCTTCCTCTTGATCAATGTTTGAGAAAGTGGAACTGATTTTTGCCTCTATTAAGCAGAGATAATAAGGGGTGAGTCAGAACTCACTTATGAGCCATCCTACCTGCTGCTACCTAGTAACAGGAGAGAAGGAGTAAAAACAAAGCTCTCAGGAGGTGATCATTTGATCAAGAGGAGCTTGTGCTGGTTCAGACAGCTCGTAGTATCTAATGCACTTTTAAGCAACACTCAGGGCCGTTTGTGTAGCCTCTAATTTCCTAGATATATTTTAAAAGAAATATTAGCACATGCAGATGTTTGCATATTCTTGATTTTTAAACATACATAGTCCCCTGTTGATCATGAAATTGTGTCTTTTAGCAGCTTAACATAAGGTTTGTTTTTATTTAATTTGTATTGCGTTTCACAGTCTATCATGAGCATAATTTCTAAAATAAATTCCACTAATTGACTCTCCCTTTGTGGTAAATATTTGTGGAGCCTTTTATTGTAATGAAAAACGTGAAGCCAGCTGTGTTCTACTGCCAAAGAGAAGGCATGAAATGAGGGGAAATCAAGACAAAATGAGCAAATCTGTTGTTAAAACTGAAAGTTGTTACTTTCCTTTTCCTTGCTTTGGGATCCTTTGGGATCATGTGCAGTTCAAGGATACACCCTGCTGCCCTGCTCTAGGCCTCAATATTCTGTTCAAGGTTCCGAGCAGGTCACTCCAGGCTATCTTTGCATGGCCTTTGACGATTTTAAAGGGATGGTTTTGGTGTTTGTTTATTAAAAAGGAGAAAAGAAGCTGGGGAAGGCTGAGTTTAGTATATCATGACAGGGGAAAGCCAAGTTAAGTTCAATATACCATTACCATGGCTTAAAGATATCATCCTGGTAAAAATGCAGAGCCTTGTTGCATTACAGTGTCCAGAGTCATGATCATTCAGAGTCACTGCAAAGAGAGTGTTGGGATAAAAGTGGAATTTCTTATCTTTTTGCCATGTTATTACAACAAAAGAGGCTTAACTGGCTCTGGTGACTTGGTCTCAACTAAGTTTCACCTCTGCTAAGATGCAGTTTCTGCCTTTCACACAGAACGTGCTGTGTTTGTGCTGCATGAGGTGGTTGCTTCTTCAGCCCTGGAAAGAGGAAAACCCATGGGAGGTGTGGGGTGTGCATCTGTACACACACACACAGAGCT
>NW_009953937.1:145731-163119 GCF_000747805.2 Chaetura pelagica
GGGGAATCCACCACTTCCCTTGGGAGACTGTCCTAGTGTTTGACTAAGACATTAATATCTGGGACTTAAAAGATGGAGAGGTGGGGAGTTTAAGGTAGGATAATGCTAATATATATTTTTTTATAGTAGTACTGCTCATCTACTCATCAGTGGTTCTGTTTTTTCCCTTTGTTCCTCTTTCCTTACCTTCCATTTCCTCTATCCTTAGTGCTCCCATTTTAGATCACCTTAAAGATATGCAAGCTGTAGATTGCTGCTTCCTAATCTCACCTGTTCCACAGGACATGGAAGTGACATGCATTTAAAATGCCACGTAAAAAGTCCATTTTCAATAGGTTTCTTAAAAACTATAGTGTTGTAGAAAGTTGACTTTTATTACTCTTAGTGGGAAATGTGGGTGACTTGGAAACAGGCCATTGCAGAAAGAAGCCTTGCAGAAATGCACACTATGTTTGAGATTAAAAAGTTAATTCTTCAAATTTACTTTGATCTTATTAATGTGTTTTGTTATGAGCAATCATGTTGCAAGGATCCAGATGTCCAAAACACAACATTATGAGCTTAGGTTAATTAACCTCATAACGAAGACGTAATCCTGAGTCTGTGAGGATGCATTCTGAGGCAGAATCATTAGAATTCAGTTCATGGTGAACAGGATGTCTGACCTAGTGTCATCCATTTCTGCTACTAACGCCTCAATTTCTGTGACAGCTTTTTTCATCTATTAATCTCTGCTGTTTCTTGCCATTTTTTCAGTTATCAGTAGAGAGATCTGAACATTTAGGCTGTGTTTTGCAGTAAACGTGCTGTTTATGCAAGTGTACTGAGGTGTACCCAGTGGACCATCCAGAATGCTACTGACTTGATTTCAATATTTAAAGAGCTGGTTGTTTGACAAAGGAGTCTGGGGACAGACAAAGCAATGTAAGAGCTTCTAAAAAAATTGCTGAATAGCTAAATATTTTTGATCTTTAGAGGTTAGCATGTCTTATGTTCCTTTTACCTTTTTCTCTTCTTATCCCTTCTCTTGTGAGCCTTGTGATTTAAATATTGAAGAACATGATATTTTATATTAAGAAGCATAGGTAGAATTTAGGGATATTACAAGTGGGTGACTGATGTCTGCTGGTGACATTTGCAGTACAGGAAAGTATTTTAAAAGAACAGATTTTGAAACCATTTCTTCACTGTCTAAAATGTTTTTGTATACTGTGCTCTCAGATGTTCCCTGGAGACAGAAGCAACCAGTTTTTCAACACTGAATGTCTGAGTCACAAATTATGTAGGCAACTCAACAAATGCATCTGTAATCCTTAGTTTCCAACTTCTTTTCAAAAATTTGCCCTTGATACATCAGAGTCGCTTTGAAAAGATGGAAATTCAATCTTTGATCTTCTAGAGCAGCTGTAGAACTAAGGAAAACTGTCCCTATTTGATGTCTTAGAACTACTTGGGCTGAAAGAGGAAAGTTAATACTTGGAATCTGCAGTGGAATTATGAAATGAAACTGAAATGTTTGATACGCTGGAATTTTTCAAACTATGGAAGACAAATTCAGTGTTGAAGTATGTTAAGCTTAGAGGAAGCTTCCTCGTTATTGTAAGAAATGATTTTTAAACTCCAAGAGCTTTTTGTGTGTCAGGTAGACAGGAATAGCTGTTTCCTTTGTGAAAGCCCTGCTAGTGGGATAGCCAAACTATTAAACACAAGCCTCCTCTCATTTAGTGGCAAGTTGGTTATTGCTTGATAGCAACCTTCCTTCAGCAGTCAGGCCTGTTGCTTTCACTGCTTTACCATGCAAACTGCAGCAGTAATTAGCTGTAAAAGAGCCTGTTATCAACTGACCTACATTCAAGCCCTGGCAGGACACTTTTCCTAAGATGGAGTTGTCTGGGGGCTGGCTGGTGGGGTGTGGGACCTTTGTGAAAGCCCTGCTAGTGGGATAGCCAAACTATTAAACACAAGCCTCCTCTCATTTAGTGGCAAGTTGGTTATTGCTTGATAGCAACCTTCCTTCAGCAGTCAGGCCTGTTGCTTTCACTGCTTTACCATGCAAACTGCAGCAGTAATTAGCTGTAAAAGAGCCTGTTATCAACTGACCTGCATTCAAGCCCTGGCAGGACACTTTTCCTGTTGTCTGGGGGCTGGCTGGTGGGGTGTGGGATTCCCCCTTACAGAGAAATACTGCACTGCTTGTCAGCAAATGGTTTTCATCAGGTAAAATAACTTAGAATAATCTTTCAGAACTCTTTTCTATGGGAGACAAGATTAGGTGCTGTAAACTCAGGTAAAGCTATTGAATATTCACAGGAGAGTGAGTGATATGTACTAGGGAAGCACTAGACATGCCTGTTCTTTAAATATGTGTATGTGTCTGTATAAAAAAAGGGAAACTTCAGGCTTTTTTTATTGTTTGAAGAACACAGAGATAAGATCCTCTGAATTAAGCAATTAATGGACTTGTGTGGGATTGCATTGTTTTAGGAGCATACACCTTAGTCCTTCCCCACCCCCATTTGCATGTGATTGCTAATGAGAGGTAAGAAAAGGAGTTTGTGGGGAAAGGGCATTTTACTGCTTTGTAACAGGGGTGGCCTTTGCTCTTACATCAGTGATTTCTTAAAAACTAATGTGTTGTGGGGTTTCTTTGTTTTTCAGGTTGAGATAACAGATGTTGAAAATGAAGAGAAAAGATGTGCTCTCTTCCTGGGACTTCTGGAGTCCAGTCACAGCCTCTCTGAGTTTCAGCACTTGGTTTTACTACTTCAAGCTTGGCCACCGATGGACATGAGCAATGGGTGAGCGTTTCTTCAACCAGTCATGTAACAAAAGAGTTTAGAGTCTAACCCAGAACTGGAAGAGGGGAGATTTAGGTTAGACATTAGGAGGAAATTCTTCAGTGTGAGAGTGGTGAGACATTGGAACAAGTTGCCCAGGGAAGCTGTGGAAGCCCCATCCCTAGAAGTGTTTTATCTGACAGTCATTAGGATAGAGACATGAAATGCTGCTGACACTGGATTTCTTTAGGTCATTGATTACAGTGGATGTCATCAGAAAACAAGTGAAAACAAGGGATGTCACTGGGAGAAGTCAGCATGGATCCATCAAAGGGAAACCATGCTGGACCAATCTGACTAGGCGTTGTATCTGGTTGGATGAGGGGAAAGCAGGGGATGTGTCTACCTTGGCTTCAGCAAGGCTTTTGTCATGGTCTCCCATCACATCCTCGTTAGGAAACTTGGGAAGATTGGACTTGAGGAGTGGGCAGAGGTGGATGGAGAGCTGGTGTGTGACAGGGCTCAGAGGGTGGTGATCAATGGATCAGGGTGGAGCTGGAGGCCAGAAACCAGTGGTGTCCCCCAGGGGTCAACACTCAGTCCAGTCTTGTTCAACAACCTGTTTCAAGCTGGGGCAGCACAAAAGTGCTTCTGTGTGTTACTTATTTGTTAGAAAAGTTAAGGCTTGTGTTTTCATGATAACACTTGTATATGTGCAGAGAACTGGTCCTTTGGAAAATAATCTATGAGTTACTCACCTTCAAGCCTGCAGTATTTTCACAGTTCCTGGATGAGCATGAACCTAAGTTATTTATGACAGTTCTATAAGCCCAAAATGGTCTTCAGTGCATTAAGAAGCACAAGGGTGAGATCTGTCACAAATTAGCATTCCAACTTGCCTTTTATGTTTTTGTTTTAATTGTAATTGAAAATTAGATGCCCCAGAGTGTGTGGGAGCTGTCAGACTATGTTTAAGGTAGTGTTTAGATGGAAAAAATAATAAAGTGTCAAACTTCTGGAACAAAGGGTCAAGTGTAATCCTGCTGCAGTCAGCAAAATTCTTTTTCCTTAGCTTGAAGAGAAAGACTAATGATTTTGTGAAAGGAGAACTCTTCTGGTATATAGACAGTTCTTGTCTACTGCTCTGTAACAAAGGGCATGAAAATGATTTAATCTTCTCTCCCACTCAGTGCTCTGATCCTTCAGGCTGGCTTCTTAAAGGGAGGAAGAGAAAACAAAGTCTTGATTAAATGTGATTTGTAGTCACAACTGACAGTGGATTACATTTCAGAGGTGTCCCATCTCTTAGTGAAGTCTGAATATTTGCACAAACTACTTAGATCACCTGTATGATAACTTACTTAGGGTCTGAAGTAGTTATCACAGCTCCTAGGCCTTTACACAGTCAGAATTTTAACATAAAAAAACAAGATAACGGGCAAGAGAACAAGATCATTTAAATCACAACCTTACATGGGATTCTGTGATTTTCATGTATTTAGCAACAGTTGAGGTCAGAAGGGATCTCTGTAGATGTCTGCTCCAGGCAGGGTCAGCCAGAGCAGGCTGCTCAAGTCCATTGCCTTGCTGGGTTGTGAAAATGTCCAAGATTGGAAACTCCACAGCTACAGCAAAAAGGTTTCTCATGTTTTAGTAAAAAGTTCTGTGTTTGTGCCCACTGCCTCTCATGCTGTCCTTGGGCATCACTGAGAAGAGTCACTCTCCTCCTTTACTTTCCCCATCAGGTTTTTATATAATTGTTATAATTCCCCCAGTTCTTCCTCAATGAAGATGTTAGAGTATTGGCCTCAGTATAGAAGCCTGGGGTCCATCAGTGATTAGTGATCTCCAGCTGGAGTTTGCACTGCTGATCACAACCATTGGAACTTGGCAGTTCAACCCATTTTCAGTCCATTGACCTGGCCCAGACTTCATCAGTTTGGCAGGGAGGATGTTGCAGAAGACAGCATGGAAAACATTGCTGAATTAATTGGGTTGTTCAGCCTGGAGAAGAGAAGGCTCCAGGGAGACCTTAGAGCACCTTCCAGTGCCTGAAGGGGCTTCAGGAAAGCTGAGGAGGGACTTGGGACAAGGGCAGGGAGTGAGAGGAGAGTTCAGCACTAAATTCATAGTCATTGTCTCTGGGGAGATAAACAGTAATTCAGATATTCCAGATTTTCTTGAGGTTTGCCTGAAACTGAGCAACCAAAACAAGAAAATAAATGTAATTAGTGGAACAAGTTGTTCCTTGTATAGGAAACAGATTTTTTTGTTTTAATTTTTGGGTTTTTTTTCCTGTTTTTAGAGGATGTTGAGCACAGGCTGTAGTTACCTCAGTTGTGCTGTCCTTCAGTTCACTCTGCTGGCTTGAAGGGTGGGGAAGAACATCTGGGCTGTTCTCTTCTGTGCCCTAGCAGTGCTTTAGAGAAGGGAACTGAGGCTGCCCCTTGAGGGACCTGAGGGATGTAGTTCTCCTGCCCCCTTCCCTTCATTTTCAGTTGTTCCTTTTCTCAGTGGGAATGTTGCATTTCAGCTTTCCTTTAATATTTATTTATTTAATGAGTAACAATGGTTCAGTTTTCCCCTTCTCTACTAAGAGTTGTCCTGCTAGAAAAATACATCAGAGAGGGGCATTTGTCACTCCCTGGGCTCTCTCTGTGTTTGTATTCCCATCGCTCTCCTTTTATTCTGGCATTGGTGCCTGTTACTAACAATCCTTGTAAGTCTGATGAAGTGCTTTATAAATCCTGTGACAGCAGGGATACTCATGTCTTCAACATCCTTCTTTCTAGCTCATTTCTAGTGCTTTCAAAAAACATGTGTGATATTTTAATACTAGACAGCATGATCATAGTTACGAGCCCTTTTTGTAAATTATCTTTCCCTCCCTTTAGCTTTATTGTCTCTGGCAATTCTGTTTTGGAGTTCTGGGATTTTTTGGAGGTTGCTTTGGCATTTTGTTCTGTCTTTTAACCAGCCTAGGAGACAAACATTAAGTACTTGCTATAAGGACTTAACCTAAATCTAGATCTAAGGCATGTCATTACACAGTTTGTATAAAACTAAAAGATGTTAATTCTTGTTTACAGAAATGAAGTGTTTGGTGTACAGACATGTCCTCAGACTGAATTTTGGCTTTTATAATCAGTGTGCTGTAATTAAAATGAATTTGAATGAACTCAAACATTTGTCTTTAACAGCCAACAGTGCTCCCAAAATTAAGTTTGTCCTCCCTCAATCCCACAGGTTATAAAAAGTCAGGACCAGCTCTCTTTACTATTCCCTAACATGGCATGGCCTTAATTTTGTAAATTATTATTAAGTAGTTATTTAGGGGTTTTAACTTTTTTTTTTTGTTAGAGTGGGCTGAGAATAGTTTACATTTCTTTTTAATTATTTTCAGTTATATTAATTTGCATTATTTTCCTGTGTAAATGCTGGGATTATCCATGCCAGCCAGAAGCAGTTCTGTAAGTAGGAGGCCCAGCAGCAATAACAAAAAAATCTTGGGTGTTTTCTGTCTTCTTGATCTGAACCTTCTCACCCATCTCTCTATCTTCCTGAAATGGTGCTTCTGAAAAAAGTCTGCCTTGATGGCTGGGTTGGAGGCAAGAGCAGGAATTACTTTGTTAGTGAGGTTTTCAACAATCCCATTTTAAAGCAAGTTGTGCTAAGAAATTCTTGAGTAAGCAGGAAAACTGTGAGCAGTGAGATTTTTGTTGAATCTCTAGTTTTGCTTTTCTCCTCTGCTTCAGGAAAGGGTTGTTGTTGGTAACTGATTGTTTACTGGCAAGGTAGTGATTTGTGCAGGGACTGGGGAGTTTCAGTCTGAGTCATCTGAATACTTAGAATTTTGGCCTTCAACAGAACAGCAAATATCTAACACTGATAATTGAATGTAAAGCTAGAAAATACAATTTACATTGTATAAAGGCTCACACTAGACCAGGTTGCTCAGAGCCCCCTCAAGCCTGACCTGGAATGTCTCCAGAGATGGGGCCTCAACCACCTCTCTGAGAAACCTGTTCCAGTGATCCACCACCCTCTTATTAAAGATTTTTTTTCCTGATATCCAACCTAAATCTGCCCTTTTTTAGATTAAAACCATCACCCCTTGTCCTATCATTGCATGCCCTCATGGACAGGTCTTTCCCAGCCTTTTTGCAGGCCCCTTTCAGGTACTGGACAGGCTCAGTTAATTGTCAGAAGGAATAAAGATGACTTCTCTTTAGTCTGCATTCAGAGCTACCCACTCTGAGCATCTCTGTCTGGGTGTGATGATACCATGTCAGCTTCACTGGGATCTGGTTTTGTTTGGTTACAGTATGTACTTCTGAAAGTAGAAGGTGAGCAGGAGAAAGCTTTTAGGTATGAAATAGTAGATCTTGGTGTTTTTCCTCTCCAGAGTGGTCACACCTGCTCCTTGGTGCATGTCAGTCCCACAGACACTCTTAACAGACTCCATTTACAGTGATATTAATCTGTTACTTTCAACAATTGCTGCTAAGTAATATATTTGAAAAGCAGCACTTTGACAGTGCTTTACTTCTTCCCATGTGTGGAGGTCGAGTATCTTAATTTACACTGAATTGCAAGACCAACTTGTCAGATTTGGTCTTGCTGTGATTTTTTTTCCCCACACTTTTTCCCTTCAAGCTAAAATTGACAGTTTTCCATGTCTTTGGGTTGCTGAATAACAGCTGGAGAGATTGATGGGGTGATTTTTAAACCACCTTTAGTGCCCTCCTAAGTTTGTGCACAGATGAACTTTGTGGTTGCATATAATAATATAATACACAATCATGATCTGAGCTGTGATTGTGCATGATTTTAGCCCATTGTGGATGGAAATGGAAATGCATTAGCTCAGTTCACATTAGGAAAGGGCAGTGAGGATCTGTTCCAGTGTTACATTTCCTGCTGTCATGTAAAAGCTCCACTTTGCTACCCATTTCTGTCAGTATACCCAGCCCTAGCAAGTACCTAGGAGCAGGTGAGCACAGATGCATGTGCTTTCACTCTGCTTCCCTGACTGGATGAGTTATAAACAAACAAAAAAAGGTTGTATTTGTTTGTGCTTGTTGGATCTGCAAATTAAAATATGAATCTTGGAAATATATCCTCCACTCAAAAGCAAGAGACAGGCACTTGATGGACAGATGCTGTTAGGAAGTGATCAAAGCAGATGAAATGAGGAATGCTGGGTTCCTCTCACCCCTCCCTTGATAACATTCTGCTGGGGAAATTGGCTGGTGCCAAGCCAGGAGAAGCTGTTCTGTGCTATTCCAGTTGGATCAATCTCTGTCGGATGCAGGATTCCTCAGGGACTGTAACAGCATGCCAGAATTCAGACCACTTCTTTGGTGCACTGGAAGAATAATGGCATCAGGATAGAAACTGGTTTCAGAATGTTTTCCTCTCTCTTTCATGAGATGATACCGTGTTTCGATTAAAAAGGAAAAAATACACCTGCAGAAAGTGGTCATGGGGTGTGTGTGTGTGTAAATTTATATTCCATATACATCTCTCTTTCTTCTGGGCAGATGGTGTGCAGCTGATAACCCCTGGGTGAAACTTGGGGCTGCTATGCTGCAGAGGTGCCCACCTGAGGAAAAGGAGAACACGGGAAATGAAATTCTGAAGTTCTGCCGCTCTCTGTACGACACAAAGCACAGGCTCCCTGCCCAGGTGAGTTTCACCTTTGGCTGTCATGGGTCTGAGTCCTCTTTTGAGGTTCCAAGTCAAGAGAGATTGTCTCCACTGGATCAAGTCTGATGGAGAGCTAACGAGATGCTTAGGGGGCTGCAGCACAATCAGTGCAGAACAGCTGAGAGAATTGGGTTCATTCTGTCTTAAGAAGAGGTGGCTGAAGGGGATGATGTTGTTATCTTTTACATGTGGGGATGAGGAAAAAAAGTAGAGGAGATGTCCTGTGATAGGACAAGAGGCAGTAGGGACAAGTTACATCACCAAAAACTCTCATTACATACAAGGAAAATGGTTTTCACCTTTAGAGTAGGGGAAACCTTGGATGCCTAAAGGAGACATGGATCCTCTGTCCTTGCAGGCATTGAGCTCTCGACCTGGTCACATCACAGACAGTTTGATCTTGTTGGACTTGCTTTGAGTGGGGGGCTAGTTGGATTAGTTGACCTTCAGAAGGCTGTTCCATCATCAGTCATTCTTTGAAGTATTTATAGAAAGTCTTTAATAGTGCATTGTTAGTGTGGCAAAAGGTGTTAATTAAATAATCAGTCATTTTCTCACTAATAAATGCATGAAGATTCAGTGAGGAATCCTTCAAAAGCATGTTGGTCATGGAAAAAAACCTAATAAGTAATTGCTTTGTAATAAACATGATGTTTTGTTAATTATAGATGCAAACTTCAGTACAAGCATCATTCAGTGTAAAATTATTGGGAGTGTTGTTGTACGTAAATATTGTGCACTAATGAGGGCAGATTTGAGAAATGCTTAAGAAACGTCACACAACTTTAATCATCTGCATATTTTTAGTAGGCTCATTAATTCCTTGTAATTATCTTCATGTAGTCACAGTCTCTTCCAGACAACAGCTGATGCTAAGGCTAGAAGCTGATAGAAACATCACGTTCTGTTTAAAATACAGACAGGTGGGGTGTGGTTTTTGTAGAACAGTCCAGCAGACTGACTTAAGTCATTTTCAAAGTCTGTGTAAAACATGATTCCAGAAGGTGTTGGTAAGCTGGAATTACAAATACACTAATTCATAGAATCACAGAATGGTTAAGGTTGGAAGGGACCTTCAAGATCATCCAGTTCCAACCCCCCTGCATGGGCAGGGACACCTCCCACCAGCCCAGGTTGCTCCAAGCCCCATCCAACCTGCCCTTCAACACTGCCAGGGATGGGGCAGCCACAGCTTCCCTGGGCAACCTGTTCCAGTGCCTTCCTGCCCTCATGGTGAAGAATTTTTCTCATATAACCTAAATCTCCCCTCTTTCAGTTTAAAATGATTGCCCCATGTCCTATCACTGCCCACCTTGGTGAAAAGCCCCTCCCCAGCTTTCCTGGAGCCCCTTCAGGCACTGGAAGGTGCTCTAAGGTCTCCCTGGAGCCTTCTCTTCTCCAGGCTGAACACCCCAACTCTCCCAGCCTGTCTCCAGAGCAGAGCTGCTCCAGCTCTTGGATCATCTTCATGGCCCTTCTCTGGACCCTCTCCAACAGCTCCATGTCCCTCCCGTGCTGAGGCCTCCAGAGCTGGACACAGCTCTCCAAGTGCAGCCTTTATTTCCACTGAAAAATTTCCTGGAAGGCAGGTCTCCCTGTGCCTGGGGCTGGCATTAGTATATGAATTTCTCTTGACAAGGTGCTCAATGGCACATCATAACTTGTAAACTCATGATCTTGCTCCTGCACAGGAGTAGTCAAAGTTGGTCAAAGTAGAATTTCTCACATCAGTGAACCAGGAAGACACATCCCAGCAAAGGCCACTTTCATCCCCCCATCAGTTTTCCAAGACCTCTGTGCAAGAATGGGTTGTGGTTTGCTCAGCTCTCTGAGTAAACTTTTACTTGAATTCCAGAGCAAGCCCTTATTTACATGCAGTTTGGTATTGGTTGGCAGCTTTGGTTGGAGGAGCCTTCCTTTTTAATGGTGCAGAATGCTGGAATAGCCCTCTGTGTAGCTGTGAATATACATGATATTAAGGCTTCCTGGTATTTAAGGATGAAGTAGCTTTATCAAGGTAAAATAACTTTTTTTGTGAGTAGAATGCTGCACAGCAACAGGAGTTACACTGAAATGGGTAGTTGTTCAGTTACCTACAAGCACAGGTAGTATTGCTTTTAAGTCTGTACTTGGGAGGAGGGGATAAATCTAATTAACTTATTTTTATGCACAGCTACTTAAGTACACAAATTAGAGAGCGTGGCTGAATAAGGTGAAAATCTGATTAGTGACACTTAACCTGTTTAAATGGCTTCACGTTTCAATAAATACACTCATGAAGAAGACAGACCAAGAGCAATGGAGCTTTAAAATCTGTGTGATCAATTTATCACCATGAATAACATTCACCCTTCTGAAGTCCAGAGGTTGTGATGGAAAAGAACATTTAACTTCAAGTCATAATGATTTAGGAGTTAGAAAAAGTGTTTCTTTGGATATAATGAGAAAGGTTTCTGACTTCCTTTACTCCAACTCCTGTTGGTCTTTCTGTTTATTTACAACCAGGTTCTTTTTTAATGTGTTTTGGGTAGTTGCATAGCTTAAATCTTTATATGGATGTAAATGTTTGTTCTGGGTTTTTTTAGTTTGGTTTGGGTTTTTTTTTGGTTTGGGTTTTTTTGCCTTATAAACTTGGGTGATTTTTTCTCTTAGTTGAAATGAGCATTGTTTATTTGCTATGAATTCACATGTTTGGACTGTCTGACACCTCCTGCCTGCCTGATTTGTCTCTTTAGAAGGGTGTAAATCCTTCTCCCCCAGTAAGTGTTAAAGTGTCAATCCTCTAAGTATCTCACGTTTTTCTCTCAGACTGTGGGTCATGTATCAGTTAAATGAAACACCTACATGGGAGAATGCCTGTCCTCTCTTATTTGTAATCATGCTGGGGTCCTTGTGGCCATGGGGTACTTATATCCAAGACTAACCCAGCAGCCAGATGGTGTCCTTTTTCCTGGTTTTGTAGCTGTTTGTGGAACAGGCTGCCCAGGGAGGTGGTGGAGTCACCATCCCTGGAAGCATTGAAAAGAAATGTAGATATAATGCTTAGGGACATGATTTAAACACAGAACAGGTAAATTAGGTGATGGTAGAGGGATTTAGGCTGTGGTTGGACTTGATTATCTTAAAGGTCCCTTCCAACCAGGATGATTCAGTGATTCTGAGGGTTTGCAAGTTGGACCACACCAGCCTACACCATTTCCCTGGTGGCTCTGACAGTGTTTCAAAGTGTTTTAAACAAAATATGCCCTAGTGATGATGGCCTCATTCTTCCCTACAGCACCTGTTGCAGGTCCATGTCATCTGAGTGGTGCCTACCTGAAAGCTAATGACCTTTTAGCATCAGAATTCACTAGTGTAAAATAAACAGAACTTAAATGGATGGCTAAGCAAGGGTGTTCTTACATGGTGAGAAAGGTTGTGTTAAAACTCATCCCATTAGAGTGTGTAACCAGTACCAGAGTATAATTATGAAGCATCTAAGAAGAGAACAAAATGCTCATTGGAGTTAAATGTTACTGCTTTGCAAAGAACAATGTTAGTATCTGTATTATTGCATTTGATTGCTGAGAGGTTTCATTTTTCTTTATTTCAAAGCAGCTTACAGAGACAGCAAACTTTGATTCAACATCTGCATCTTTTCTCTCCCTGACCTGTTGCTTTAAAAATATATAACACCTAATTACATTTCACAATTTGCTTAATTTCCTTTTCTTCCATCTACAACCTAAAAATACCATCTTGAGGTTGTTTTAGAAGGGCTTTTTATACTTAAGGGTTATTTCTTATGGCCCTGCTGCTCCATTTAATTTTGAGAGGCTTTCAGACACAAAAAGCAAACATGGTAAAATCAGTGTTTTGTTCAGGTTACGTGTGTTCTGATTCTCAGAATTTATTTTCCTGAACATAAGCTGCATTTCTTGCCATGGAGACACCTTTTCAAGGAAAAGGGACATGGAATGTGGTTCTCCAACTTGGCATTCAGTAAGTTTGCTGGTATGGCAGATACACTTCTCCAAAGAAATACAATGGTAGAGAAAATTATCAGAAGCTTAATGAGCATTTGAGGTGATAAGACAAAGCTTAATGTATTTGTTTGTTCATCTATCATCACTGCAGACATCATCAGTAGCAGAATGCAAGTGTAGAGGAACAAGTCTGGGTGAGGGAACAAGCCTTGCCTCAGTGACTCAGAGCCCCTATATTCTATATAGGGGAATAGACTATATCCTTCTAGGTCGTGTTTCTTGAAGGATATCAATTTAGAAAAGACTGAGCAAGGTGCAGCCAGAGAGCTCCCTGTGTCAGGCAAGGCCAGATGTCTGCAGGGTGCCACAGCTGGAGCAGAAACATCTCTTCATCTTCAAATAGTTGTTTAGGCTTTTAGGTTCACAGCTGCTAGACACGTGTTTCTGCTAGAAGTATCCTTGCATTTTGGTCATCAAATGGCTACATTTGTCATTGAACTTGAAAAGATGTAGAAAAAGAAGTCCATGATTTGCATTCTCCCTGTACTATTCATATATAAATGAATAAATCACTGCAACGCTGAGGGGAGAGAAAACAACCCACAAGTTACATGTTGGATGTTTTGTTTCTGTGCAGGTCAGGTCAAGATTTGGAAATGCACGTGAGGTTTGTTGGGGCTTTTGGTTTGGTTTTGTTTGGTTTTTGTTTTTTTTAATAAAAGAAGGTATTTCTCTGGGCAGCTCTCTTGCAGATTTATGATGCTAAATGTGTGCTATACTATGAATTAGGCAAAATTAGATGAATGATGGAAAGTTACTTGGCTACACTTTATTGTGTATAACTTTTGTCTAAAATTTTGAAAGAGTTTGCAACAGAACTTGATGATGTTGACCTCTGGTACATCCTCTTGTTTCCTTTTGGTTTTATTCCACTGTTATGGTGGCATAATTGAGTTACAGGTTTGTCACAGGTGTCTGTTCCTTAGTGCTCTGCAGCATTTCAGTCAGCACAAACAAGGTAGTACCACAGAGAGCTGTGATTGCTCTTTTGTTCTGGCTTGTAATGGTGATTTAGTGCCTGCTTTGTCTTACTAAAACAAATGGTTCACTTCTAACCCCGTGTCCCACATTTTTTTTTAAATGTGTCCTTTCAAGTTTCCGAAGAGTTATTTCCAACAGGGAGTTTGTTGGTTTTAAAAGTTTTGTTTTCATTTTGCGTGTGACATAGAATTTTCATAAATTGTGCTGTGAATGATTGTGTTAGTATCTCCAGAGATCTCACGGAGTGAGTTTGCTTTTATTTCCAGTGTATAAAGGAATTATGTTTACTGCTGCTTAACCAGTCCCTCCTGCTGCCATCCCTGAAGCTCCTGGTGGAGAGCAGAGATGAAGATCTTCATGCTGTGGCACTGGAGCAGATAACAGCTGTTGCCAAGGTATGAGCAGTTGAATTACCCACCTTTCAGAGCTGGAGGTAATAAATTAGCCCTTTTATCTTCAACACAGTAAGCAGAGACTATTGAGACCCTTATCATTAAGTCTTTCCACAGATACTGTATCTACAGTGAGCAATAATATGGGCTTAGTAGGACCTTTTATATCTACTTGAGGTGATTGAAACTCATAGCACTTTCTTCCAATTATCTAGTATGCTATTTTAAGTCAATGTGGTGGAAAAACAATTGCTCTGTTCCATAAAGTAGATTGTCACCTGCTTCATATTCTCTGCCTTTGGGGTTTGCTTTGTGTGGTAGTGGGGCATCAGGTGCTGATTTGCTCCTGACAGCCTTGGCAGTCTGTTCACACACACGTGGGGAGTTGCTGCCTCCCTGGTTTTGTTGCAGAAGGGTTAAAATGCCAGGTGGTATGTTTGAGGACATTCATGCAATGCCAGAAAGGTTTTATTTGATACTGCAGCAAAGCTTCTGGAGAAAAAAAACAGCCCTAAATACTGTTGTTTTTTTTTTTTTTCTTTGACCAAAAATTAGAAAACATTGCTGCTTCAAAATGAAACTGTCCATGTGAAAGCAGAAATTGAGCTTCCATATGGAGAAATGTGTATTTATTTTCAAAATAAGCATCCACAGAACCCAAAAGCTTTAAAAATGTGATTTGTAGGAATTCAGATTGATTCTGAGACACACAAATGAGGCAAACGTGCCTGTATTCCTGCAGGAGCCTTCTGGGATCTCTGCTCTAGTTCTCTTCATTGCAACAGATTTTTCAGATTCCTTGGTTGAACAAATGATGCAGCTCTGTATCCTCCTTTCACACCATCCTTTGTTCCCTTGGAAGGACATTCTACATCCTTCTCTTGCCAGGTTTCTCCCTTCTTTCCTACTTATGCTGCTTGTTATATTCCAGAACTTTTCTCTTTTTACATCCCCGGGGTAGCTTGAGAAAGGATTTATCTCCCCCTTCTTTAGGAGGACTGCAGAACATGGGTGAAGACCAGTCAGAAGCAACAGATCAGGGAGCAGGGGCTCTAACATAGAATCGTGGAATGGTTTGGGTTGGAAGGGACCTGCATGGGCAGGGACACCTCCCACCAGCCCAGGCTGCTCCAAGCCCCATCCAACCTGCCCTTCAACACCTCCAGGGATGGGGCAGCCACAGCTTCCCTGGGCAACCTGGGCCAGGCTCTCACCACCCTCACAGCAAAGAATTTCCACCTCATGTCTCACCTAAATCTCCCCTCCTCCAGTTTTAATCCATCCCCCCTTGTCCTCTCACTACAAGCCCTTGTGCCAAGTCCCTCCCCAGCTTTCCTGGAGCCCCTTCAGGCACTAGCATTAGTTGCTATTGTACTAAAAGTGAATATATTGCTTAGTTTTGTCCATGTTGTTCATTCAGTGTAATTTTGTAGGTGTATGTTGTTTTTTTAAAAACAGTATTTGGTTTGTTAATGCTTTTTGTAGAACTCGTAATGAATGTTCATAGAAAGGCCACTCCTGCTTGCATGGAACAGAGAAAGGACAAAGAACATCTGAGAAAGGGAAATCAGAGCTCTTGATTCCCTGACAGAGCTAACACAGCTCACAGACGTGGCTGAGGGAAATAAAGCAGCCCCTGCTTGCTGAAGGGAGGTGTTTCTTGGCTATTTGTTGTGTGCTCTGACAGCTTTATGGATGTTTACAGTAAAGGATGATGCTGAAGTGCTGATACAAGAAATTGTAGAGCTTTTCCCTGTAATAAAACCACCAAGATTTTGTGTAAGCTCTTTTGAAATTGCAAACCTCTTTTTTTTCCTTATTATTATTATTTATCTTTTTATAAAACTGCCACTTGTGTGTGGTTTGTTTTTTTGTAGGTTGTTTGGGGTTTTTTTGGATAACAGAACTAACTGTTCTTCCTCTGTGTTTGGTGGTGTGTGAATAATGTTAAAAATCATTTTACTGAAATATTTCCAAAAGGGCTCAGAGTTTGTCCTTAGGAGTCAGATTGTTTTTGAGAATGGTTTCAGTGTTGTCTGTTCATTTGGTTATCTCTCAAAGATTAAGACTGATTTTCATTCTCCTGACAGAACAAGTAAATATTCTATTACCTGTTGCTAGTCACATTGTTTAAACAGCCAATAAGTGAGAATTGATATAATCAGTGCAAGTACATCTTTAACCAAGGCTTTATTAGAAGCTGAAACTGGAAAATGTTTTGAGTTAATCTAAAATAATCATAGAATAGTTTGGGTTGGAAGATACCCTAAAGATCATCAGGTTCCAACCCCCTGCATGGGCAGGGACACCTCCCACCAGCCCAGGCTGCACAAGCCCCATCCAACCTGCCCTTCAACACCTCCAGGGATGGGGCAGCCACAGCTTCACTGGGCAACCTGGGCCAGGGTCTCACCACCCTCACAGTGAAGAATTTCCTCCTCATGTCTGACCTAAATCTCCCCTCTTCCAGTTTTGATCCATTCCCCCTTGTCCAAAGTCCCTCCCCAGCTTTCCTGGAGCCCCTTCAGGCACTGGAAGCTGCTCTAAGGTCTCCCTGGAGCCTTCTCTTCTCCAGGCTGAACACCCCAACTCTCAGCCTGTAACCTGAAATGCTTCAAGTTCCTCTTCTCAGTACATCACAAGTGCCACCTGTGGCAAAACTTATCTTCACCCACTGATTTGAAGTTCTTAAAACTTGTAGGCTCCCTGTCTCTGCTTGCCCAGGGGACCATGCAGCCTGGGTAGAGCTGAGTGCCCCAGGCCTGACCCCTTTTGCCATCTGTCACACACGTGTGCTGATGGCACAGCCCAGGCAGGTGTGCTCAGCCCTCAGCAGGTACACACTGGCAGGGCTGAGTTCAGGGTGAAGACACAAACTGCCCTTCTTGGGTGGGGTTAGTACAGGTGGTCCAACTGCTTTGTGCTTGGGCCATAACCCTAGGGCATCAGGGACACAGCTGGGATTTTGTGTCCTCTCCAAGAGCAGCACTGAGTGGTCTGGAATAAGGCTCCTGCAGGTCCTGCTGGAGAGGTGCAGAAGGAGTTCAGGACTCGTGGAGACAAGAGTGCACGTGGATCCTCACTTGTGTACCTTTTGAGGGGAACCTGGCTGAGGGTGGTTCCCCATCTGTAGGTGCAGATCCGTGTCGAAATTCTGCATCAAACAGACAGTGGATAAAGGGCACAAGGTCTGTGTGGAGCAGGTGTAGCCCTGCTTCCCTGGAAATTCTGAGTGCACCTGTAGCAGTTCTGTTTGTCCTCTCTCTCACTTCCTAGGCAAGTGCACATGCCCCTAGCAGGGACTGATCCTCACAGTTTGAAGGAGCAAGCTAGTCATTAGAGATACCACTTGAATTATTTCAGCCATACACAAGTAGGTATGTAAGTCATGGAAAAAAGGTCAGGATTTCCTCTCCTTAGCATAATTATCTCCCTTGTTTTACTTGTACAGGTGTGCACGGTGTGTGGGCACCACACCAGATCTGCTCTGTAAAATCCTGCTGA
>NW_009953937.1:163406-260895 GCF_000747805.2 Chaetura pelagica
TGCTGAAGGAGGGAGAGAGATGAAAAAGCTCTCGTTTAAGCTTCCAGAAGTAACAGGTTTTACCCTAATGAAAAATTCAGCACCCTCAGTGTGGCAGCCTAGATAAACATCATGGGTTTTCTCCACCATAAATACTTTCCTTTTTGTGGTTTATAAGTGTATTCACACGTTCAGGCAATATGGAAAGTGGCTGTGTATTCATTTGTTCAGAAGATTCTTGCACCTCTGAGGCTTGCAGAGACTGTAGTCAGCTGCATCTCCAATTCCTGGAACAGGGTTCCTGGGATCAGCCATAAACCCTGCTGGAACCAGTGTCCTGAGCTGAGCTGGCATCCTGGGGCAGCCAGGGCTGTGCACGTGCAGGCAGAACAGAACAGGCTCATTGACACCATCCTGCTTTCTGCCCAGAAGCTGCAGCTCCTGAGCAGTGGGGATGGTGGCAGGGCTGCTGCTTAGGAATTCTCCTTGTTGCCTTTTCCTCTCTTGTTTACCAGTCTTGTCAAAAGAGTGGTTTCTGACAGCCAAAATGTGGTGCCACGTGGAGGGTCGGTGCCTGCTGCAGCCTGGTGCCTGGCGTGGGTGCTGCACGTCTAAACATGGCTTGTTTTGACAAAGCAACAGAAGGGTATTTTGAATTAATATCTTTAAGGAGGTACAATTTTGAGGATTAAAAGCCCACCCGGAATGGTATCCTGGCTCCAAGAGAGGGAAGAATTCCAAGTCTAGGCAAGAGGAAGAACAGGGCTGATACAAAGGCTCTTTTCTGAGATGCTGCTCTCCCACCTTCAGCCCTTTCCAGCTGTTTGTGTGCAAAGTAACTGACAGTGCTTTCCTTCCTGTTTTATCCTTAAACTTGTATAAGCTTTTGGATTCTGCAGTATCATTTGTTCAACAGTGTAAAAAGAAAATATTCCTTTTATTTCTTCTGAATCTGACCCTCCTAGATTCATTCAATGCTTCGTAATTAGATTTTTTTATGACAGGGTGTGTTTAATTGATCCCTCCATAGTCTAATGATGTGGCTGTCTGCTTTGTACCCTCTAAGCTGCCTCTGAGAGACTGAGAAGTCCTAGTTTTACTGAGACATTTACTCCACAGGCACCATATTATACTCTCTGTGGTATATTTTTACTTTTAAATATGTGCTGTGTGTGTTTATCTTTATGGGGGGTTAGTAATTTTTGTTTTCATGCTTGGCATAACTTGAAATGAATCTTAAATAGTTGTAGTCTTAAGGTATGTGTAAACTGATTTAATTTTTAAAAATCTGACAGAATGTTCACTAAGCAGCAATGCTTAAATAAAGCATTGCACCTTAATTAAGGTTTTGAAATATACATTAATTTCTTAGGATACAGATTATACACATCAAATATATTTATTACAAGAGAACTGGATCTTTCAGTTGAAAGGGACCAACTGCCTGACCAATTTGTAGAACCTGGTAAACTGGACCTAAAACTACTACAGACTGTCCCATTGCTCTGCAGTCCATAAGAGGTTTGTGTAACTTAGTGGGAAAATGTTGAAGACTTGGAAAAAATCAAGTTTATTTTTAATATTTCAATGGAAAGAAAGATACAAATATGAATGAAAAGGAATGGAAGAAGTAGCATCAGGGTGAAACAGCAAGATCTCTTCCTGATTAACATGATAAAGCCTTTCTGGTTTTCTGGAAAGCTTCTAAAGTTCCAAAGGAAATGAAAATAGTAAATTGAAAGTAATCATAATTTGTTATTAATGGTATATTGAAGGTGATAAAAGAAGTTATCTGGAGAATAACTTCACCTGGAGTCTTTTATCTAAGGAACCAAGCTTGATGAAGTATAGCACCTTTTCGTGCTACAGTATCATATGGTCTTTTTTCTTTTTTAAATTATATTTTATACTGTAGAGTGCATCTTCCAAAATACAGCAACAAATGATTCTGTTTCTGCTGCTTATCAAATACATTATTTCAGTCATCATGCCAACTTTTCAGCTTTATCACAGGAGAGAAACTTACATTCATTAGCCTAAAATTATTTACATACAATAAAAGACCTTTCTTCTGAAATAGTTTGTCATTACTTCAACAGAAGTTCTTTCTTGTGGCAAGTTTCTCTGAATTGAACTGGTCCTCAAGGGCACCAGATCACTGGTGCTTGCTGGTGCCAACCATGTGGGGTAGGACATCATTTTTACAGCAAATGAACTGAGGTAGCCAGACAGATTTTTTTTGGTTTATACTGAGCAGTTGTTTTCTAAATGTAGCATAATTTAGTTTGCAATGTAACAGCATAATAGTTTATGTGTAACTTGCTTAAAATGCAGTCATTGCAAACTGGCTGTTTTCTGCTCCTCCTTTGGAGCTTTTTTATTGCACTTCTTGAAGCAGTAAAGACACCCATATTGATACAAACAACGTGGCATTTGAGGGAACTCAGGAAAGACATGTCAACATTCACTGAAAGGGAATTTGAAGTATTCACTAGTGTTGTTAGTAAAGCTGTAGACAAGATTTCCAAGAGAGTATCTGCTCTTGTGTGTCAAGTAGCCAGTTTTCTGAGGCATCTGGGGTGTCTCCAAGAGGTAGCAGCTCTGTGCCCCAAATCTTTTCAAATGCAAGGTGGATTCTTTTGAAAAGTCTCGTCCTTGCTGTGAGTGCTGAAACTCCAGAGTATCCGGTTGAGTCTGCAAATGTTGCCTGTCATTAATACCTGGACTGTTATGTGTTATATTAATATAAAGTGACCCAAATTTCAAATACTCTGCTCTGATGTTTTTCAGTGTGTCATAGAATCATAGAACCATTCAGTTGGAAAAGCCTCTTGGGCTCACTGAGTCCAACCATCATCCCTACTCTACCAAGTTCTCCCCTAAACCACATCCACCAACACCACATCCCAATGACCCTTAAGCACACCCAGGGATGGTGACTCCACCACCTCCCTGGGCAGCCTGTTCCAGTGTCCAGCCACTCTTTCTGTGGAAACTTTTTCCTAATGTCCAGTCTGACCCGGCCCTGGGGCAGCTTTAAGCCCTTCCCTCTTGTTCTGTTGCTAATGGCCTGTGAGAAGAGACCAGCACCAACCTCTCTACAATGACCTTTCAGGTAGTTGTAGAGACTGATGAGGTCTCCCCTCAGCCTCCTCTTTTTCAAACTAAACATTCCCAGCTCCTCCAAGTGTTCTTCATAAGATTTATTCTCCAGGCCCTTCACCACCCTTGTTGCCCTCCTCTGTCCTCGCTCCAGCAGCTCGAGATCTCTCATGAATTGCGGTGCCCAAAACTGGACACAACACTCCAGGTGTGTCATTCGTGGCCTGGAGGTCAGTGCTGTGGTCTGTTCTGTGCTGAGGCTGAGAACCTGTGAACATCCTGTCAAGCTGCTCAGGTCCCAGCCAGGTTGTTAAGCTTCCTGATCCCTGAACATCCTGCAGGTCCAATACTTCTGCTAATGTGACAGAGACTGTTAATGACATGTAGCATCCCTGGGTGTATCCATCTGTGTGTCCCTGTTGTTAACCCACACAGAAAAACACTCATCTCACTTTCAAGATCCCACTGGGCAGTCAGACCAGCCTCGACATGTTCTACCTCAGGGGTGTGTCTAGTAATCAATGTTTAATTACTTTGGGTTTCACTTCCTTTCTAGGTCGATGCTGCCAGTTGTGACGCTGAGATCCTCTCCTTGCTCCTGGATGCCCAGCTGGTGGTGCAGTGTGTGTCGACTGCCTTCTACCCTCCCCTCGCTGACCACCTGCTGGCCCACCAGGGAGAGGGAGGCTGGGATGTGGAGGAAGTTGCCAAACAACTCAGAGAGGCAGGGTTCAAGGCAGAGGCTGGATCCCTCTTGATGGCCCATCGTGGGACTCATCCTGCGCTCCGGACTTTTACTGCTGCTCTCCAGGCTGTTCAGCATTGGATCTAAAACCAGGGGATTCCTGCAATTTCCCTGCCTTTTTGCTGGAGATCTCACACAAAAAGGGAGAAATTGTCATTCTAGTGAAGTAATAAAAGCAATTGTCTGTGTTTTGTAGGAGGTACAAACCACAAGTTCCAGTGAATTCCTACATTCTTCTAACTGTTTCAAAACCCTGCAGGGGTAGGACTGTGTTCTGGGAGGAGCACAGCATTGCCTGCCATCACCTTCTCCAGGTCAGATCCCACTGCTAATGATGACACTCTGTGACACGTAAATGAAACACTAGCAAGCTGGCAGGTTATATACAATTTGTCTTAATTTCTGTATGTAATTTACTCTTGTGATGATGTAAAACTGATGTAAAAATATAAAGATATATGGAGCTAGAAAATGAAGAGTAATTTCTGAGAATTTCAAAACTGGCATTTGGTATTGTGCAATGCTGCTGCCACAGCTTTTGGTTGCAATAAGTAAAATATTTTTAATTTACTGCAGTCTATTTTTTCCTGCTGTTAGATAAATATTATCTTTCTTCAGCCACTTCTGAAATTCCTGTCTCTCCTCAGTGATCTTTATTCATAAGAACCACCTATACTCCTCTGTGCTTTCAGACAGTTCTGATCTTTGAGGTATTTTTCTCTTCAACTTCTCCATCTCAAATCCTCATCATTTGTTGATACCTTTTGTGAATGCACTTTCAAAGTATTTTGTCTTGTTCCTGAGTTCTGAAAATGTACCTGTATACATTTCCAGATGCCTTTCTAAGACAAAGTATTTCTGATTGTTTTCTTAACAAGGGGACTCTCTGTTTATTACACAGAAGGTTTTGATGTTTCCCTGTGTTTATAGGAACCTGTTGTTACAATTAATCTGTAAATGCCTTGCCTAATCTTGTGTTTGGATCTATTTTTGATGTAATAATGTACAGAAACATTACACAAGAGGTTCCATGGGATAAAGCAGATGGGGAGCAATCTCCAGAGGTAATGTAATCTAACCTCCCCCTCAAGGCAGGGTCCCTCTGTTGTTGCTCAAGGTTGTGTGCAGTTGGTCTTGAAAACCTCCAAGGATGGATCTCACACTGCCCAACAGTTCCCATATGGAAACGTTTTTCAGTCTTGTTCACCCTTGTTTGAACCAGTGTCATTTCAGCTTCTTCCAGTTGTCTCTTACCCTCCCACCATGCACTCTTGTGAAGAGTCTGGCTCCATCATCTTGGACCTTCTTGTAGGTACCAGATCCCCCTGGGTCTTCCCAAAGGCTGAAAACAACAAAACCCAAGAGAAGAGCACAAATACAGCTGGAATTCAGTGCCTGCAACTCATGAGTGGCTCAGCTGCCTGGGCCATACCCACAGCACAGACCCTGGGCATGGATTCTGTTCCCACTGCTCAGACTCAGCACAAATTTGGCAGCAGAGGGATCCAGTTGAGGTGCAGTCACTCTGTGCTTTGTAGTGACACTCTGACCTGAGCTGTCTGCTCCTTGGGGTGGCCAGCCCTGCTTTATATCACAGAGCAGCAAGCTGACTGTGAACTCAGTGCTTCCTAAAATTTTTCCTAATTATCAACCTAAGCCATGTTGAAGGAAGAGTGGATTATTTTTATTTTTTTTAAAAAAAGAAGAAAATATGAATAATTATTTTATTACTGAATTATTTCCTAGACTTCAGGGTTTAGAAACAGGTGATGAGATTTGTGGGACCAAAACCACCTCTTCACTGGCCTCATCTTTGGCTTTGTTGTAACTGTGAACAGGGCTCAGGTTTTAGCCTTGCTTCCCACCTTGTGTGGAATTCTGTGGAATTCCTAGCCATTTTTTTTTAGAATGCTTATATTCTTCAGATTAACTTATTTTTTGTGCTTGTAGGGCCCTGCTGCCCCTCCATGGTTGATGGAAGGTTCTCAGCAGTCAAACTGACGTTGTCTCCTCCCTGTTCCTGGCACACACCCCAAGTTCAAGCTGACACCACTCAGCTGTGCTGCCTTGACTGGGTTCTGTTGGCAGCCCCCAAAGCCCCAGACTGGTACAGCAAGGGATTCTGGAATTGCAGAGGGAAGGAGGGAAAATTGTTAGCAAGGTCATGGTGCTGGGAATCAGGAGGTGCAGGCAAAACCACAAGGCACATCTCCAGCAGCTAAACTTGGGAATATTCTGTAGAAGGCTCTTTTGTACTTTTGCAGGGGAGCATTTCAGTCTGTCTGCATGTTTGTTCTCAGTAAGTTCAGTGCTAGATTTTCTGACACTTCTCAGGCAGGATCATGAAAAGTTTGTGTTCAGTGTCACTTCAGAGCTGAGCTGAGATAAAGCTTTAAAGAGTGCAATTGATCTTGTGTCCATTTTTGTTTCTGCTGGCATTACAAATCCATGGTAAGTGTTTTCCTTGCAGCCAGGACTGCTCCAGATTTATTGTGTAACCAAAACTTTCAGCTATCAGAAACAGTTTTAGCATATACATCCAAAATGAGCAGCCTACCTTAGTGTGTGTTCCAAACAGAACTGAAGGAAAAATAAGGGGCACAGAGCAAGGAGAGGTGTATCCCAGTGTCAGCCTGTGAGTATCTTCTGCTTGGCAGAATAACATCTGGGGCTCTTGCACTGACCAGGACACATTAACAAATACTGTTGGGTTGGTTCTGGATTTGGTTTTGGTTTTAAAGGTTAAGGAACAGCTTGTTATGAAGAAGATGCTGAACTGGAACTCGAGACAGTTCAGTTTTGTCAGTTGGTTTGATTTGCAGCTGGAATCCATTCAGAACACAAGGTGAGCTGACTTTTTTGACCCAAAACAAGCCTATGCTCTGGAGGTGTCCAAAAGCAGAATAGAGAGCTCAGTTGTGTCTCCAGGAGAGATGCTTCCTGGGGCATTTAATCCTCTTTAGTCTTAGAAACATTGATAGTGTTTACATCTTTGAGGAGCTTTTTGCTGCCTGATAAATATACCAAAGCAACAAAATGTGTCACCTTTCTTTTGGATAAGTGGAACCAGAGATTAGGGAAGAAAAATCATAACTCACAATTTGTTTCTCTGCTGCAAATTGTCTGTGGAGACAGCACATCAGTGCAAGGAGGTGCAGGGGAGATACTTCTGTATTTCTAAGCAAAACTACAGTTCCAGGAGTGGGGTGGCTGCCTATGATTCAGGTATTTTCCTTGTATAATGATCCTTTCTATGATTTTTTATTCTTGACATTCTGCACTGTGAGAAGGCACTGTGAGAGGAGGGCCACAGAATGTGGGTACTTTCATTAAAGGGATAAGAATTCCTACACTTGCAAAAACACAGTCATTTTTCAACTCTATTTCCTTCACCTCTACTTTCCCTTCAAAGCCCAGCAAAGCAGGCAGGTATTGTGTGCAAGGTCAGACTTCACACAGCAGTGCTCAGGCAGGCCCTGTGCAGTTCTTACCCACAAACTGAGGGGTGCTCAGATGCAACCTTGGGCCATATGCTCCACAGGAGGATTTGGGGGTTACCACCCAGCCAGCTCCTCTCCCAAAGAGTGTGTTGCTGTCTCAGGAGCACAGGATGAGAACAGACCAGGGGGAGCTGAAGATTTTACCTTTCAGCTGTCATCAGGTGAGTACCTGGACAAGAAAGCTCTAGCTGGAGAGCAAATCAGGGACAGGGCAACATCCAAAGAGCTGCAGCAGTGGATGTAAGTGAAAAAGGGGGTGAAGACAAGGCTTTTGCCAGGGTTCCATTTCACTGCAGAACACTCAGCATGTGGCACCCAACACCTGCTCGTTTATCGTTCTGATTGATCAGAGACTGAGAGGTTCTGAAGGATGGGATGAACTCAAAAATGTTCCACCTTCAGGAGGGATTTATTGTTGCAGTCTTGCCCACCATGTCTGCCACGTTTGCTCATTAAAAACGTGCAGGTTCCTAAGTTCAACTGTTTTAAAAAGGGACAACTTCTCAGTAAAGCTCTGAGCCTTGTCTCACTTCCAAGGTTGTGGGACTTGATCCCTGTGCCCAACTTGTCATAAACTTGTCTGTCAGAAGAGCCACCTCCATTGCTCCACTACTGGCCCCCTTTTGTAGACACAGAAGAGAGTAAACTTGAGTCTCTTCAGCAACTGCCAGCTCTTGCAAACATCTAGCTCATTTTGATGAAGATGGGGCAGATAAATAAAAGCAGAAGAGCAGATAAAGGCCCTGCAGATGGTCAGGAACACACTCTCTTAATTTGGCTAGCTCAGCTGCTGCCATGGTTCCATTCTCCCCAAGCTCTCAGTACCTTAATCCTTCCTGTGTTGGTCCTCAAGGATGTTCTGCTGCACTAAAGGGAGATGGAGCTTCCAGAAGCCCATCATAGAGCAGGAAAACTCAAGCAACACAAGAATGGAGCCTCATCTTGCTCAGAAGGACTGGTTTTTAACTACAGCGTTTTCAGTAGGTAATTGTAACAGTAAAGAATATAGAAAAATAAATAAATCAATCTCTCTGACTACAGTGACATTCAAAACCATGAAAATCTTGTTTACTTTGATTTCTTCTGATAAATTGTACCAGTCATTTTTCTTCTCTTGCTGTGGGACTGGCTCCCCTGGGGCTGGCTGGGTGTTTGTGCTAAGGACTCTGCTATTTGAACAAGGGATTTTATCATGTTGACTGAACCTTCATGGGATATACTGAGCTGTGCAAACAGAAGATAAAGTCTGAGGTGATGTCCAGCTCAGTCATAGCTGGATCTGACAACCTGGTCATCACTTCTACCTAACAACAGAGCCTCTGCTTCCTGAAGCTGCCTGGGAGTAGGTTGCACAAACCCCAGCAGCTTCCCTGCTGCATTGCCATGGCATTCCCAAGCCCCAGCTTCCTGGGTCACTTATCAACACCAGATACTGGTGTTACTGGAATAGCTGTAGAAGCTGATGTGGTCGCTGGTCAGCCAAGGCTACCCCAGCAAAGCTGAGCATTAAAACGAGGTTCACTCTTCTGAAGAAGACAAAACATTTCAGATAGCAAGTTGTGCATGTCAGCCTCTTTTCTCAAGGCACCAAGGGAATAAAATACTAGAGCTGGTGCACTATTTGTGAGGAAAAAGAGGGAAAGGGTTAGTAGTGATGGCCAAGTTGATGGTGAAAGCCAGTAGATAGAGATCTTGGCAGAAAAATGTGATCAACATTAAAACTGAATTGTCTACTTCACATGTGTTCCTCTCCCTCTGAAATAGTCTCTCAGGCTGTTCTCACACCCTGCCACTAAATGTCCTCTCAGGCTGCCCTCCCAGGCTTCCTTTGATGGCAAGAACAGAGCAACCAGGTTGCTGCAGAGCTGTGACTTCTGATCCAGTGCTCAGATCCAGACCCTGCGCCAGGACCTTCCCTGGGAGGACCCTTCTCTACATCGTGTGCGTGTGAAGTGTTTACTCTCATGAGTGTGAAATGTTTATTCTAATGAGCCAAGCAGATGTATGCTGTTCAAAAATAAAAAGTAAGGCTTGAAAACAAATAAGCAGAAGGAGTTTAGCCTAAATGGGAGAACAATACAGAACACAAACTGTGAATGAAGGCGGGAGGTGATTTTAATTAATCTGGTGGTACCATCTGTGCTTGTTCTGCCTACAGGGGAAAAAAGACACAGCAGTGTCTAAACTTTGATTAGGACCTATCTGAAATATAGGCAGTATCCTAGATCATCTCAAAAAGGGAATGGTAGTGCAATCTAAGGTTCTGTCCTGGCAGTTGTTGGGTTTCTCTGTGCCTTCTTCCATTCATTTAAGCACTTCATGAGTGTCTGTCGTAGTGTTGCTTTGAATGTTATTTCTGGTAAGGACATTTCAGAGAACAGTGGAGCAAAAGCTAGTCTAGGCCACTTTGGAGCTGTAAGTGCTACAGCTCTTCTGTAACAAAAATGCTCTTCAAATGGGATTATTTTCAGTCTTTGGCATTTTCTTTGTTCACAGTTGTTGGACATGAGTGGACGAAAACCTAAAAAGTGATTGTGAGATAGATATGGCTTCCTTAGGAGGTGAGGTCCAATCTGAGGTGCTTCCAGATTCAAGATATTTAAAGGTTTAATTTTTGGGTTGTTGTTAGCTTCGTGTCCAGGTATAATCTGTGTCTCTTCTATGACTTGATAGATCTCCAGGGAAGGAAACTCCTCGGTAAGCATTTAAGTGGTGTGGTTGGTTTTTCTTTCTTAATGATGGAAAACCAAGTGGCATGAGGACACATTAGGGGATTTCCTGAAATATGTAAAACATATGATTCAGGAGTCTGAGGGGAATGAAAGCACTTCATCTTGCTTACAGAGATGAGCAGTGAGCAAAGGGAAATAAATGAAGAGGACTGCAAGACACTGGGTTTAATTAGAGCTCCAGGTTTTTTAATTAGCTGTTGATTCCTTCAGATCATTTTGCTTTTAGAGAGCAGTATTTTATTAGGGTGGCAGTCCCTGGAGGCCCCAGGAAAGGCTCTACTGTGAAAGCTGAACACCTGTATGCAACAGGATGTTTACAGTCCTTGTGCTTAGAGAAAATAAACAGTGAAGACATCATGATGATCTTTGCATGGATTCTGCCCGACACCTGCTTGGCCTTCCCAACATGAACAATTTGAAGATGTCTTTTTTCATTTCCTTCACCAAATCGGGTTTGTTTCTTTCACCACCTCTATCTAGTGATACTTCACTCAGACATAAGATTGGTCTTAAATTCCAGTTAGCAGGGAAAAATACGAGAGGACACACAGGTTAAATGTTATGCCCTAAATCTGGACAATTTGAGTCCTTTCAAAGTGTGCTGGTTGGGTTCTGGCTTGGTTTTGGTAGCTGGGGAGGGCCCAGGGGTGGCTCCTGGAGCTACTAAAAGCTCCCCTGGCTCAGGTGTCCAAAGCCAAAGGGATTTGGGTGGGAAAAAGGGAGGGGTGGGGTGAGGGGTGTGAGCCCTGCTCTGTGTCTGTGTCCTGTGGGCATGGATTGGAGTGACATTAAATTGTTGTTTTCCCCCAAGTTTTGCCTGGGACCTCAATTGGTGAAGATCCCTCCTTGTCCTTGTCTGGATCCAGGAGCTTCTGGTTGGGTTTGTCCTCCCCATCCCAGCATGTGTAGGGGGAGTTGAGTGAGCAGCCCCAGGGCTGCTCCTTTGTTGTCCTGTTAAGCCAAAACCAGGACACACAGGCAGTGAGGGAATATCAGTGACATCTCTGAGAGAATGTCTTACTTAGAAATGGAGAGGAAATTATTTTGGAACTTCTTTTCTCAGTGACTTCCAGAAGAGGATGTGGAAACAGGCTATTTCTTCAGATTTCAGGAAACATGAAGCAACATTTTTGGAGTGAAAACGGAGGAAAAGACTTGATTTTGACTCATAAGACAGTTTGCAGAAGCCATAGTGGAGCCATCAGTCCTCTCTGAAGCCAGAAAGAGTAGTTTCTTCTTTTTATTATCATTCCATAATCATATTTCTGTATAAAATTGATAGTTTTTTGTATAAAATTGAAAAATGCAAGGGTAAAGGAAAAATAACTTTTGCACTTAGCACTTTGCTAGCTGCAGGAGCTTTTTCACACATTTACATCTAATTTCATGAAATGTCAATAAAATACTTTTCCATTGCCCACGAAGGCTCTAAAAGTAGTTTGTGTTTTTGAAAACTTCTCTGTACTGCAAGATCCTGCTTCAAATGTGGTGAGTTATCATTGACTTCCAAAGTTGTTGGTTCTTTTCCATCCAGTGAGCTGAAAAGTCAGAGGGGGAAGAAAAGAGAGCACAGGTGGTTTATGCCAATGTCCTAGTTTTGACTTCATTGTAGAGTAAGGCCTCTGGAAATGGGTTTATATACACAGCAAAGTACAAGTGTCAGCAGCTCAGCCTGTGAGACTTCACACCTGAAATGCAGGGAGCACCTTCTGAGGTGTTTTCTTGTTGGCTCAGATGCCCCCTAGTCTCAGTGTATCCACCACCCGTTGGAAGAGGCTCAGGGTCCTTAGGATTATCAACAGAGGAACAAAAGCAGGGGCAGAGTCACCTCTCTGTGTTAAATTTCCTGCTGTCCTTGTTGTTTGTTTTTTTTTCATGGCATTTTGTGGCATTTGAGATTTTTACCTGCTCTGTGTTGTTGGGAGAGGCCTCTGATGGGATGGAGTGAAGACTCTTCCTGGCTTGCAATACCAGTCCAATCTGTTGTCCTAGGGCTATAATCTGTCCCAGGAGAAAACCAATTGGTACCAACAACTAACTTAGTTGGAAAGATCTTTCATTATCATGTTACTTCTTGCAGTTTCTAGCTTCAGCTTCTGGTTTTAATCACAGCTCAGTAAATAAGGATTAAATCTGCTGGGGCGCAGAAATCAGCAATCTGGGTTTTGTGATCCTAAAGCACCTCTGTGCTCCACCAGATTTGAAACCTAAAAAGGCTTAACCAGAGGGATATCCACAGAAATCACAGTTGTGGGGAAAAGTGTGGTGTAATTCCTGGCATCCCTAGGAGGAGCTTGAATAACACAACCTCCAGTGTTTACAGAGCTGCCACTGAACATTACTGAGAAGCGTCACACAGCTGTGTGTGAGAGATGGTGGTTGGCAGCCAACACCTCAAACCCTCCTTTGCTGATGTGATTGGCTTGACCCTAGGCCTGAGAGCTCTCCCCTCTATTTACCATTTCTGTGGAAAATAACGTTTTGGGGGTGTTGGATGTCAGGAGTGGTAGCATCAGTCCTCAGAGCTGGCAGCTTGTCCAGCTCCCCAGAGCTGCAGACCCGCTCAGCGCGTTTGTAACTCTCAGACATGGACCTTACAAGGTGAAATTCCCCTTGCTTGTTCTTTGCAGTTCGTGTGGTGAACAAGAGAAAGCAAACTCTGGGGCAGAGGAAGGAGGACTCTGTGGTTGCTTGTTCTCCTGCAGCCTGGCAGGAGTTTTCCTGATCGGCCTGGAGAGCTTTTAGCAGTTGCTGTTTCTCCCACAGCCCCAGGGATGTGCAGCCACAGCTTCTGGCAGCACTGAAAATGAAGCAGTCTGAGGTGAGCCAAAAGTCTTGGTATCAAAACTGTAAGGTTAATCATGTGCTTTTGGAAGTTAATTTTGGAAACACCTTCTTAGGAGCCACCTAATCTTGCAGCCTAGTGAAGAGGGGGTGTGTTTCTAAGACTGGCTGCACCAGACAGGGCTTGAATCGTGTCCTCTCTTCCCGGTGGCTCTGCAGGACACCTCCTTGATGCCATGTTTACTAAGACTGCCCTGTGTGCAGCTGCTTCTTGGCAGAGTTTAGGAGTGAAAAGAAAGCAGTAATGCAGAGGTGTCCAGAGACTTCTGCTGCTTGGCCAGCCTGCTCCTCCCTTTTGGAGCAGCCCCTAGGAAACCTCCCCCCAGCCAGAGCAGGGATGCTTCCTCCAGAGAAGAAGCAGGCCCTTTTGCTCACCTGTTTGCCTCTTTTTTCAAGTTAGAGCACAAAGCAGAGAGAAGATGGGTTAGAGAGAGGTGCATTATTTTTGTGTAAACAGTTCTGTTAATTCCAGAGTGGTCCCATGCTTGCCCCATTTCTGGGTCCCCATCCCAGATGTTCTTCTGTGCTGTTCAACCACAGCATCCGTGTGAATTCTTTGAGGGCTTTGAATGTCACAGGCCTGAAAGAATGGCAGGAGGTTGCTCTTTTTAGAGCTCATCCAGCCATTTGTGATGGAAAATCAAATGAACAAATGTAGCTCAGTTTTCCCACGTCAATTACTTGCAGACAAGCCTAGATTTTTATTTATTTTTCTTATTTCAAATATTTCCGTAGCTATTTTTACATAAATTTTATTCTCCAGGCTGTTTACCAACACCTCTTACTTTTCTGAGCTTCTAGTATTTTTAATTCAGCTAATGATTTGGCTAATAGGATTAAAAAACCAAATATATGCTTTTGTTTTACTTCAGGATTACTTAGCTAGAGGCCTTTTCATTTCATGTAAGATGGTGATAGAAGTGCACAGAATCTGTGACATGTAAATTACATATTCCTGTGGAGAGCAGCAAAAAAATAAATGAATCTCCTTCACAGATGTTTACAGTCAAAGAACTGTGAATCATCTGTCTGCCAACAGTTAGATAATGTTTCACAGATGCATTAGTTCTGTGCTCTGGGTGGGCAGTGCTTTCTGTCTGGCCTGGAACTAATTCCATATGGTGCTTTTTCTTCACTTGTTTGGAGCTATAAGGCTTGTCCAGCCTTCTGGTGGTTGGTGCCAGTGTGAGAGAAGATGAGTTAAAGCTTCTTCTCTTAAAAGGGTGGCCATGATGCCTGATATTCCTGTGGGAAGGCAGAGCTCAACAGAGCACTGACCTGACTTGGGGAGACCCACGTAGATCTGGGGATTCAGGAGGTCTGAAGCTACAGCTCTGAATGGTGCCAGGTATTCTGGTATCTTCTTGGACATGAAAGTGTAAAGTCCTTAGTTAAGGTAATGAAATCTGCTTCCTGGAATGCAAAACCTTGGGAAAACCATGTCCTCCCTAATTCTGGGGGGAGTGGCACAGTATCTGCTATCACTCCACTCGCTCCAAAGTGTAACAGAGAAATATCCCTTTCTCAAATGAACTGTTATCATCTTGGACAATACCTCAGTGTTGCCTCCTGCATTATTATGACCTTTAATGTTTTGAAAAGCTTAAAAAAATACATATTCTCTGCTCTAACCCAATAAAAACTCTGTTTTTTCTACTCCCTTGCTTTTAGAACACTTCCTTGGGTTTCTTCTTTCTTTGTCAAATTCCATTTAAAATCTGGTACCATCATTACAGCCTTGTCAGTCCTTGGCAGAATGGAATAGCTGCCTTTCATTGTCCCCAGACAAAGCTCCTCTGCCTTCATTGCAGTATTACTTTGCTCTGTACTCATGTCTGTGGTTTCACTACGTTGTGTTTCTGTGTGGTGTTGTGTAAACTGTTATTCTCATGTCTTTTATTCACACAGTTCATTCTTTTTTTCTCAGGTGTACCATCTTTTTTGATTAAATTTCATGGCATTTTTTTCAGAAGAGGCTTTACCCACATCCTGGGGAATCTTTAAGGCATTTTCAGCATCCACAGATTGTTTCTGCTCTCTCATCCCTGTCAGCACTGGAAGTTCAGAATATAATTCAAAACCTATGTCAGATCTTCCATTTTACCTCCCACCTTTCCAGGCTCAAAGTAACTATTCATAATTATTCTATTTTTCTTATTATTTTCAAGTGGTTGTGCAGGCACTTAATGATACATTTATTAAATGGTATGTCCTTAATTTTCCTATGCAAATGTCAAATCTCACTGGCTTTACTAAGGACCCCTCCTCCTCTTTTGTTTCAGTATTGGGAGCCTGGGGAGAGATCACTGCATCCTCTCTGGACAGCTTTTTTTCCCTTTTACTCATGAGCTGCCAGCAGGAAGCTGCACAGCTGAGTGTGTCTTAATGAAACACCCTTGATAACACATCTGTCACTTGAGAAGAGAGAAACCAACTCAAACCTTGGTTAGTTCAGTCAATGTTAGAGCTGCACATCCCCCTCACTTGATTGTAGAGAAGGTTTAGGGAGCCAGCAGTCTTCAGGCAGGCAAGGTGAGCATGAGGTGCCTCAGTTCCAGGGATGGGAATGGGAATGAAGTGCTCAGCCTGCCTGGAAACTGAGCAGATCCCACCAGCTACAGTTTCAAGACTCTTAAATACCTTTGAAAATCAGATCCATCAGACTTGTATGTTGTGCTGTACATAGATGGATGAGCTCTTATTCTGGGAAAGGCTGGTCCATGTGTTGTTTGAGTGGGAGACTCAAATTATTCTTGGCACAGGAGAACTAGAACTATGTGAGGGGATCCAACAGGTCCTGATTCCCACATCAATTTCTGAACTGTTCTTTTTCTTCTGTTGTTTCATCTGAACTGAGTGACTTGTAATACATTTTATTTCTGTTTCAGTGCCCTCTGGTGTTTGTATTTCTCTTTTGTTTAGTTCTGTTTTGTTCTCTCTTTTCCTGGCATACTTAGACACTGAGATATCTTCTGGCCAGGTTCCTTTGTCCCTGCTATGTTCTTTCTGACAGTGCTGCTGTGTCCTCCTTGCAAAAGTGTTTGCACTGCCCTTGGTTTGTGATTTTTGTTTCACTCTTTGTCTTCTTTTCCTTTCTTTCCTCCTTTTTTTCTTCTTTTTTTTCTTTTTTTTCCCCCCCTTTCTTTTTTTCTTTTGTAGAAACCCTCAAAATCTGGGGCTTTATTATTCCTTGGACCACGCACCTGCAGTCGTTTCCATGGCAACCCAATCCTGCAGCCCCCAGCTGTTCCACTCCTGATTCTTATTAGCAGTTTGCTGGATGCTGGTAACAATGCTGGGTGTGGGAGAGGGAACCTTGCAGCTGATACCACAAGTGTTTAATTACTTGGAAGCAGCTTGTCTGGTTGCAAGTCCAGTCCCTTTGCCTGGGATGAGAACAGAAGTCAGCTCTGACTATTTAGTAATCTCATCTCAGTAGTTGTGCTTTCTTGCTGTCTTTGCAATTACATGCTTAAGTTGCTCAGTCCAATTATTTCTTGGGATCAAGACACATTCAGATTTCTCTGGCTCTTCCTCTGTAAAATAACTGCATTCCTTTGAACAAAATGCTTAAACAACTTCCTGTGGACAAGTGCAAGCTGGGCTGCCAAAGCTTCACAAAAACACCCCCATCCTGTCCCTGAAAGTCAAGGCCAAGTTACTCTGAGGTGAGGATTTGAGCAGAGGTTGTACTGAATGAGTGGAGTGATCTTTCTGTCTGCAAATCTTAGGTTTTTATACCCATCATCAGAGCGGAATCTGAATGTCTAACAAAGAGAAATTGGTTGGTGAGGACTCAAGGAGAAAACCAACCTCCTGCTCAGGCCATGCCTAGTTTCTCCTGGTGAAAGTCCAAGGGATTAACAACCCTTGCCTTATTGCTGCTAAAAGCTACAGCATCATGGGGACAGTGGCTTTGGTGTGGCTGTGGTGTTTGCTTTCTGGTTCCCACAGAGTGAAGTGCTAAATACCTGACACTATGAAAAGGAGGAATAAGCTATTCCACTTTATTTGCAACTCATTTTGTAAAACAGTTTATCTGTACAATTAGGGGGGTAAAGAAACATAAAAGTGCACACACAGTGTGAAGTACCAGTGGCATGAAGTGTTGGTTACAGCTCAGAGAGGAGTATTTTTTGCCAAAGAAAAAGGAAAAATAATTAATAATAAATATATATAATAAAATATATTAATATTATAAATAAATAATAAAAAACAATTACTGAAAAAACTCTGGGGTCAGACTTTGAAGAATCAAGTCACAAGAGAAAGTAACAGAGGAGCAGTCTGGGAAACTGGGAATGTGAAGAGAACGTTTTGAAATCTAGAGGAGGGGAAAAAAAATCACAGTAAGAGTGGCTGGACACTGGAACAGGCTGCCCAGGGAGGTGCTGGAGTCACCATCCCTGGGGGTGTTTGAGGGTCGTTTGGATGTGGTGTTGGTGGAGATGGTTTAGGGGAGAACTTTGTAGAGCAGGGATGATGGTTGGACTGGGTGATCCCAAGGGGCTTTTCCAACCTGGATAGTTCTATGATTCTAGGGCAGAACTTCAGTCTCCTGGCTTGGGATATGTTTTTAAGTGTGTTGATTTTTGTTTTTTCTTATGGACTGTAAAATAGATGGATTTAGTTTGGATTTACATGAAGAAATTGCATTCTGTGGACTCTAGAGGAGGCAGTCTGGGGGATCAATTTCCATCCTTCTAATGTAAAGGCAAGACTTGGTAAAGTTTTTGGTATTATCCTGTTTGCTTTTCTCCACTGGAATGATATGATTTTGGATTAAGGATTTTTCCTTCCCTCTTTTTAGTGAGCTTCCTAATGGCTTTTAACACAGGAAAGATGTTTTATTAGGTCAGATAATATAAAATTCTTCTCTAAAATTGCCACACACATCTAATTTTCTGTTCCATCACACCTTGGGCTTTCAGTTGAGAAAGACCTTTGCATCCACTGGCTGGTGCAGAGATGAGCTCTGGTGTTTCTGAACATCCAGGGTGTTGTTAGTTGCTATTTATAGCAACATGTACTTCTGGATTCCTGTAAACACTGAACCAAGTGGCTGGAACTGCCTGAGATGTGGGTGGTGTTAACAGCTTCAGCAGCACTCACTGTGTCCAGGTCTGCAAGGGCAAACATCTCCAGTCTCCAACTTAGCTCCCACTAAGCAAACAGGAAAAATGGTACTGCTCTCTTCTAACCCACAAAGGGATCTGCAAGTCCAGCTTGGGTTTCCCCTCATGTTTCCTGGCAACCTGTAAGAAGATCCAGCACCTCAAGCACACAGCACTGCAGGTTTTTACCTTTTTGGGTGTTTCACACCTCACAGGCACAGGTTTGTAGTCACAGTCTCTTCCCATGGGTCCTCAGGTGCATCAGTGTAATCCAACAGACAGAAAGTGCTCTGAAGGAGTCTCACTGAAGATACCCTGTCAACTTTTTTGTGGGGAGGAATTTAAAAAAGAACACCTGGAAATGATTTACTCTCTAGGCTTTGGGTATGCAACTGAGATTTAGGAATGACTGGAAATCTTTATTCTGTGGCTTGTATACACCCCTATATATACAGTTAGAATAGAATTAGAGATCCATTTTTGACAAATCAGTTTTATTGGCTTTGGGAGTCACTGCAAAAGCCAGAGAGAGATCTTGGATGAGAGGCATCTGCTGGATGGATCTATCTGGGGCCAGGCTCTGCTCAGGGGTGTCCAGGGACAGGACAAGGGGCAATGGGCACAAACTGGAGCACAAGAGGTTGAACCTGGAGATGAGAAAATCCTTCTTTACTGTGAGGGCACCAGAGCCTGGGACAGGCTGCCCAGGGAGGTTGTGGGGTCTCCATCCCTGGAGACATTCCAAACCCACCTGGATGTGTTCCTGTGGGATCTGCTCTAGGGAATCCTGCTCCAGCAGGGGAGCTCTCCAGATGCCCCTTCCAACCATCACCATTTTGTGATTTCTGTGATCTCACTGCTTTTTGAGAAAATATTTATTAACCAAAATTATTTTTATTTTCAGAAAGATGCAGTGTATGATTTGCTTCCCCTCTGGCAACAGGGCTAAACAGTGTCCACTTGCATCCACTGGAACTTCCTCTGCTTCAACCACATTTGTTTTTTTTTAAGGATTGTCCAGGAGAGTGGACACAAGACCTGGACAAGTAATTAATTATCCTAAAAATAATTCAGGAGAAGCTATGCAAGGTTTCTGCCCAGAAATACTGAATAGTATAGTTGGAGTGTGTTGCAAACCGTTAAGTTAATGTTGGGGGACTTTTTTGAGACCAAACTGAAGCCCTCCCTGCATGTGGAGTCTCGTGATTTATGTGAGTGTGGAATATGATGGTTCCTCTATCAGAGCAGCTTCACACCATGTGGAAATTACAGGATTCAGAAGTGCAGCACCTGCAAAAGAAAGATAAAGGGTGTTTCTGTTGCCTTTTGCATCCTTAAAACCCAGAAAGGTTAGATAAGCAGGTATTGCAGGGCAGCTTTGCTGTGGTTTTGTTTTGCCTGCCATCAGATTGGAGAGCCCCAGAAGCCAGAGAAGAGGGGTGCAGGTAAACACCAGCCCCTCCCCTGCTGCTCCAGGAAGAAGCCACGAGCATCTGGGAGGCAGAGAAGTCACAGTTCAGCATTTGGCTTCTTCCTGGTGAATTGCTGTTAAGTGGAAAGTGGTGCAATCAGCAGCACTGGCAGCATTCAGGCCTTCTGCTGGAAAGGAGAGAAGCAGTAGTTTGATGCCAACAGGGTAGGCTCTGAAACAGTCACACTGCTGCTTTACATCAGCTTTCTCAACAGATTATTGTTTTTTTAAAGACATGTGCATGTGGAAGCATAGAAGAATGTGGCAAAAAGGACTTTGGTCCTGATGTTAGGGCTGAGCTAAAAAAGGCCCCTGGCATCTTCATGGGTCTTTGTGACTGTCTGTGATGCACTCTGAGCTCAGCTGTGCTCGGAGCCTCACCGAGCTGTGGAATAGATGTAGAGCCATATGTAGGATGGGAGGGGAACAAAAGCAGTCACAAACGAATTGGTTTAGTGAAAGAGGAAGAAAAATGCAGAGCAGCATGCTGAGAGGCTGCCAGCCATGTGTGCACAGCTGGGCTGAGCTCTGGCACCTTGAGCTGACACCCTGCAGCTCTTCTCCCCCACCAGCACCTCAGCACAGCAGCTGCCTGGGGTTTGCACCTCTTTGCTGCAAAGCCACTGAGCCTGAGCACAAGCCATGGGCATGTCCAGAAACTGCCAGCATGGGTGGAAACAGGAAAAGAGAGCTGCACAGGGAGAGCCCACACTGCCAGGGGCTGCTCTGGTAGAAACAAGGGGTTTGCATGGCTTGGCTGTGGGAGCACAGAAACACACTCTTGACACCTCTCCCCGCTCGTGGGTCTGGCACAAGTTTGTTCCCATTCACACAAACTCTCCAGACTGAGCAGGACAACCTGCCTGTCCCAACAGACAGGAGTGCTGCATTAAGCAGGTGCTGCTTGTCTTGGTTTCAGTCTTGGGTGAGGATTAGATTTGTAAGAGTATGTGCTGTCCTGACGGGAGTGCTTTTAAAGCCAGAGCTTTTAATAGCTGGAGCCTGCCTGTCCCCAGGCACAGGGCTACGTCCCATGCAGAGGAATAACCTCTCAGGGCTCTTGTGAATACAGAGCTGGCAGCTCCATTTCTCATCCTGTTGCTGGGGCTGTGATTTACATCAGCCTGGACAGGTTTGTAGGGAACTCAAGAACAGTCACGAGAAACGTGTTTAGTTTCATAAACTAGTTAGAAGTGCTGATGCTTCTGGAAAGAAAGTTCCTCTTTATTGACCATTGAGCACCTAGTGAGAGTCAAGGTAACAGCCACCCTTGTGAAATGGAGGATGAAATAAAAGATGAGTTTATTACCTGAGAAACAGCCTCACTTCAGTCTTACCTTTCCATAGTGGAGTATAAACCTTCTGTGTGTCTTGGCACTAGAAACTTTTAAGAATGAATAGTTTTTTGTTGTTGTGTCTTTCAGAGGGACCATCTGTGCAACACAGTGTGGATCTGCAGGGAAGCTTAGGTTGTGGAAAATGGAGTTGAACTTTACAAACAGTTGGGTTTCATCTATGCAGAGCAATTACTAAGTTTACCAGCTCAGAAAGGTTTAAGAGAATCAGGTTTCTTAAGGTGAAAAGCCACATGTATGTGAGGCTGTGGTGCCCAAAAGCTCCCCTTTGGTTCCACCATGTAAGACAGACTTGCAGGAACTTCATTACCTTGCAGGAATTCTTCATTACCTGGCTGTGGTGGGAGGTTCCAGCAGAGCCTAAAGGTCCATTATGCTGGCTTTGTGCACAGACACATCATCTGCTGCTGTCTGTGCAATGAGGACATGATTCAAGGCAGGCAGGGTAGATGAAAAAGTCAGTCCTAAGGATTCTTTTGCAGGAGGATAAAGATTTCAAGTGGGGATGTAGAACTGCACACGTGCAGTTCACTGCTTCTTGGTGTGTGTTAGTGATGGCATCCAGTGTGCTTGGCTGAGAAACCAAGTCAGAATGAGAAGGGTGGGACAACACCCTCACCAACTCAACGTGGGAATGGGCCCATGGCAAGTGTTCAAGGTCCAGTCTGGATCTGGACAAGATCTGGGCCTCAAGATCAAAATTCATTCAATGGCCACAAAGACACACTGCTCTTCAATAAGAGGCCAGCATTACTTTACCACAAATGGTGTATGAGACAGTGAAGTTTGCACTGTTCACATTTTGAATGCACAATACATGCATAGTGATAGAAACCCCTCAGACCTCTGACACTATTCTAAACTACAGCTGGGTGTGCCTAAAAAATGCATCACTGATACTTCTGTAAAGTTGAGCCAACACAGACATATTTAAGTAAAGTATCTCTTGGAAGAGCAAGAGGGGAATATCTATTCCCTGTAAAGAGGAACCCAGTGGGAAAGTGGCATCAAGAATCTGATTTGATGTTGTATTGAGCACTGTTCTTAAGAGTAGTGCAAGTGAAATTGTGCAAGGGACCTTTGAATGTGAAGTTGTCACCTGGAGTAAGACAAAAAAATCTTATGCTGGGAATGTTTAATTTGAGGAAGAAGCTGGGAATGTTTATTCTGAGGAAGAGGAGGCTGAGGGGAGACCTCATCAGTCTCTACAACTACCTGAAAGGTCATTGTAGAGAGGCTGGTGCTGGTCTCTTCTCACAGGTCATCAGCAACAGAACAAGAGGGAAAAGAGCTTCAAGCTGCACCAAGGCAGGGTCAGACTAGACATCAGGAAAAACTTTTCCACAGAAAGAGTGGTCAGACACTGGAACAGGTTGCCCAGGTGGAGTCACACCATCCCTGGATGTGTTTAAGGGTCATTCGGATGTGGTGCTGGTAGAGATGGTTTAGGGGAGAACTTGGTAGAGCAGGGATGATGGTTGGACTGGGTGATCCCAAGGGGCTTTTCCAACATGAATGGTTCTATGATTCTACCTAATTAGATGGCTTCAGGGATCTTGCAAAAGGAATATCCAGGGGATCTTCTTAGTGATGCATTCTTTCCCACAAGTCAAAGAAGGTGAAGAAAAGAAAAACTTGGAGCCAAGCCAGCAGTTATGTGAATGATTTAAAACTAGAAGTCTTGTTTCTGAAAAAAAAGCATTGCTCTCATCTGGTGCTTGAGCCAAAAATGGTTGTAAAATTGGAATTGTTCACTAATTCACTAATTATGCACTAATTCAGTCAACCAGCAACTAACTATCTGGGATAGCCACAAGTGTCTTAAAATAGAAGCATGAAAGGAAGCACAGTAAGTGTTAGAAAAAACTTAGTCTTCAATGAATCAGTTGAACAAAGAATGATTTGGCTGCAAGTTCCCATTTCCAGGGCTGAGGAGTTGATTTCATGGAATACAGACATGTGAGGCAGCAGTGTTTGCCTCTGCATAGCTAGAATATATATTGGCTAGGGATATAAAACATGTGAAAAATATATAGAAGTCTTCCACTTTTCAAGCTTCTAACAACATGTTTTGTCACATGAAATGTTTGGTTTTTCACTAGATGAAGTGTTTCCAGTTCTCCTCGGGTACTTCCAGGAGCAGCAGCTGAAATGAAGCACTTGGTTCCCAAGGCAGAGCTGCTCCCCAGCCTCCAGCCAGCAGTGCAGAGGTGACAGGGCTGGGGTCACCCTCACCTTCCTCTTTCTAGGCTGTTCTACCACAGACTGCTCCTAAATGGCCTTTAAAAGAAGGCTTAGAAGGAAGTCATCTCCATCATCAGTCATTCATTTGGAGGGATTTTTTTTTCAGGTAAATCCAGTGCTGCTTGTGTTTCCAGACAAAATCATTTGAAAGCTTGGTCTGAAATTTTACATGCTTTGAGGGTCTGACTGGCATCTTTCAGTAAACATGATCCTTGCTGAATCAGCTTTCTAGTGCTGCTTTGCACCTCTGTGTGCTGGCATCTCAGTGTAGATATCTTCTTGTTGAACCAAAGCATGATGCCAGTGTGGGTAAAAATCTCTATGGGTAGAGCAATGTTTGGGTGTCACAACCTAGAGCTAAAACCCACCAGTCAGCTCACACTTCAAGAAGATGTTCTTAGAAAGCAGAGCTGAAGAAGGGGCAGCAGATCAGTAGCAGCTTGGCAGGACCTTGCAGTGCAATGTCCTGTGGTGGAAAAGGGCAACTCCATCCTTGGGTGCTGGGTAAGGACAGCAGTGAGCAGGATAAGAAGACAAAGTTTGTCTGGGATTGCTGAGTCAATGGATTTATCACTTAGGTTTTCACAAATGCAATAAACTTTGGGAGAATGTGGGAGAGATTCTTAACTATAAAAAATGTCTAATGGTGAGAGACTTAAAGCAGCTGAAAGCTCTGTAAAAGAAGACTGATTTGGTTGCTGGGAACAGGACTTGACTAGAAAACAGGGAGTGCTGAAGAGGTTTTGTTTTTGCAGAGAAGGGTAGAAATACCAATACTTTAAAGTGTTTGGCTTAGCCATGAAGATTTCACTTTTAACAGTAACTATAATGAACTACTTGAACAAATATTTTGGAAAAAGTGATTTCTTTGACCATTTAATATTTTTTATTGGTCTTCTCTTAGATGGGAAATCTTTGGTAATACTCAGATACAGGTCTCTGCAATGAATGTAAAGAGTAACTGGTAATATCTTGGCAGACGAGCTGATCTCCAAAATTCTTTCCTCTAGATCCTAAATCTCATTTAATGTCACATTAGACTCAATGCTTTTCTAGGCACACAGACATAATTCTACACCACCAGGCACTGTTACTCACATGTAGAGTCATTGTTGAACCACAGTATCTTCCCTGTCTTAATTCATATGGATGATTTTCAAAGCTACTTTTTGGATTGTTTTGGCTACTTGCTGTGCTTTTCAGCTGAAATAAAAACAATGATGCTTTCAGGTTATACTACCTGTACTCAAGCAATTTATTTACATACTTGTTTCCATTTAGAGATTTCATTGCTCACTAGAATCAGGCTGTGTTATTGCATTTTTATAGCCAAGAGAGGTCCAGAATAGAAGATTTACTTTGGGGTGTGAGCTAAGGCACAGAAAAAGACTATTGCCCCATGACTTCAAGAAATGTGTTTATTCATATTTAGTAGGAATGGCCCTTTGGTACAGCAGCAATTCAGTAGCACCAAACTAATGCCATTATGCCTGTTCATGGAGGACCCCCCTCATGTTGGAGGTCTACTTAGAAAAGGCTTTTCTGTCCCTTGGGGCTGAATTCTGTTTGGTTCTTCACAGCTGTGACCCTGCAGCCACCCAGGGAGGCAATCCTTCAGGAAAACCCCCTGCCCCTAATGGGAGAGGGGAGTTGTGAGCATCATCAGTCACTCCTGGGAAAGGGAGCAGGGAGGAATAATGAAAGCCCTGGCTCCTCTCCTTTCGTGCTCTTGGGGTCCAGACACATCGTGTAGCACGTGGCTTGAAAGTCACAGAAAGCCATCATTGATCCAGAGGGTAAGGAGACAAGAGAAAGGAGAAGGATGGAATTGCAAGATTCAATGATTCCCCTGCTCTGAAACCTGATGGAGGAGGGACACTGCCTTTCCTCTGCTGCCCAGACCTCTCCAAGGGCTGAGGCTGGGGGGTCGGAAGTGCTGGACTGGCATCCGTGTGGGAGTGAGAAGATGTGTCTGGTTTGATTGGCACGTCTGGTTTATGAGATTGGGGTGTGTTCCTGTTCATGGTAGCTGAGTTGTAAAGGTGAGTTGTAATAGTTACAAACATATTGGGAAAAGCTTTTAGAACCCAGCTAGTTTGTGGAAACGTGGCTGCCTAGCAAGGCAGGAGCCTTGGAAGGGAAGAGCTCACAGGCAAGAAAGATGCAGGCTGTTCCAAAAGGAAGAGAAGGAATCTGCCTGGAAATGGGCTTTTTTTTTGTGTGGCATTCACTGTGTGAATCTTCTAGGTAATTTCCTGCTTTCTAAAAGAAGTAAAGCTCTTGCTGGGCTTGTGTGAGAGGAGGCAGAGCAGCCTGGAACCCAGATGGCTGCAGAGCAAGCTGGGTGGCAGAGCCCAGCAGCAGGCTGGTCTGCAGCAGGGGCTGAAGCCTCCAGCCCTTCTCCTGCTCCAGCCCCTTACCAGGCACTGGCATGAGCATCATTTAAACTGGTCACAGAGGCATCCACTTTAGAGTAACAAACTGAGCTGGGGGAATCCACGTTGTTATGTCAATAAACGTGACCAGGAACAGGAGGTGGACTTGGTCAAATTGTGTGATTACCTTTGCCTCTTGAATTATTTTGGATTTCCAGTTTGCTGTGGTGCTGTGCTGTCATTTTTCTCTCCTCTTCCTTTCCTGAGTGTTTAAATACTTGCTGGTGAAATTCAGGAGACAGCATGTCCAGCCAACCCCCTCCTTTTCTCTTTGTTTATTTTAAAGTAAGAGCTCCTAGAAATGTGAGCTGGGAATTGTTGCCACGGGCTGTGGGTCAGCATGGAGGCTGCCCATCTGGAGGGCAACCTTGCAGAAAAGGACCTGGGGGTCCTGGTGGACAGCAGGTTGAACATGAGCCAGCAGTGTGCCTGGCTGCAAGGAAGGCAAGTGACATCCTGGGCTGCCTGGGGAGGGTTCCAGTCAGTGGGCTGAGGGAGGTGACCCTTCCCCTCCCCTCAGCACTGCTAAGGCCACAGTTATGGGCTCCATAAAGCACATGGAAGGTGATCAAGGGAAGGCTCAAGGGGATTTTTTTCCCATGTGTATAAATACCCAAAGTGAGAGTGCAAAGCTGGCAGAGCCAGGCTCTTTTCAGTGGTGGTAGAACAAAAGTGAACGGGCATGAACTGAGACACAAGAGGCTCCATCTGAACATCAGGGAACACTTTTCCACTGTGAGAGTGACACTATAGCACAGGCTGCCCAGGGAGGTGGTGGAATCTGCATCCTTTGCTGTACTGAAAAGCCATCTGGACATGGATCTGAGCAGCTGGCTTTAGGGAAGTCTCCTTGGGCAGAATGACCTGCAGGCATCCCTTCCAGCTTCAGCAATTCTGTGATTCAGTGATGCACCTGAGGTACACATAACCATTCCCTGGGTGGAGTTCAGGCAGAGGAAGAACACAGACCTACCAGACTAGGTAAGCTCTTGATCTGTGTTTTAACCTCTAGTTGTGTGATGGATCTTAGTTGTGTGTGCGATTTGTTCATTGCTGAGGTGGGAAATGTCTTCACAGAACCTTCAAAACTAGTGTTGTGATTTTAAAAACCTTAGGAGCATTAAAGAAAAAAAAATAAGATATGAGGATTCTGCATTTGGAAGCTTTTCCTGGGGCTGGAAGGTTAAGGAGGTGTTTAACCAAGGCTGCATGAGCCTCCTGAAATGAAAGGAAAATGCCCTATTTTCTGTATGAAAAGCATTTCAGTAAAACCAGTTAGTGTGACTATTATGATTTGATTTGGATTCCAGCAAAGTCTTTTCATGCTAAAGAAATTATTTTTGGCCGTTTTTGAAAAATGACAGAGGAGATGGTGCTTCAAATGCAGCACCAGAGGAGAAGTTTGGAAGGAGGAGCAGTTGGTGTTCTCCTCTCCTTTGCTTGTCTCGTGCTGTTGTGTTCCATGTAATTAACAACAACATTGGCTCCCTGGTGAAATGACTGTATTCAAGTTTGTGGATCAATAAGAAACAATACAGGATAGAGCCAATGTGTGAGATCAGAGTTGTGTAAGCATTATTTAGACTCAAGGAAATTAAAACCAAGGTCTTGGTTCTAGCAAGTTGCTTGATGAATTGAAGCTGTTTAAAAGCATCTTTTTAAATACTTTCAGAACTATGGATGAGAAGTACTATAAGTAGTACTAAGTAGTTTTATTGTAATTATTTACATTTCATCTTCAAACTTTTGCTTAAGATAGCCTTGAAAACAACACTTCATAAATGCTGCAGCCAGTTAATTCCACTTTGCAGTGGAATAATTTTTAATCTGAAAATTTCTGAAAAAAATCCACCTGTTTTCAAGGATTCTGCAGGCAGTGATGAATCTTTTTATTCTTAATATGACAAATATTTTTAATATATATATTTTTTAAACAAAATTGCTATCTAAAAAATTCTCTTCCAACAAACTTGCCCTTGTGACAGATGCTACCTGGGTTAGCACACCAAATCAATACCAATTATACAGGAATATATATTAAAAAAATGCCAGTAACTTGCTTTTCTTTTTAACTGGAACCAATACCCAAAGAAGGTGTTATAATTGCAGTTCCACTTTACCTGGTTTCCTAGCCTGAATTTTGATCTGTTGAGCACAGTCTTAATCCTGTTGTGGGTTTTTATTTTCAGAGCATGTTCCACTGGAACCTCTCAGGGAGGTTTTCTCCTTTTTTAGAATGAAATGAGTTCCCTTTCTGCTGTGAAATGTAGCAGAGCTAGATGCTCATAGCTGAACCAGCTGGAGAAGAAAAGATAGACATCTTAAACCTCTAATGTTGTCATAAATCACTAAAATTAAGGAAAATTACCAGCAAAACTAGAAAATACTAGCAGGTGTTTCCTAAAATGTTAACTACCCATGAGTCTGAAATATTGAATGCTGAGTATTTTAGAATGAAACAATTTATGCTTGAAATAATGCCCTCATTCTTTGAGAGCAGGACTTGGGCAAATTGAGACCTGTGGAAATCTTGCATTAAAATTGTTCCTGATTACACCTCATGCACACATACCATTAAAGTTATCATTCCAAAGGGATCAATGTGGTGGCAGAACAGTGACTGCCTTCTTGCCTCATGCACTCGTTGCAATGCTGATTTCTACTTTTGGTTCTGTTCTTGTTGTACCAAGAATATCACAGAATAAAACTAAACTTGCTGGTAATGTGAAGATATGTTTAAGACCCACAGGCCATGGAAGGTAAGTCCTAGGCTTACCTGTTTCAGAGGTGAATGTGGTAGGTTTGCTTCTGACTCTGATCTGAAACGGAAGGATGTAAAAGGGAAGGGACAGATTGTGACTGCAGGAGGAGTCTGCAAGTACAGTAAAAGCACACTCCTCAGCAATGTTGTTGGACTTCCCCAGATGGTCGAATCCATTCTCCCTCTGCCATTCCCTTGGCAGAGAAGCCATGACCCTGAGGCTGGGTACAATCCATGGCTGCCAATTCCTGTGCCTTCCCAAGCCTGTGATTATTATTTATTTTAATGTCATCATAGGGTAAAAATAGTGATTCATGCCTGCCAAAAGTGGTTGAGAATGACAGTTCCTTATTCCTGTTTATGTGCAGTTTGGTGGTCTCTGAGTGTGCTTTTCATCTTCCCACCCAAACCTGTGGGTTGCAGTGGTGTGAGCTGAGCTGAGGCCACCTGAGGGGCACAGCATCCTGGGGAGCAGCACCTTTGGCTGTGCCAAACACACCCACTCGTGCAGCAGCCAGGGGTGCAGTGTGTGCAAGCCATGGGCTGGGGAAGCTGTGAGCACAGAGCAGCTCTGTGAGGCAGGGAGGCCCTGCAGAGCCCCAGCAAGCTCACCAGCTGCACTCCTTCCCCCCCCTCTCCCCAGCCAAAAGCACAACTCCCTGCACTCAGTCTCAGCTCTGCCTGCCTTCCTCTCAGGGCTCCCTGTGCCAGCTCCTTGCTTCATGCAGGCATTGCACCTGGGGGGCCTTGATCCTGCTTTGGTTGTGGTTCAGAGTGTTGGTAACATCACCTTCAGGTGCGTTTTTAAAAAAAAAAAGTGTCTTTCTAAAAGCACATCTTGGCACTATGAAGGTTGTAAATTAATTTTCTCCTGCTCCATTCCCTCTGGCACCTCTTCAGTTTCCCTCCCAGAGTCCCTGCCTCTTGCCCTGAAAGTCATGGCATGCTTTTCCTTTAAGGGAGAGAGCAAGTGTGAATTCTGGAAGGCTTTTATAATTTAGCAGGCTTCTAATAACCTCTGGCTGAGGGGGGAATGCTGTAATACTATACATTTTTATTTTATAATAATAGTCAGGCAACAATTCTTAATCTGGCACACTGTGTTACTTCTGAGATTGTTGTTTCTCCTATGACAAGCTGGGATAACTGGAAATGCTTCCTTATGCTTAGGGCTCTCATCTGCCTATAGGAATTATTTAGTAGCCATGGTCATCACTTGTGCTTTTATTTAAAAACACCTTTTTACTATCTGAGCTACTATGTGCTTGGGGACATTTTGGGCTTCAGGAGCAAGGTCTTTCCTTTGTCAGTGTGCACACACGTGCATGGTATTCATCCTTGCCATCTCTTTGAACAAAAATGATATTCAAGACAAAAAAACAACCTGCTGAAGGCAACTTGGAAATGCCACAGCCTTCATCCTTCCACCACAGCCTTCCAGCTGCATCTGGTCCCTAACTGCTTCAGAGGAGGTCACAGAGCCACTGGCACCAGCACAACATGTGGGTTTCAGCATGAACTGTAGTTGAAAGAGCTGAATGTTTTCAGCATCTTCTTTTTTCTTCATTTATCCAGTTTTTCTTGGGAACCTGAGCTTGGCTGCTTTTCTCTTCCAGCAGCCTCAGGGCACCAGTGGAGGTGACTGAGCTCACTGGGGAAAGTGAAGGGCTTTTGTCTTCCAGGCAGCAACGCCTGGCTGGGGCCAGTGAGGGTCACTGCCACCTCTCAATCCTTAACAAAGACCTGATTTCACATCACAGAACTTTTTACTTTGGCAAACCTGTCTGACTGTTTCACAGTGTGCCACCTGCACTGGGCTGCTGGAGGGAGCAGCTCCCTCCTCCCTGGGCTGCAGGCACAGCCTGACCCAGCTCCTGCTGCAGCCTGAGCTGCTGGGTCAGGGTGGGAAGAGCTCCCTCCAAAAGCACTTCAGGGGGTCACTTTGAAGGTCACTGCACCCACACTCAAGTCATAGCTCTGTCCCTGTCATGCCTGCACCACAGGAATTTGTCTTCTGTGGGAACAGGAATGAGAAACTCTGTCCAGGCAACTGAGATAGTTTTCTGTGCACACAGAGATCCTTCCTTCCTTAGGTTATCATAGAATCACTGAGTGCTTTGGGTCAGAAATGGGACTTAAAGCTCATCTAGTCCAAGCCCTCCCTGCAGTGAGCAGGGACATCAGCTGGATCAGGTTGCTCAGAGCCCTGTTCAACCTGATCTTCAATGTTTCCAGGGTTGGGGCATTTCCCACCTCCCTGGGCAACCTTTTTCCTGTGCCTCACAGCCCTTGTAAAACATTTCTTACTTTTATCTACTCTGAATCTACCCTCTTTTAGTTTGAAACCTTTGTCCCTTCTTATATTGGGAACATTTGTTTAATCTATAAACTCTGGGGCATATTTTGGGTTTTGGTTGGTTTTCCCCCTTTTTGGAATGCACATCAGAACTCTTATTTTCACCTTAGGCTGCCAAGCTGGCCAGATCATCTTCCCTCTTGTTCTTCAGAAGCTTTAAGAGATGCAAAATAAACAGGGAGTCTGTCTGGATAATTCTGGATAAAAACCCTGGAAATTAAACACTTTAAATGGAAAATGTTGCTAATTTTTCTGTGTAGCAATCAACAGTTGGCTCCATTAGTTTTCCACCTTTTAAGGACAATTTTGCTGGAGAATATTAAGACAAACCAATTTGACTAAAAAAAAAAACAAAAACTAATAAAAAAATCCACCTTGGCTGAAAATATCCAGGAGTAAATTCCCATGACAGAAAAGGAAATGAGCAGCTTCCAAAACCAGAACCCCTCTGTCCCTCCAATGGAACAAGACTCCATTTAATATCTATATTCTTTACAAATTCAGTGAAGAATTTTCTTCACAAAACAAGATCTGTGTTGAGTTCCCTTTTTGTATTTGTGATGCAGGAACTGAAATAAAATGTCAGCTACTAAAAAAAGCCTTGAACAGTCTGAGAATTTGGCTCGAGCACAGTGCAATTCCCACTCCCATGAGACTTCAAGGAGTTAAGCCTAGTTTAACAGCATTCTTAGGTATTAATTTGAGTGAAATAGGGAAGAAACTGAAAGGATGATATAGTCTAATTTGATGTAATGTTAAGGTAATTGAGGCCCCAAAACAGGAAGGATGTGAGGCTCCTGGAGCAAGTCTAGAGGAAGGTTATAAAGATGCTCAGAGGGCTGGAGCAGCTCTGCTCTGGAGCCAGGCTGGGAGAGTTGGGGTGTTCAGCCTGGAGAAGAGAAGGCTCCAGGGAGACCTTAGAGCACCTTCCAGTGCCTGAAGGGGCTCCAGGAAAGCTGGGGAGGGACTGTTTACAAGGGCTTGTAGTGAGAGGACAAGGGGGAATGGATTAAAATTGAAGGAGGGGAGATTTAGGTCAGACATAAGGAGGAAATTCTTTGCTGTGAGGGTGGTGAGAGCCTGGCCCAGGTTGCCCAGGGAAGCTGTGGCTGCCTCATCCCTGGCAGTGTTGAAGGGCAGGTTGGATGGGGCTTGGAGCAACCTGGGCTGGTGGGAGGTGTCCCTGCCCATGCAGAGGGGTTGGAACCTGATGATCTTGAAGGTCCCTTCCAACCCAAACCATTCCATGAAAATATGAATGTTGCTTCTAGAGCATAATCTGCTGTTTCTAACCAGCTTCTGCTTTACTTCTGTTAGCATATGTAGATCATCTGGTCACAGATGTGTTGATGGACACTGAATCTATTGCAACAGTCTGGGTATAATTTGCAGGTAAGTACATATGAAGTATGTCCTTCTTCCTATCACAGAGGATAGAAATCATCCACATATTCTGCATGTGCAGCCTGATTTGTTAGCTCAGACTGCTCATGCTCTCACCTTTCAAAGACTCTTCTGTCAGAGGAGCAGGCAATCATCATCTGAACAATATAATTTACTAGTATTTAAGAGGATTTAATCTTTCTTTTCTCTGCAGGACTTTTGCTACTTGCTGAGCAATAATCCACCAGGCTGGCTTTTGCCAAGAGGATTAATATTTGTTTGAAAGATCAATATTAAACTGGAAAGAAGTAATTCCTGCACATATAATGTACAGCACCCCTAATTTAGCCTTTTTTTTTTTTTTTTCCTGCTGTTCAAGCAGACATTTCTGAGTCTAATTTCAGACAATTTGCATGATACATATAGAAACATATGTACTGAATAATGGAAAATACTCTCAAATTGTCTCTTTCTTGTTTTAAAGGCTGATCTCTATAAACTACTGGTTTTACTTTTTACAGTAAATCAGAAGCTATTTTCCTCATACTTGCTTTACATATTCTCCTAATGAAGGCAGAATAAAATGCATTTTGGACCTGAAATAAGCTATTTCTTTTCTGCAATCTGGATTTATAAATCAAATTAGTTCACGTCAATCACCTGCACCCTATAATTTAAAACTGTCAGCATAAAGCATAATAACAAAAGATACCTCAATAAGAGGGCTCAGATGATCTAATTCCTCAGGTGACATTTCAGAGCCAACATATTTTGTTTCACTGTCTTTTTTTTTTTTTTCCAAGAAATGCTTGAAAGAAAGAGGGAAAGGAGCAATGCCAGAAAGAAGATGAAATGGAGAAAAATAAGGCTGGTATGTTCTTGTTCTATAGAACCAGAAAATAGATGGATGCTTGACTTCATAAGCAGATGGTCCCAGTGTTTGTAGGATGTTCTGTAACAAATGGGAAGTGCTTTAAGAAACAGCCAGATAATTTTAAAACATAAACACAAAGAGGGTATCATTGCCATTCTTTAAATATGTTCCTTTGAAATGTTGATTCTGCCAGATCTGAGAAAGGGAAATCTTCATGCAGTGTGTCATGTCCTGATCCAAATATTTTGACTGAAGTGGGATTTGTGCCTCTCTCCTCTTGCTGCAGTGTCAAGTGAATGTGCTGCTAAGCCAGACTGTGCTGCTGTTTGACTTTCTTCCTGGCCAGTCCCTGCTACAGTTTTCCACTAGTTTGTAGCACCACCCTTTGCAGTTCCTGTCAGGAATCTATTTGAAGCTGGCACAGCCATGCAGCTGGGAAGGGAAATAGAAGGCAGACTTTGTTCATGATAATTTGGATTTAGCAGTCAGCCAGTGATGCTAAGATAGAGAAAAACACTGGAAACTGACTTTCAGAATGAAGTTTATGATAATCCTGTGAAGGTGATGAAATTTCCATACTCTGATTTAAAAAAAAAAACAAACAACACAACAACACAGTGTTTTCCATAAACCCATTTTCATGTTTTATCTCTCAGTTATGGCAATGGAAAATGGAACATGAGCAAATTGTGAGGTGAAGAGAACTAAAGATAGATTTGGTTTTCAAACAGGACACTTCCAATTTTAAAAGAAACAGTAAGAAAAAAGAAAAGGGTTTTGGTATCTTTTTCCAGATTAAATGCCATAACCTTGGCTTTATCTAAATATTTTTTAACATTGTTATGGATTAATAATTGTTTTCCCACGTAATAGTTTAAAAGTGACAGTGTTAAAATAACTCCCTCAGCTGTTGAAAAATTATATATCTTTCAATATGAACTTGTTTTCAAACTACTACACTTATTAATTCTAGCTGAAACTTAGTGAATTTGCCTTTGGAGGCAAAGTGACTTCTTAGCCAAATCTTTACTGACTAAGCAAAATTTAAAGGGATTTCTTTTTGTTGTTATTTCTATCAGTGCTTGAAATGTTAGAAATGCTCCTCATTTACCCTTTCCTTATAATGTCAAAGCAGGTACATGAATATATAAAACAGAACATGAGATGCTCATCAGCTCTTCTGAAGAGGGCTGCTGTGTTCTTAGTATTTTTTTATTATTCTGTACCACCTTTAGTTTCACTATTCCCCAACAAAGACCTGATGTGGAAAGTTTGGGATTTCAGGTGCCTGGCTTTCCTTTGGTTGTGGGATGTGGGTTTTTTCAGTCCAGGACAAGACACCAAGAGGGGAGAGGTGATGCAGAGATGTACCTGAAGGAGGAGTGGCTGTAGCACCCAGAAGGAGCACATCATGTTTATTGATGGCAGAGATTCCCAGGGTTATTTACAGTGAAAGGTGTTAAGTGGCAGCTGGGTACCCAGGAAGCAGCTTGCAAAAATCTGTAGCACTTTGAGGGAGAATTTGTGGGAGAAGCAGCTCTGCAGACATCAAGGTCAGTGAAGGAGGAGAGGGGGTGCTCCAGGCACCTGGCAGAGATCCCCCTGCAGCCTGGGGTGAAGACCCTGGTGGGGCAGGTTGTGTCCCCACAGCCCAGGGAGGTCCTTGGTGGAGCAGGTACCCACATGGAGAACTCCACACTGGAGCAGGTGGATGTGCCCAGAGGAAGCTGTGACCCTGTGGGAAGCCTGTTCATGGCAGGATCTGTGGCCCCATGGAGAGAGGAGACCATGCTGGAGCAGGTTTGCTGGGCAGGACTTGGGAGCCCTGGGACTCACAGGGGAGCTGCCTGTTCCTGCAGGGCTGCACCCATGGGAGGGACCCAGGCTGGTGTAGGTGCAGAGTGTGAGGGGTCTTCCCCTCTGATTTGATGGAGGAGGAGCTGAGATGGGGAGTGACAGAGTGGCTTTGGTGGGCACCTGGCATCCCTCCAGGGTCACCCCACAGCAAGAGGCTAAAATGTTTGTCAGAAAATTACCAAAAAAAAACCCCCACAAATTTAAACATTTCGCTGTGGGAATTAATAAAAGGTCCCTTCTGGAGGCCAGGACAAATTTCCTGTGCAGCTGAAGGCTGCGTTATTCTCATCCTCTGCATCAGTGCACACAGCAGTGTGTTTGCATATCTCCTGGTTCCCTGGGCACTTCCCTCAGGAAGCTTTGCTGTTGCACTTGGAGCTGCCCGTGCTCAGCTTCACAGCTGCTGTTGCCCAGGTGGGCTTTGCTTCAGCTTTAACATTTTTAGGTTCTAAGGCAAATAGAGTGTGTAAGATCTCAGCTGTGTAAATAAACCTCCTATGCATCTATGCATGTACTTCATGATGCCACTTTTAAAGCTCATGGGGTGTAAGAGGATGGCAAAGGGGGCTTCACTCTGAGAGTATCAGTGTCAGGTATTTCACCTGTTGGAAGTGGGGAAGCCTCACCACTGCTGGGCACCTGCAGGAGCCTCTGCAGACTGATGACTTGTTACTTCTTGGATTTGAGTTGGTGACTTTGCCATGAAAGCCTGTAAATCTAAAAACAAATCTCCAGAATCCCAGAATGGTTTGGGTTGAAAGGGACCTTAAAGATCATCCAGTTCCAACCCCCTGCATGGGCAGGGACACCTCCCAGCAGCCCAGGCTGCTCCAAGCCCCATCCAACCTGCCCTTCAACACTGCCAGGGATGGGCCAGCCACAGCTTCCCTGGGCAGCCTGGGCCAGGATCTCACCACCCTCACAGCAAAGAATTTCCTCCTCATGTCCAACCTAAATTCCCCCTCTTCCAGTTTTCATCCATTCCCCCTTGTCCTCTCACTACAAGCCCTTGAAACCAGCCCCTCCCCAGCTTTCCTGGAGCCCCTTCAGGCACTGGAAGCTGCTCTAAGATCTCCCTGGAGCCTTTTTCTTCTTCTTGACACTTCTGCCTGGGCTGTTCCTCCCACTAGGAAACACTGGGGTCCTTCAGATGTTGGGAAGTCCCATGGATGGAGCTCCCAGAAGTTTCCAGGAGCTGTGGGTGCCTCTGGCAGCAGCTCAGGCTGTTCCATGCTGGCTGCTCAGCTGCAGGTCATAGCTAGATGAGCTGTTCTTTTGCTTTTTAACAATGTTATTGGTATCTTTACAGTATTAATGGTGTGTAATAAAATGTAATAAAAATTTACCTTGATTCAGTCCCAGATAGAGGGTTAAATATATAGGAGTTTTAATAATTTATATTTTTTTTTCCCAGCATAATTTGTCTTCCTCCCTTGTATTTTATGACAAAATGACCCCACCAAACACAACCCTTCCCCCCCAAAAAAGCCTCAACCAACCTGTTCCCAGCCACTCAGCAGAAACAAGAAACTTTTAGCATGGCTCAGCAGTTCTCCCTGCCAATGAGTCCACTGCAGGGTGGCTTCAACTAAAGGGTGCATTTAAGTTCAATGTAACTTGCCTTCTTCCTGCTCCCAGGGAGAAGAGCAGCTACATGTTTCTGAATTAGGCTTGGGAAAAATAATCTAGCTGTGTTGCCTGGCTGTCTGTGTGATTGAGCTGTCTGTGTGATTGAAAGCCAGTCCTGCAGAGGCTGATGTGGAGAGTGCCTGTGATTGTGTGTCTGAGCAGAGAGAGGGAAATCAGCAGAAGAAACAGTAATTAGCTCTTACCAATGTTTTTGGTTTTAAATTACCTCTCAAGGAAAAAAAAAGTAGAGTTTTCCCTAGATTATAATTGAGCTAAAGAATAAACACATCTGATTTCAGATGGTAAGGGATTTGTAGAATTTCTCTTGATGCTGCATATAGAGAAAATGAATCTTTGTGTGATAAGGAAGAGTCAGTCCTGTGCATCTGTGCATGCACACAGAGGAGCACTCCCACTTTCAGAGTAGTTGGTTCTATGACACAACATGTAGATGATGTCATTTAGGTTCTCTCCAGTATGTCAGGCAGGATAGAAAAGCAACATGTACTATGTCCCTATCCATATTTACAGCTGTAAAACAGAACTGAAGAGGAAATAAAGGGAAAAAACTCCTGTGGCTTTAATGCTATTTTCTACATGCCTGCCCGTTTTTGAGCTTAAATATTAATAAAGCCATTTTACACTAGTAAATTATTAAAGCCTTCAGACCTAGCCAGAACAAAGACATGTCAAAGTGAGGTTTTGATTTCAAGCTTTGTCAGTTTTGAATGTAGCACTCAGGTTTTGTTCTGTGCCATTAGTCAATTTTTATCATAGATTTGCAGTCAGAAAATTCAGTGATGTTACTTATCTCCTGTGAAACATATTTTGGGCCTCATTCCCTGGGCTGAGGCTTGTTTAAAAGTGAAATGAGTGTACAGGAAAGTAGGCTTTGCAATCAGGGGATCCAGCCAGGCTGCATTATCTCCCCATCAAGCTCTACCTGGATCTGTAGCAGTAAACCAAGCATCAGCAGCAGGCAGACCTCGAGCACTGATGTGTGATCTTGTTGGTGAGCTGCAGTCATGGCCCTGGCTTGGTTTTGGCCAGTGCTAATCAGAAATGTCCCAACCAAGGTGTGGTTATGATTTAGGGGTTTGTAGAGGAGAGGGGCAAGTCTCATTGTCTGTCTGTTCATGGCCCCTCATTTAAGTGGGAGCTCTGCCCTGCCATCCTCACAGCATGAGAATGGAGACTCATTTTTTAATTGCCTTGAGCACGTGTTTTCTCACTTCTCACTAAATGTGAGTTACCTTCCTCCACTTTTAAAGTAACTAAAGTATTTCATAACAGTTTTATAGTGTTGTTTTTTTTTTCCATAAAAACTTTTAGGCATGGGATGTGCTGGCAGGAGGGAGCTGTGCAGTGTAGCAGCTCTGCTCTAAAAATACATTCCAATTTGCTGCCAAAGAAGTGCTGGGAGAAGACAGTCAAAAGCCATGAATCAGTTTCTTAAATGTAAAAAAGGCTGTTGGATTAGCCAGGTAAAAAGGATAAGATAACTTATTTACTTTCTAATTGGAGTGTTTTGTCTTGTAGGCAGCACAAATTCTGTGTTTCTCTACTTAATTGTGACTTTTCATGGAGGTCTCAGTTCCTCATTTTTATTATGCATGTGCTTTTTTTGCTGAGTTTCTATTTCTGGGGTAATCAAGCAGAGATCCTATTTCCTATGAACAAGAAGTAGAGTTTTCCTTCCACAGATAATATCCTGCAGCCACTTCTGAGCTCCCAGCTGATTTTCTATCCCTGTCTTGCATTTCTGAGTCTCTTACTCACTAACAAAATCTGCTGCATATGTTGTCTTGCTGTGCTTGCTCACTGCTGTGTGATCTGTCTGCAAAACTTTGTTCCTGGTAGTTCCCACAGTCCTTGTTATTAACTCACAGAAGGAACTGATCAAATTCAGTTTGAAGATTTTGTGCTGACAAGTCCTCAGGTGTCCATGTCTTTTCTTTCTCTCTCTGTGTTTCCTTACCCTGAAGGTGAAGGCTAAGGCAGGAAAATAAATCTCTGCCAGGTTGTGATATTTTCACTTTTTAGTCAATTTTTGAGTCAGGAAGATCTTTCCAATTAAACTACACTTGATGAAAGGAGAAAAACTTAAGTTGCTTCACAAACTATTAAACTGTCCTAGTACATTATATTCTAAAGGTGGGATCAGCTCATCTGACTTAAGTTGTTTTATTGCAGGATTCACTCTCTCTGGGTTCCCTTTTTAGTTATTGAGAGCAGGATGATCTGTTTTAGACTTCTATCAGGAAGAGAATTCCTGAAGGGTGAAGAAAAGGTGCCAAAGAGCCTTGTCTTCTACAGAGACTGTTCTGTAGTCATCTTTGGTGGTGGGCAGTAGAGAGCTTAGGGGCAAGGTAGCCCTTTTAACTGTTCCCAGTTTTGAGGAAAGACAATCATGGCATCAGTCACCAAGAGGCATCAATCCAGGCTCCATCAGCTCCAGTGACCATGGAACTATTGGTTGGATAGAGCAAAGTCTGTGATTCAGAGGAACAGAAAATGAAATGTAAATTAAACAAAGTGCTTTAAAAATGTACTTCTTCAGTCCTGCTGTCAGGTTTGGAATAGAGCAGAATGCAATTTCATTAATGTAGAATTTTATTTTGCAAAACCAAGTTTTTCCTCTCTTCCATCCCAGTTTCTGTGTAGCCCTTGTTGCAAGTGGAGAGTTCTGGAAGAGCCACTGTGGTCCTGACATGCTGTTATCAGCAGCACCCACCTGTTACAAGCAGGAATTAAGCCCATCTGTCCTGGAATGTAGTGATACACAACTGGGGCATATACTGGTGGGGTTTTGTGTGTGTTTGCTTGGAGGGGTTTTGTGATTTTCTTTTTTTTTTTCCTTAAAATGTAGTTTTTCAGATCAACTGTAATAAAACAATTAAGACCTTGGAAAGCTCTATCATTTTAGGATTTGTAAAGCACTGGAGAGAGTTCTCACTGGTAATTCCTGACAGGCAGAGGAAATACAAGAAGATCAGTAACAGGGAAATATGGTGTGTGTCTCTGAAGAGGGAAAGGGAAAAGGATTTAGGATTTATAAACCAGACACTTATCTTCAATTTCCTTATAACACCAGAAGGTAAAAGATCTCTCCACAGAAATTAATTGTAGCTGTCATATATATCTTAGCTTCAAGAAAAGCTTCTGGCACTGTTTCACCCAGCTTGCTTATAAACAAGTTATTGAGACCTGTTCTTGAGAGAAAGTACTGCAGGGGTGCAAAACACAGATGTGTTTCAAAATGGAAATCTGAGGCATCTGGATCTTGTGGTACTGAAAGGTTTTTTATTAACCACTTGAATTATTGCTGTTTCAGGCCACCTGAAACCAGGAGAAAATGGAATTATTTCTGGAGGAAAGATTAGAATTCAGCAGGCCTTAAGAGGCTGGAGGTATGAGAGGAAAATAATGCAAAGCTCTTCAAGGCAGCACAAGGTACTTTAATTTAGCAGGTGCAACTGGCTACAGATGTGGATGGATCTGCAACATGGAATGAATGTCCTGACTAGGACTGGGAAGCCTTTCACAGGAATGTTGTGTTCTCTTCTGGGCACTGAATGAACCTCAGGAAAGATACAGACCAAGAGGAGATGGTTGAGAGAGACACACACACAAAAAGCTCAAATTGTGAATGTTTATTGTACTTAAGAGGTACCTAACAGGGACATGAGCACTGCCCAGAGTTGCACCATTTTGTTGTAAAGAAGAGGTGACCTTTCCTACAGGTTCAGGGAAGAAAAGACAAGAAGAAATCTGTTTGAGTGGCAGCAAAAAATAATTCAGTCTGCACATCTGGAAAAAACATTTGAACTGTAAGCATAATGTACTGCTGGAATAAATCTCCTGGGAACATTGTAGATTCCCTGCCACTGTCCTTAATAAGAGAAAACATTGAGAATTGTCAGCTTATAACAGTTTTGAAGGTCCATTTTTGCATCATTTTTTGTGAATTTGGTGCATTGTGTTTTCTGTGGGAAGCATAATATGAATATTTGCTGAGTGTGTGTGAATTGCTTGGCTTCATTACTGGCTGATTGTGACTTTCAGCACTGGCCAATTTTCTTTCCATATTTGTCTGTAGAACAGACAAGACAGCAATAACTTCAGGTATGCCTTTCCTTCAAAAATGTTTACTCTTTTTTTTAAAAAAGTCTATTATTTTGCTGCATAATATTGAAAAAACCCCACTACACAGAGTGGATGTAAAATCCCATGTGATAGTTCTTAATTGGAATATGTTTCTTGCTCCAAGCCCAGGATTTACATTAGCTGAGTAAGAAGCTGGGTTTTGAAAATATTCATTTGTTGAGCACAAGGTGGCAAGTGGTTGGCTTTTTACCAGTCTGTTCCTTCACTTTAAATTCCCAGGTCATTGCTCATATCCTGCTACCTTTCCTTGTACAGTGGGTTTTTATCAGCTGCTTGTATACAGTCTTGAAATACCCAGTGGCTTAGAATTATCTTCAGAGAAAGTAAATGTTCCTGTTTGTTTGGGTTCTTTTGACTTAAGGAAGTTTTTATTGCTTCACAGGTACAGGGAGAGCACAAGATGGAATATGAAGAATGCACAGTAGAAGAAATACAGCTAAAAATTAAGGAAATAAATGATAATGTGGCACACACTTGATGGGGTAAGAAGCACCTGTGAAGAGTTAAAGCTCATTTTGTGAAACAGTTCACAAATGTTCCTTTGCTCACAGGCAGATCCTTCTTGAGGCTTTGCACAGATCCTCAGCATGGCTACAGACCTTTGTTCCCATGCAGGACACTGCTGGGATTTATTGCAGCTGAGGCTGGGAATAACAAACTGTTTGGCTCCCTGGATCATAACAGGATGGTTGGGATTTTTGTGAAGAAAAACTCAGATGTTTCAGTATGTTTTCTTTTTTTTTAATTGGTCCAAAATGAAGGAAGATTTAATTATTTTTTTTTTCCTTTTCCCCCTATTTTTAAAACCTGGGGAAGAAATTCTTTCCCATGAGAGTGGTGAGAGCCTGGCCCAGGTTGCCCAGGGAAGCTGTGGCTGCCCCATCCCTGGCAGTGTTGAAGGGCAGGTTGGATGGGGCTTGTGCAGCCTGGGCTGGTGGGAGGTGTCCCTGCCTGTGCAGGGGGTTGGAGCTACATGATCTTAAAGGTCCTTTCCAACCCAAACCATTCTATGATTCTAAGATTCTGACCCACCTGAAGTCCCCATTCTCTTCTATTCTTTTATAAGTCCATAAAGCTTTTGCAGATGTTGATCAGCACCTACAACAGGTGAGGAAATATTTAGGACATATTCAGCAGTCTACTGGAAGAATAGGGAAGCAAAATGAACATTGAACCACTGCAGAAGAGATAGCAACTAAGATTCCTGCATAGAGTCTTATCAGAAAGCTGCCATGGGGCTGAGTTTGGAGGGGACAAGGTGAAGACCAGGTAGACCAGTCTGCCTTCTTGAACCTGTTCCTGAATTTCTGATGCAGCTCCATCTTCTCTTCTGGAGCTGGTTTGGGAGCCACTGTCTTCATCATAGCAGAAACTCCTTGAAACTGGATCAAGTTGTGTTAATTACACCTGGAGCCAGAGCCACATCCTCTCTTTAGGTCACTAACCTCCTTGCTGCAGAGTGAAGTCCTGCAAGTTGTGAAGTCAAATAGTAAAAATTAGGAAGTGAACATATCAGTGTGGCCATTTCCCAGTTTCCAGTCAGAAGGTTTGTGCATTTAGGGGGTGTTAGTGACTCTAAGTAGCCACTGGGGAGGTTTGTTTCCCCCCAGAATGCCAACCTAACCCAGTGGGAAGGTCAGAAATGCAGAGGGAAGGACTGAGATTGTGCAGGTTAGGGCAGAGCTGACTCGTGCTTTTTAGTCACTTGAGAACTCAAAAGCTGACTTTCATTAACATCAATTGTAGGTATGTAAACAAGAACCTGCTTGTAAGCAAAAAAGTAACTGTACAGTGAGAGGCCTCAAGAGGGGACATATTAATGAGCAGGGGTTTATGTCTCACCTGTGATGGCTGCTGCTCCCTGACTTCTTGTATGGGTGTTCCCAAGGTGAAACACCTTTTTTTTTCTCCTGCTTCTCTGTTTGTTTACCCTGTTCCCAGAGAATAAACCTGCAGCCTGCACCTGGGATACAAGGCAGGCTTCAGCAAACTGAGGTTTTCTGTTCCCTTGCCTCCAGGTTGTACAGCTTCAGGCCTTGGTTTGCCTTTCTGTCTCATGTTCAGTGTAAACAAACGGCAGAAAGAAGCAAATCTGGGACTTTGTGTGAATCGTCAGATAAATATTTCTGTCTCTAATAAACAATCCAGCTTTGGGTTCCTCACACCTCACCTGTAACTGGGTGAAAGGATGAAATGAAACACAATCAGCTGCGGATGGAAGAAGAGGATCTGTTGAAAAAGCAACAGTTTGTAAAGGTAGGAGATGTGCTTTTGGGTGAGAGAGAGAATCCCACCTGCTTTTTAATACAAATTTTCCATGTATTTTCATTAGGGAATTAACTGAGACTTCAATCCTTCTCACACAGATAATAACATTTTTTAATGAAGATTTTCAATTGCTTTTTGATGGTCTAGCTCTGAAACAGAGATGTCAGAGACAAAGGCTTCATCACCCATTAATTTCCTGATATTAAATGCATCTTGTAGCACAATGGGAGTTTCATTCAGTTTTTAGGAGAGTAGTTGGTTAGTCTTGTTCTCTCTTTTTTTCTTTTTTTTTTTTTTTTCTTTTCTAGGCTTGGTTTGGAAAATATAATGAGGTGCAGGAGGGAGAATTATTAATCTATTTAAGAGGAAATTAATTTGACATGAAGTGTTTTTGTTTAGAAGACCACAAGTGCATTGTCCTGTATGCTGTGTGCATTGAAAATGTATTCTTTTAACAGGATTTAATTAAAATCAGTTCCACCTACAGCTGGAATGCTTTACAAATTCATAACAAACAGTATCATTACTAGTGGCTGCAATTCTTGTCATGTAGCTGCCTTTATGGTGTTATAAACAGGAGCCTATGGCTTCCTATTATAAGCCACAAGTAGGAGGTAAAGACTTGATGAGATGCCAGAGAGGAGGCTTTATGTTTTGAAACTGCCATCTTAGGACCTAATAAACTGTGGACAAGAAGAACTAGAAAACCTGTTCACAAAAGATTTGGATAGATATGAGATCAATACTTTCTTTGATGCTTTTATCTCTTTCAAAAGCCAAATGTAACTGTTTTCAGTCAGTGTCAGCTGCTGAAGACATGTATCTGACAACATCTGTGAGCATTTACACATTGATATTTCAAAATAGCCAGTCTGCTTTGCTTATGACCACAACAGAATGTGTCTGCCCAGCAGAACTGAACCTGTGCTAGATCCCCATGGTGACAAAAGTACAGTGTTACTGAAGAGATTCAGGGCTAAATGAATAATTTGTCGTGGATATTAATGACTTTCTGACAGGGTTCCTTCAGCTGTGACTTAACATCTCCAGGAGGTATTGTTCTCAAATGTTATTGTTGGGCTCTTTTTTATGTTATTGCCTGGGTCATCCAGCTGCCAGTGCTGCTCCCTGAGCCCCCAGCACTGCTGCTGTGCCAACACCAGCCTGCTCTGGAGGGACACCCACTGCTCCCTCTGCCCTTGCAGAACCCACCTGCTCTGGAGGGACACCCACTGCTCCCTCTGCCCTTGCAGAACCCACCTGCTCTGGAGGGACACCCACTGCTCCCTCTGCCCTTGCAGAACTCACTTGGCCCTGAGCTCCAGCCAAGCTGGCTCTCTCCTCAGTGCAGTACACTCCCCTTACAAATGCCATGGCCCAACTTCCAATATTTCCTGGTATTTTCCTACTGTTGATGTTACTTGCTGCTCTCCCTCCCAGATTTCTCCCATAGTGCACCCAGTCCTGGTTTGGAGAGGACCAACACCTCTGCAGCCACTGCCTGCAACACAAGGTTCTTGCATTCTTGCCCCAAAACTCTTTTCCTCTAACTGAATACACCAGAAAAGGAGAAGGAACCTTTCTATGTCTTGTCATCTCACCATGGCAGAAGGTGGATGGAGGAGCAGGTGGTGAATCAGAGCTGCTTTTCTCCCTCCTCACATCCTTGCCCTGGTGCGCGTTGACTCCAGGTAAGTACCTGGCTCTTCCTGGGGCAGGGTGGAGAGCTTGCAGTGAATGGAGTGATCAAGTGAGAGGGAGGTGACAGAAAAGAGCAGAGATGAGTCTTGGGTGAAGTTCTCTTGGGGTTTGGAGAAGAATCACCTCTCACTTTGAGGACATGGAAATATCCTTATGGAAAACAACTGTCATAGTTCAGGAGAATCAGGACTGTTTGAGGTACATGGAGCTCAAATTGGGGAGTGAATTTTTCAGGCATGCTACATTTCTTTTCCCCTGTTTTGAAAAACAGGAGACCTGGAATTTAACATGAGCATTTGAGATAATTACCTGTGTAATGAACTCACTAGGATGAACAAGGTGACTTATGATGTCTACCAGCCTGCAGTGGCCTGGTGTGCAATCAAGAAGTCTATGTCAGAGTGAAATCATCACAGTGAGCTAAAATCAAGAAAGATTTAGTGATTAAGTCACAATTAGTGATTAAACCACTTCAAACTTTCTGGTTAGTATGCAAGTCCCCATTTAAAGATAACTGCAATTTTTAAATTAGTTCAGTATTTATCACAATGACAAATTATGGTCTTTGTTAAGATACATGGATATATAAGGTGTTTCTTCTTGTTAATTGATAGTTGTTCATAACAACTTCATATTAACTGTCTCTGTAGAGATTACAAAAAAAAAAAGAAACACAAAAGAATATATTTGTGAGTGTCACAGCCTAACAATCTGTTTCACGTTTCTAAGTCCCAAAAGCACTTGAGAAAATAATAGGTGTTATTTTTCTTCCTTTTATACCTGCAGAAAAGAAGCTGCAGTGAATCCCACACAGTTTTCACAAACTGTCAAGACAAGGCTGGGATGAGAATCCAGCTTTCCAGCCCAGTGGTCTGTGCCTTGGCCTGTGGCTCCTTCTTTCCAAAGACGTGGTGGTGGTTTAGCCCTGCAGGCAGGTGGGCACCAACAGCTGCACCCTCACTTCCCCCAGTGGGATGGGGCAGAGAACTGAAAAAAAGGGTAAAAGTTGCTTTCAGTATGAGGCTGAAAAGTCCTTGACCTGCTCAGTGTGAGCACCACTTGGTAACAACTGAAGCATCTGTGTGTTAGCAGCATTCTTCTCACCCTAAATCACAGTTATTGTACCACCCACACCATAATTCATTTCCTCAACATCAACTTAAATGAATTAACTGGGATTCAACAGAAGAAATAACAATGAAACTATAGTTACCCTCCAGCTGAAGGGAAGGTATTCTATTCCATTAGCATGATCACTGCCTTGCAGGACAATTTGCTATGCCTCATATGCATTCATTCCTAGAAAAACAAGCACTTGAAAGTATGATGTATCAGTCTTTCAGAGAGACTATCTGCATTGAAAGGATAATCCAAATAATTTCAAATGATAGTTTTGTGGCCTACATTGTCCATTTTATAAAACAAGAATTGCATATATAAAATCACCTTTTAAAAAGTTGAAATTATCCATGTATTGAAGTATTTGAAGAACTTGTAGCATTGCTTGGTGCTGAGAAAGAAGACACTAGATTTGTCAAAACCATGACTGATATTGTAGAAACATGGATCTTTAAAATTCAAGGCAGTGCAGCCAGGAAGAAAGCAAAGGATCATAAAACATTCACAGACTAAAACATAAAGTTGAGCTAATTTCCTTTGACTAATGTGAGAATTACAAATCTCTGACTTAAGCCCCAGAAAGCTTTTGTTTTTGCCCAGCATTTCTGGTACTGCTCATACTTAATCATAATGTGCATTTCCCTTTAATCAGTAATGCATAATGTGTTTTGTCATGCTGATAAATGTGCTTTCCAGGAGTGTTTACTGAAATACATACAAAACATCTTCCTATACAACAAGTTAGAATTCAAGCAAAACCAGTTATAACTTTGTTAACAGTATTTTCAATTTTTGATGGTGGGCCTCAAAAGGGCAATTGAAAGATTTCAAATCCTTACATTTAATGTATGAAAAAAATAATCCATAGAAGCAACATAAAACTTCAGAGATTTTTTTCCCTGTGTGCATTCAGAGATGCAAATCTGGTGCCTAGAAGGACAAAATCCATATATTTTTTTCTAATTTTCCTTGACTGTGTTGGTTGCCTCTCACACAAAAGACAGAGCAGTAAACAGACAAGCCTATATCATTTACATCTTGATTAGGTACCAAACCAAGGGCATCATTAGAGGCTTTAGAGCTGAAAATGGTTTTGCTAAGGAAATTAGTACTAAACATTAATTGAGTGAAATTAAGGCTATATATATATATATTCCTTTATTTTGTTATAAATACAAAAGCTGCATCTATACCATTGAACTAAAGAAGAAGCTTTTGAATAACTCCAAGGATGGAGACTCCACATCCCCCCTGGGTAACCTCTGCCACTCACCCTCACCATGAAAACCTGTTTCCTGAGGTTCAGATGATCCCCTTTGTATTTCAGTTTGGGCCTCTGGTCCTGTCTCTGGGCACCACTCAGAGCCTGGCTCCATCTCCTAGAACTCTTACTTAAGGCATTTGTATCTATTGATGAGCTCCCCCCTGAGCCTCCTCCAGGCTGGAAAAGCAGCTGCAGCTCTGCCAGCCTTTCCTTACAGGAGAGATGCACCAGCCCCTTCAACACCTCAGAAACCCTTCATTGGACCCTCTCCAGTGTGTCTGTGTCCCTCTTGTACCAGGGAGCCCAGAACTGGACCCAGTATTCCATGTCTGGCACCATCAGTGCTGCCTGGAGGACGTGTTCTCCATCCCCCCGTGAGCTCCAGCCTCCACAGAACAATTGATATGCTCTCACAAAGCCCTGCCCACCCAACTGTGAAATATCTTTGTCTGCACCTCCATTCTGAAGAACTATGAGGTAGGTTTTGGCATTTATCTAATTCCAGATTCAGCCAAAAGATGGAGAGGTGGTATTTTCTGAGCGAGTCTCCTGCTGGCTGGTTCTGGTCTCTGTCACGGTGGCAGCAGCTTCACCAGGACAACCCTGACATCTCACTTGGGTGCTGCTCTGTCTGCCTTCTCACTTGCCTGTCTCAGCACTGTGATTCACACCTGGGTCAAACTGCTTGTTTTCCTGAACCACAGACAGGAAAAAGGGGCAGACTGAGCAAGCAGCCTGCTGAGGAGGAAGGTGAATCCCAAATCTTGCTCCTTTTCACATTCAGATGCCTTGGTAGTTGCTTCCTTCCCCTTTCTTTCTGGTCCTGACCTGCTGCCTGACATCTTTGCTTTAAAGGGTATTTCAGACAATCAGCCTATGCTAGAAAATGCAACAAGGTGGGTGATGTTGTTCTCCTGGGATTTTAGTGTATGAAAGGAGACATTTCTAGTCTTTCTGAAGAAGCAGGGGCATTAGCCAGGTGGGCACTGCCAGTCTCCTCCTGGACCTCAGGTAGCCCATCTGAAGCAGGCCTGGCTCTGCACTGTCTTCATGGAGCCACCTCAATGTTAAGCAGATGTCTGAGCTTGTCAGCTGAACCTAACGGTCTGTGCAGGGGGAAAAATCATCTCTGGAGAGCACTTGTCTCCTCATTGACAAGGAAATATAGATGGCTAGCTTAATTTAGACCTTAATTAACAAGCTTGCTGAGTTCTCTGTTTCCCAGCGGGGAAAGCACCAGGTATATTTACCGTCCAATTTAGCCAAACAGCAGATATTTAAAGTGATTCCTGTTCAAGCTGTTAAGCACATCCTTAAGCCAGACCACATGAAATCTGTAGATGTGTATGTAGCAAATGTTTAAAGATGCTTTCGAAGAGGGACTCGGTCAGCAGCCTGATGAGATTCAGCTCACTGCTCTTCTAGCCATGGATAGAAAAATGAGCTGAAGAGACCCAGGATTTTGTCAGGAGTCTTGCTGTATTTCCTCTCCCTTTACCTGCTTAGGACATCATCATTACACAATATGCTGGTTTTCCTTTTCACCTGCAGATTTTTATATTTTGTAAACTATTTTCTTTCTGCAAGTGTTACAATCGGGAATAACCTTTAACTACCTGTTCAAATTTGTCTTCACACAAGTATTCAGACTTCACCAGAATGCTCCTTCACATCTGATCTTTAAGGTAAAGGTGTTTCAAACAGTTTCAGACCAGAAACTTCTTTTTCTTAATGCTTTTCCATTGACCTGTACTTCATCTGAAGTGCAGTCATCTTGAACTTCAGTGCTGGCGATGAGTGAAGTAACCTTGTTCCTCCTAATTCTGCTCTTTCTTCACATTAGATGCTGCCAACAATCATTTTATATATAGTTATACTATTATCCTCACAGCCCATCTTCCTTCTTGCTTCTCAAGCAAATCAATTTACTAATGTATTTCTGTAAATGCCAACTCAGGATTGCTCAGCTCAAGACTCTGCTCGTGAGCCAAACTCATTAAATGGATCAATCTTTTAATTTTCTTCTTATTACAATAATTTGGTCTATATTTGGGCCAGACTGTTTGAAGGAAACTGTCATTTCTTTGGCTGCCAGGACTACTTCTGCTGTCAGTAGAAACCTAAGGAAACCTAAGAGAATATTATAGTTTTTGGCTTAGATCTCAGCCAAAGGAGTTATTGCACAATTCCTGGTCTCAGTCTGCCCTGCCCAGAAAGTGCCAGAAATTCCAGAAGGTGTATTATGAAGCTTTGATAGTTTTGTCCAAAAAATGTGTTCACACTTAACCAAGTTTCCCATTTTCAGAGGCTGAAAGAGATTCCTTAAATTTGAGCAACAGAGAGAAAATGCGGAAAACACTGTGTTGTTTTGTTTCCTTGGGTTTGTTTGTTTTGTTTTGTTTTAAGAAAATGCACACATCATTTAAGTGTGCAAGTTCTCAACATTTGGAAACCTTCATTTTTCACGACTGACAAAAACCTGAAGGTGAAGATGAAGTTACCACAGTGATTCATTGCATTTCACAGGCAACACCAGTGTAATATCCTGAGGGACCAGCAGGTGTCTGAAGAAAGGAGCAGGATGGTCACAGCACTGAGGGGTGTTAATGATGCCTATGATAAGTGCAGCAAGCTCAGTCCATGAAGAGGCAGGACTGGATCCTTTAGCAGGTGCTTCCTTAAAGCAAGATCTTGGAATCACAGAATGCTAGGTTGGAAGGGACCTCAAGGGTCATCTGGTCCAACCTTTCCAGGTACTAGTGTAGTTGATATGAGGTGGCTCAGCACCTGTCAAGCTGAGACTGAAAACTGTCCAGTGTGGGAGGATCCACCACTTCCCATGTGAGACTATTCCATGTGTGACTGTTCTCATGGGGAAACATTTACCTCTTGTGTCCAGTTGGAATCTCCCCAGGAGCCCATCAACCCTTGTCTTTTCCATGTGACTCCTTGTAAATAGGGAGTCTCCATCTTCTTGGTACCACCCTTGAAGTCCTAGAACGTGGTGATAAAGTCTCCCCTGAGCCTTCTCTTCTCCAGGCTGAACAAACCCAGTTCTCTCAGCCTCTCCTCACATGGCAGGTCCTCCAGTCCTCTGATCATCACGATGTTGCAGACAGTAGGAAATTAATAGGAGTTTACCTCTCATTTCTCTTTCCATAGCATTAGATTTGGTCAATATATGGATGATCACAGAAAAAGGGTAGTTATTAATCTAAAAAACAGCTCTCAAAATGATTTTGTACTTTGGCATCTTCAGCAGGCTATGCTAAGCAGGCCAGGAAGGATGCTAGTAAAGACAGAGAATAGTTTCTTAAAGAGGAAAAGGAAGCTTTCTGGGTTGTCCCCTGCTTTCCTATATTGTATTACACTGCCCAAGCACAGGGAAGGAGAAAAAAAAAATCACTAGAGGAGAGTGAGAATGAGTCCATCTTTCTGTTCACAAACTCATAGAGAGGATTCTACCTTTGTGTGCTCCCCTTTCCCTTGGAAAAAGCCTGCACTTTTGAGGCTGTATGTTACTTGGATATCATTACAAAAATGTTCCTTTGATAATCATTATCAGACTATCATAAGGACAATTCATATCATTAGGAAATAAAACACTGGGTGTCAGGATTTCTCACAAACAAACAAAATGATAGAATGTGAGTTATCAGGATGAACTCTTACATCTTTCTCAGAATGTGCAACACTGGACCTTGAAGGTTATTCACTTATGTTCTCTTGTGTAGCATTAAGAGAGTTTATAGTTATGGAAGGAATATTTTTTTTTTTTTAATTTTATGATTATTTTATTCCCAATTGAAAACATAAAATGGGACTATCTTTCCTAAAAATGTAATATGAAAAAAAAAACACAAAACATTGGAAAAGACTCACCAGCTTAATTGTTTGAGAATTTTCTGAACAGTGATATATACATATTCTTTTGAGCAACTAATCCTGAATGTTGAGCAGTTAATTCAGCTAGAGCTGCAAAGGTGGGAGGCAGGAATTTGCTAATGCCAAATCCAGAAGAAAAGAAACAGTGCCAGGAAACACCAGTGAAGCTGTCTCCTCTCAGACCTCCTCTGGAGAAGTTATTTTAAAATAGAGACAAATTGTTTCCTGAATGACAAAACAATGCCTTAAAAAAAAAAAAAAAAAAGGCAAAAAGGAATGGATTCGTGAAATACAAGACAAAGAAAACCAGTTGTCTTCTGGCACCATCTGTTAATACAAAGTGTCTCCATTCTCACTGGAGAACATGGGGCACCAGATGTGCTGCCTTAACAGCTGTTTGGAGCAGCACCCAGACCTGCCTGGAGCCTTCAACAACTCCCTCAGCCTGTCTTCATAGCTCCAGCCCTGGGATCATTTCTGTGGCCTCCTCTGGACTCTCTCCAAATGCTCCATGTCCCTCCAGAGCTGGATGCAGTGTTACCAGCAGGGTTGCAGACCCTGGTGATCTGGGCACAGCTCCTGCCCCACCCATGATAGTAAAGTTGGAAGAGAGTCCACTTTCCTGTGGCTGTCAGGTACTGCAGTGGCCAGGTTAACAGAAATAAGATTAAGTAAAGATTTGCTTTTCTCTATAAAAATCAAGGAGCCTGGTTCCAAAGTAAATAAGATGTATTTTGTGTTGGCCACATTTTTAGCATCTCTGAGCTTCAAGGACCATGATGTTCAGGGGGACAACTCTGCTCAAAATTAAACACGTGTTCAGAAACATTCTTGAATTCAGGTTGAAATCTTTGATCTTGTCAGTCTATTCCTGTGGAGATAAACTGATTTTTATTGAGGTACTGAATTCTTGAGATGCTGATTTTTATTGAGATACCATTTCTTTTTTAATTTAAAAAGAAAAAAAGATATTTAAAAAACCCAAACATAGTTAATTGTTACAGGACTAAATTTCTGTCCCTTCACCATCATTTCTCTGTTTTATCCAATCCATGTCTCATTCCAAAAAAGATGTGGTAGCTGGAACTGCATTCCAAATATCTTGCCCTGGTGTGTTGTTGAATAACATAATCTATAATATGATGAATTCCACTAATATGATAGTTCATGTGTTGCTGGTGTCCTGGTCCCACTGCAAGGGGATGGGGAAAACCCTTCTGTTCACAGCTCTCTAGAGACCTGGGAAAGAGATAATTGGAATTCCCTTATGCTGGTGAGTGGACTAGCCACAAAAATAGGTACCTCTCTCTGTTTCTGGATGGTACCAGCCAGGTGCTGTGCTCTTGCATGGATCTGGTGCTGTTCCTGGGATCTGGCACATTCCCAGTGTGCTGCCAGGCTCAGGCTCCCTGCTTGCCTGTGGGTTATAGTGGGGTCTGGAAAAGAGGGGCTGTGCATCAGGTCTTTGCCTGAGACTTATAAGAGCATGAGAGAGAACAGCAAAGTCTCTCTCCTCAATTTGATAGGCACAACAAATTGGATTATTTGAATTTTTTTTTACTATCTTGTATTTATATTTGTTTCTCATCCATTTCTTTTTCATCTGCCCTGAAAACTGCAGTGGGGATTGTAGCTTTGGCAGTGGGTCAGAGATCTGAGAGCTTTCTGGGAAAAAAAAAGAGGAAAAAGAAACATATTCAAATGAATAGAGAGGCCTTCTGATGTTGAAGAGATGGGGAGAAGAGGGGCAAAGAAAGAGGGAAGAAAAGTGCTTTTTCTGGGGCTGCAGAAAACCTGCCTCCAATCCGGGTGACTTGGCCAATTTGGACAAAGTGTTTCTGCCAAGCACTGGGACTGCAAAGCTGCTGTAGGGCTTTCTGCATTTGCTGCAGTAAGCACTGTGGCAATTCAATGTCTGAAGGAATTAATTCTGAATGCTCCAGCAATTCTGTCAATGATGGTCAATAAGAATTGCTCTGCATAAGACTGACAGTCTTACACGTTTACCCGGGACTGATTTAATGGTCTATAATTAAGTGTAAAATTGGAAAAGAGAAAAATGTAATGATGAGCTGAATTTCATAGCTAAGTTTCTGAGTTGCCAAATGCTTCAGAAGGCTGCAATTTCGTAGCAGGATTGGTTCCAGAAGTGAAAATTGGACATAAATATTTCCAGACAGTGGAAATCTAAATTTAAAAATAATAATTAAGAAACACATGTTATTGTAATACATTCTTGATTAATAATTAGAAACTAATCATCAAGCTATGGTTTAGAAATCAACTTATTAAAAAGATCTTTAATGAATTAACTTGAATTGTAAATCTGTGTCTAAGAATATTTCAAACAGTTGGTCAATTTTGTTGCATTATTTCATGATAATTACACACAGAATGCTCTGGGTGTGTTGGCTGCTAAGCAAGAAATATTATGGCTATTACAAATCAGATTTTTTCCCCAGTATTGTGTTAATATTCTAGCAGCCTAACACATCTATTGTCACTGACTTATAGTGCATTAACTTATTATTCTTTGTTTGAATTGTTTTTGACCAATGGTCTGTATTTTCCATTAGGGAACTTGTTATTAGATATCAGAAGCAGCTGAGGGACAGAAGGACTCTTCCTTTGTTCCCAAACTGGCTGTACCTGATATGACAGCAAAAGGAAATAGCTGCTCTACACTCATGCAATTGCCTTGCAGACATATTTAAGTCTTTGGACTGGTTTTGGGGTAGATTTATTACAGTGCCAAGTCAGCACAATGTGTTTACATGGATGTATTTTTGTTATAAGACCTGAGCAGCAGAGACTTTAAGGAAGGCAGCAACCTGAGTAGTGGTGCTGGAGATGCACGAATCAGGCAATTGTTAGAGCCAGGGACAGACTTGAGATGAAAACCTGAGCTCTTTCTTAAGGGACTTGGTGTTGATACCAGGTGTGCCATGAATCTGTAACTCCTGGATGGGGCTTGGAGCAACCTGGGCTGGTGGGAGGTGTCCCTGCCCATGCAGGGGGGTTGGAACTGGATGATCTTGAAGGTCCCTTCCAACCCAAACCATTCTATGACTACAATTCTGTATTGAGCATGTCAGAGATTGGAAGCACACAAGAACAACAACAGGACCTTGGAGCATGTCCTCATGAAAAAGAAGTGCAGAAATGTATCAATTAAACCATTACAGTTAGAAAAGCTTATCCCAAATTTGAGAAAAAAAACAAACCAAAAACAGCTCTTGAAATCTCACTGCAAATGAGTGCCCTGATGTTTTGTTTGTTTTGTTTTGTTTCAACACTTAGATTTTCAGCACAGGTCGTGGATAAATCTTGATCACCCAGGCGTGTGTCCCTGGGTGTGCTGTGATGGGCACGTGGACAGGTAGATGGACAGGTGGGTAGGTCTTGTTTCAGTAGGAGCTTCTCAGTTCAGACATCTTCACTTACTTCCCTTATTCTGTAGGTGCTCTATGAAAAAAACCCACACATTTTTATTTAAAAATCTAGATAATATACTCTGGACTGTGTGCACAATAATGACTGAGTAGTTTAATCATAACAGCTTCTGTCTTACATTACCTACTGTATATTTCTAAATTCAAAGTGGCAGCAGTTACTGTAATTAATATAATTGATGTTTAGTTTTATAAGCACTATTGGACATACCATTCAGTTTTGGCAACACTATGTTTAACAAATACAAAGTGAATTCTTCTTTGCTACCTTATTTGACAGGAGTCGACATCTACCCTCTTTTGAACAGGGAAAAGGGAACAGTTCTGAGGCTGTGACATGAAAAGGAAGAATTCAAAGCCATGTAGTGAATTGGATTTCAGAGCTGAACTAGTAGAACAAGGCTAAGATGAAAACTCTTTGCAGGTATTTACAAAGTGTACAGGCAACCAGCTGGCTGTGGTTTTGTGCTTCAAGAATGGTAGATTTTACCAAGACCAGCACCATCAAAAGTCCCCCAAGATCATGTTGGCCTGGGAGAAAATTAGAAGGTAAGAGAAAAACTTCTTTACTTATTCATCTTACCTTGAATTTTCTGCCACCAGGTTTGCTTGCAGTGAAATATTTCAGAAGTGAAGGCTGCTTAGTCCTTAGAAATCATTTTGTTCTGTGTAATTTTCCCAATGTTTTCTGCTGAAAGGCAAATGTACTAGTACTTGCCAATACCTGTTGTCAGTTCACGTGCAATGTGCTTGGGCTGTGGGAAGTGATCTCATTTTAAAAATCCCCAAATTTCTAACAGATTACTGATGTAATTCTTGCTTTCCAAAGGGATGTATATAGGCTAGAGGCTGGAGACCATCAGTTGCTGTAGGGAGATTATAGCAGCATCCAAAATCCATCCTGCCCTTCCCTTCAGTGCACTTTCTGAGTGTCCCCTGTTCCCCAGCTTTTCAACTCCCTGTCCTACAACCAGAGCTCCTGTAGCTACAGGCAGAGCCCAGCTCACAGCACCCAGCTCTCAGCTGGGCAGAGCACAGCACAGCCAAGCCATCTGAAGATGTAATGCTTAAGTTCCAGGAAGCATCTACAGAGCATGTGGACACCAAAGTCAAATTCAGACATCCCATTCTAGATCTAAATACAGTAGCTGAAGAGGTTTTTTGCCTTGGGGTGTTGCTTACTGGCTGGAGGTGGCTGGTCCCTTCTGTTTGCTGGTGTTAGGGCTGTCTGAGCTCTCCAGATTCTCCAAGTTGTCTATGCTCAGCTGGCTGATGTTGGGAGGCATGGAACAGGCTGTGCTTGCACTGCACCAGGATGGCAACTCAATAAAGTGATGACAGGTGGCTATGGGAAGGTGTCATCTTTGACAGACACTGTTGTTAGAATCACAGAATGGTCAGGGTTGGAAGGAACCTCTGGAGATCATCCAGTCCAACCCCCCGGCCAGGGCAGGTCACACAGGAACGTGTCCAGGTGGGTCTTGAAAGTCTCCAGAGAAGGAGACTCCACCACCTCTCTGGGCAGCCTGTCCCAGGGCTCTGTCACCCTCACAGGAAAGAAGTTCTTCCTCCTGTTGAGGTGGAACTTGCTGTGCTCTAGCTTGAACCATTGCCCCTCGTCTTGTCACAGGGCTCAGCTGAAAAGAGGCTGGCCCCTCCTTCTTGGCACTTTGTTCACAGAGTAAATGCTTTGAAATTTCCAAGGAATTTTTAATTTGATTAAAAATTTGGTCTTTTTTTTTTTTTTTTTTTTTTGGTACTTAAAAAGAAACATTTTGGACATGGGGTTCAATCCACCCACAACTCATCAGCTTCCAATTCACGTCAGGGGTACTAACCTCTTTAAAGGCCAGTATTTCCTCTTCATTCCTCAGCCCAATTATTCTGACTGAAATGTAAAATAAATCAGTAAATACCTGCTTAAGGCAGAAATTCAGAACCAAAGCTTTCACCTTCACTGGCTGTTAGCAGTGATAGCAAAGGAGATCAGCAAGTGAAAGCTTGGACTGCAATTGGAAGTGAGAGGTGACCAACAATAGTCTGAGCAGCCTTTGATGATTAGGTAGAGCTAGAACAGGATTTGGATGTGCTTGTCCTCTGGAGATCTGTTTAAATTAATCATCTATTTTTCTATGCCTAGATTGAGGCAAAATGATGAAATAAGTAATTTCATCTTATGCCTGCTGTGAAAGCTATTGAGAGAAATATAAACAAAAATATCAAATAAATCTGGAACATTTGGGCTGATCATCAGGAAAATATTTTCTGACAGTGAATTGTATTGGGATATCCTTTGGGATTGTCCCAGAAGGCATCTAGCTGAGGCCTAGCTGCTGGGGTCATGCTGCTGAGAGGATGGAGGTCAAGAAAAGTAATTCTGCTAAGGAGCTCTGCAAAGCAGGAATAGGGGAAGACAATCTGAGAATCCCTTTCATCTGTAAATGCTGGGATTCTGTGATCCACTGCTGCTTCACTAAGGAATGTTCAGTGCTGCAGGGAGAATTTTCTGCAATATCAAGGCAGAATAAGAGGCTCTAACACAAAGGAAAGAAACAGAGTAGTGTCAAGGAAAAACTTCTCCTGTGACTAATTAATCATGGTGTGAGTTTTCTTCCAATGCCACCTCCTTTCCAACTGCTGACATATGGTGCTCTTGCAACCAGCTGATCTGCAGAATCACATCCAGACATCTGCACATCAGATGGATGTTCTGCTTTTCTAAGCTGGTGGCCAGGTCACCCAGAGGTACCACACAGGTTCAGGTGAGGGAAGAGAGCAAGTGTTCCCTTAATCCTCTCTTCTCCTATTCAGTCCATTATTTGCACATTTTAGGGGCAGATGTGCAACCTGGGAAGTTTTCCAAATTCATTTTTCAGAACATTAGGTGCTCTCAACATTAGGCACAAGGAGCAAATCCCTTTTGTAACAATTTTGCCACCAGCATTGAGGATAAGCTGCTCTCAGGATGAAAATAGATGGCTGAGAGCTTGGGCCAAAGCAAGCAATTTGGGGATAAAATTACTTAGAAGAGTTTTTAGCTGTTTTTCACAAACCCTGTCTGTTCTATTTAGAATTCTTCAAGCCATTGAACACTTACATACAAGTATTCTTACATGGAGCATTTTGGAGAGGAGAGGGAGAGGAAAGAGGAAAAGAGAGGAAAAGAAAGAAAAAGAAAGTAAAAGAAAAAAAAAGTACATAACAAGAGGCTGAGAAATGTTTCCAGAATAATTCTATGTAGAGGACAATGAATCACCTACCCCAGCTATTAATCTGATCCAAGAGTATCTAAATATCTAAACTTGTTGCTACTTCAGTTGTTTTGTTTTGGTTGGTTGGTGTTTTGTATTTAATTGGAGTTATTTCTGCAGTTCTGTCTTTATTTGTTGTTACATATGTCTACAGGGGAGCAGTGTGGATGACACAGTCTGTCATAGAACCATAGAATGTTTCAGGTTGGAAGATCATCAGGTTCCAACCTCCCTGCATGGGCAGGGACACCTCCCACCAGCCCAGGCTGCTCCAAGCCCCATCCAACCTGCCCTTCAGCAATTCCAGGGATGGGGCTAGTTAGATGGTTAGTTTTTTGTTAGCTTATTTTTTTTCCTTTTCTTTAAATTTGGAAATAATTTTAAAAGAATGTGAGCATGCCCAGGTGGGTGACAGACTGTGAATGTCTTTGTCTTTTATAGGTTAGCAGAATGTTGACTTACTTGATTCCAGTACTGGTTGCACACATCTTTTGCTCTCAATACAATTGATCTTCCACATGACTTTAACCAAAGTGGGAATGTTAACTTTAAAAAAAAATGAACCACGAACATCAGCAATTTCACAGAGGTGTTTCTGAAGGGCCAGATGGAGGCTCTAAATCATCATGATCATAAATCACACTTCCAGTGATGGGGCATCCACAGCTTCTCTGGGCAACCTGATCCAGTGTCTCATCACCCTCATTGTAAAATATTTCTTCCTTATGTCTAATCTAAGTCTGCCTCCTTTCAGTTTAAAACCATTGCCCTTCTGCCAGTGCAGGGCCTGGTAAAACCCCTCTGTTTCTGCCTCTCTTATAAGCCCCCTTTATATATGGACAGGCTGCAATAACGTCTCCCCTGAGCTTTCTCCTGGCTTAACAGCCCCAGCTCTCTCAGTCTTGCTTCACAGGAGAGGTGTGTCATCCTTCTGATCAGTTTTGTGGCCTTCTGGACCTGCCCAAACAGCTCCATGTCTTTCTTGTACTGGAGACACCAGAATTAGGTGCAGTAGAGGAGGAGAATCAATCACCTCCTTGATCTGCTGTCCATGTGTCTTTCCATGCAGCGAAAACGAGTGCAGGTTTTGCTCAATCTGCAGTCTTTTCTGGGCTGTTGTTTCTGTGCTCATGTCCAATGTGATGAATTGCTAGAATATTCATGATACAAGTCACAGCACTGGATCAAGTGGCAGCTAAATAAGAAAATGGCCTATAAACACACCCAGAGGAGAGGTGCATGGTTTGAGAACCCTGCCAGTTTAGTAAAGAAGCTAACTGTCCTTAAATCAATAACCCCAGGAACACCCAGAAGTTGTTGATTTAATCATGTGCTTTCAAGCTAAGCACATGAATAAACATTGCTCAAATTGGAGCTGTTCAACAGAGGGAACAAGTGTATTATATACAAATATTTCTCTGTGATGTATTTTAGCCCATATTGGCCTCTTAACGCTGCCCACTGGAGAGCAGAAGTAAGAGAGGATTCACCAGAGGTCTCAACAGTAATGAAAAAGGTTCCCTGGTTTTATAAGGTTTTAGAAAAGGATCACATTAATTACTTGTGCTCACAGCATCTCTAATAATCCCCAGAGCAGAACCAACATGTCCATTCTAATAACTCTAAGGGGGATTCTGTGTTTACACCACTGTATGTACAAAAAAGCTACATATTCCTCCAAGGTCCTGCAGCTCTAAGTAATTAAACAGTGACTTTGCTGCTTGTGTCAGAAAAATGACTGGGGTCTCATGGACACGGGCAGCTATGGAAAGGCTTCTAACTGTGCAGCTGCCTTTGGGCACCATGGCACTGAGCAAAAGGAAAGAGAAAGGGAGGTGGGGAATTGAGTTGGAGGGACCCCAGTCCCAAACGATAGAATTACCTCCCCTAGGACACCAGCAGAACCACAAACCTCATTGTTTACTACTTCCAGCTTGTGGCATACTTCTTTGACCTTATAATTTCTAATACAATAGTACAGAAATATGTGTGTAGATATTAATAAAAAAACCCACAAAAAAACCACAACACAAAACCACACCAAAACCAAACAAGAAACAAATGAAATTAAAACTTTATGCATCCACTTTTTTTTGCCCCCTGGGAAGATGGTACAAGGAGAAGTGAGCCATGCATAGCAGATCATTAGAAATGCTGCTTTCATGCAGTAGTGAAATGCACAGCTGAAGCTGCTCCACTTGCTATAAAGAATGGAAGTGAATCCAGCTTCAGTGTATTGAGTGTTCCAACATTCTGTGCAGTTCAGGTGTTGCCATAATCGTAGAATCCCAAACTGGTTTGGGTTGGAAAGGACCTTCAAGATCATCAGGTTCCAACCCCCTGCATGGGCAGGGACACCTCCCACCAGCCCAGGTTGCTCCAAGCCCCATCCAATCTGCCCTTCAACACTGCCAGGGATGGGGCAGCCACAGCTTCCCTGGGCAACCTGGGCCAGGCTCTCACCACCCTCACAGCAAAGAATTTCTTCTTGGTGTCTCACCTAAATCTCCCCTTCTCCAGTTTTAATCCATTCCCCCTTGTCCTCTCACTACAAGCCCTTGTAAACAGCCCCTCCCCAGCTTTCCTGGAGCCCCTTCAGGCACTGGAAGCTGCTCTAAGGCCTCCCTGGAGCCTTCTCTGCTCCAGGCTTCTCTTCTCCCAGCCTGGTTCCAGAGCAGAGCTGCTCCAGCCCAAGGATCATCTTTCTGGCCTCCTCTGGATCCTCTCCAACAGCTCCATGTCCTTCTTATGTTGGGGGCATGTACAGCAAAATAACGTCCAGTTGTTTCAGTACTGACACACAATAATTATCACAGATCTATCACAGAGAAATTTTCTCCCATGCTATTCTGATTAGGTAAGATTTAATAACTAAGATACCTTTTCCATACCTGAGAGTTCTTGTTACTTTCTTCTACAAAGCAATTAATTCAGACTGAAATCAGAATAACAATAAAAAATTGATGTTTAAAAACAAAGGAGAAAAGAGAATGGTGTTGATCCTACGTTATGTGTAGTGTTCATTTTCAATGTAGAAAGGTATAATTTCTTCAAGAGTGAGGAGTAAAAATGATTACTGAAAATGTGTTTGCACTTCTAAAGATGTCCAAGAATAGATTTAGTAGAAATTCTCATGATTATCTTTTGTAAGATGTTTCTTTCTCTGATGACATACAGAACATTGTTATTTTACTTCCTTGAATTATGTTGAATGTAAATAAATTTGAGAAGTTGATTTTGATCGTATTTCCAGCTTAATGTGACTATAACACATGATTTGAAGGAATCAGAAACCTCAGTGAAAGTTGTGTATTGCTCCCTCTGAGCCATGAAAGAAAATAGGCTGGAGGAAATGAAACATGTTGAGCAGTTAAAGCTGGATATACTTTGGGATTGTAGTTGCCTGAAAAGGCCAGATTTTTTAGTTATTTCAGATCTCTGTTTAAAATTTAAATCAGCGAGAGAGAAATTTTGTTGTTGTTCTTTTGTTGTGATGGAAGCTTCTACTTTTACACAGAAAATCCACAGTTTTCAGATTATTTTTGGAGTCTTCAAACCTGTTGTCAGGTGAAGTTGAGCAATACCCCTACAGGCTTCCCATTCTTGCTTTGAACACAGGAAAAAATCAAACATACTTGTTTTCCTGCAAGGCTGGTTTTCCATGAAGCTGATAAATAAGTTGGTTAGCACCTCTGAAAAGCAGGAGAGATTTTCTGTGATTGCCTTTCTTTACAGAAAAGCTACAGAAGAGTTTACAGCAGGCAACTGTGGGTTGAAGTCTTATCTCTTTGGCTCAGTTCTTGATTCTGCTGCTCCCTGAGTGGCTTAAGGGACCTAAAACAGTTCTCTAGTCTCTTAAGAGTTTTACGTGGCCTCCTAATTAAGATCCAAGGAAAAGAAGAACACTAAAAAATTGCAGAGCTCTGTTATCATCACAATAAAATAGACAAATATTGCTCCAGGAATCCTGTGCTCCCTGCTCCTCTGTTTCTAGGAAAACCTGCACAAGCCATTCCAGACTCTGGAGATCTGTTGCTGCAGGGCTGGCCTTGCACACCAAGAAATACCTTGTCAGGGACTGCCTTCAGTCTATGATTGTTGACCTTTCCTGGATCCTGTTGGTATTGTTTGGTGTTTATGCTTTTATTTTTAATAGATGGTAAATTTTTGCTACCTTTTATAGCAAGAAATAGTACCCTCTCAGCATGCTAACAAGTTCTAGAGAGGTAAAGTGGTTTTATTGCTTGCAGTCTGTCATGGGTTAAGGGCTCAAACCAGGACACCATCCAACTGTTTGCAATTCCCTGAGCAGCCAAAGAGGGTGAAAAGGAGCTTCAAAGATCTGTGCTGCTACTTTGGGAGCATCTTTCCAAGTGTTGCAGACCCTTCTAGTAAGGATCCTTTGAATGGTAGATCCTGTTGGCTTAAAAAATTTCTGCCAGCTGCATTTAAGCAGTTTGTTTGAGATGTGAGTTTCACTTCCATGTCTTGGATAAATTCTGTTAGATATACAGTCTTCTGTTAGCAAGAAGGTTTGTGTTTTTGTTTTGTTTTTTAATTTTTATTATTTTTAACATCAGAGAAAGCTTGTGATTTTAATTCAGGTTTTGATCTTGGAGCTGGTTATCATGACAGCAGGTTTTTAGAGAGATATTGCAGGAAAATGAAGAAGAGTTATGGATAGATCCTGATTAGCCACAAGGGCTCCGTGCCAGAGAGTAGATTAGAGGATCCCCTTGTATGCAAGCAATGTAGATAGATGATAGATGATAGATAGATAGATAGATAGATAGATAGATAGATAGATAGATAGATACAGGGAGCTGCATTGGAGGGCACAAGACTGGTCCAGTTCTCCCAGTTGTATTTCAATCAGCAGATGGGGTGAGTCACTGCTGTGAAGGGAACACATCAATATCACCACATACGTGCCCACCTATATAGGATTTAAACTGTCATTTAGTTTGCTCACCATAAAGCCTCATGTAGTTGCTCAGCAATGGTAAAAGTGTCTAAGGGCTGGGAAGTTCTGTCTAATACCACTTTGCCTGCTTTTTATTAACCTGTTTGTTCTTCCCATCCTATTTTATAATTTCAGAGAGCTTTAAAATATGAATGCACCTTAGGAAAGGAGATCTTGCACAGCACACATCAATTTAGGCTGTTACAGAGACTTAGAACTAGAAGGAGAGATTTGTGTCTCTCCTGCCTTTTAAACTTGATGAACCTGAATAAATTGCAGGGAATCCATACACGTATGTGACACAGTCCCAGCATGTTTGGATATAGATGTTGTACTAGGTTAGAAAAAATAAAATAAAAGATATATTTACCCTTCAAAAAGGGCAAGAAGGAAGACCCAGGCAACTACAGACCAGTCAGCCTCACCTCCAGCCCTGGAAAGGTGATGGAGCAGCTCATTCTGGAGACCATCTCTAAGCACATGGAAGAAAAGATTATCAGGAGTAGCCAGCAGGGATTCACCAAGAGGAATTCTTGTTTGATTAATGTGATAGACTTCTACAAAGGCATGACCAAATGTGTAGATTAGGTCCTTGTTGCTCCTGGGTGAAACACCTGCACACCTTTCTTCTGCTCTGATGGGTTGGACTGGTGACAATGGACATGATTTGCGCAGTGAAGGTTCATAGAGACATTTTTTGGGCAGGGATGATAACTCCCTATAAAGTTTAATGACCAGAAAGAGTTTAAAAAAGGCTTTTTCTTTTCCTATTTCCCTCTCCCAATTCTTCAACTGGAAGACTTTCCTTTCAGGGTAAAGTCTCCAGAACAGTGACACAAATTACAAACACTTATCAAAGGCATTGAAAGACTTAAATTAATTAAGAAGAAAGAATATATTAGAGAGATTTCCTCCTGGAGATATAAAAGGATCTGCATTATCTATGTTAAAAAACAGTAGCCTTTCAAAAGATCTAAATTATTTACTTTTTCAAAGTGCTCAGTCTTTTTAATGCCCAAAGGAGTGCAAAAAAGGCAAAATCCATCAGAGATAATTAGATGTGAAGTGTCTGTCTCCAATTCCAGGGGTGGTTGTTTCCCAATTCCCTGGTTATTCTTAAGAATATCCTTATTCTGAAGAAATGCTGCTGCTTGCTTGCTGGTGCACTCATCTTCCCAGCATCCATGCTTGGATCTGTCCTGAGAGGATGATGGAGTAGGTGCCACCAGCCATTTATGACTGTGGTTTGCCACCTTGTGATAAACAAGGAATAGAATTATCTTGTGACAGACACTCCAGAAAAACCCCAGGATGTGTCAGAAGCTGAAGCACAGTTTAGCATTTTTAGGGTGCTGAAAGCTTCCTTTCCTTACTCCCACAACTGCCTGCTTCTCCCTGGGTGGAGTTGGGGCTGGGCCATCCCCCAGGGACCTGGAGCAGCTGGGAGACAGGTTGACAGAGCAGAGAGCACCAGGTTGGTGTCAGGCTGCACGCCTGGCTCAGGTTGCAGCATGGCTGAAGCCACAGTCAGCTCTCTGCAGAGTGCTTGGAGGGCTGTAATTCTCATTAAAAGCCTTTTTTTTCCCCTGTCTTATGGCTGCACTTCCACAACCCCCCATAGGTTTTGTAAACTAGCAAACAAACAAACCCCCAAAACCAAAAGCTTTGACAGCCATGGTGTGAGGGAGCTCCCCCACCTGTGGCTCAGCCTCAGAAAATTCCAGTCTCCCCAGCCAGGTGGGAGGAAGATTATAACACATTCCAGTCTCTTGAGTAGTGTAACTTTACAAAAATACCCACTGCCAGGCTTCTTCCACACAAATCCACCTGAATAAAAGCTAGAGCATTTAGTCTCCCTTCTTGTTTTACATTATGTTAATACCTCTAGTAAAACAGATCTTTGCCTGAAGGAGATGATACAAATACAGCAGAAACTAATGAGTGAAATATTGCCTTGCTTAAAGCAAGTTTTTTCTCACTCATTCCAGGCTAAAAACATTTTTAAAATTTCAAGCAAATAAAATTCATATCAACTTCTGTAAGAAAGATTTTAAAAATGCCTTGGTTCATTCTATTTAAACTTTCTTGGCTGTATTTAAATGATCAGCCTCATTAATTTTATTTTTTGGGAAAGAAACTCATAACTCCACTAGTTCCCTGGTTTCAGAGGGACCTCATGGAAATGTTTTGAAGTAATTCTGCATTAATTATACGAATAATAGCAAGTTCTCAGCCTATAGAACATTCCTGTTGGTAATCTTGATCAAAATGTCCTGCAGCCAGTAGTAAAGGAAGTTTCAGCATCTTAGAAACAGATTCACAGAATCACAGAGTTGCTGGAGTTGGAAGGCAGCTCTAGAGACCATCCAGCCCAACTCCCCTCTAAAGCAGGATCCCCAGGAGCACATCACCCAGGGCTGCATCCAGGGGGTCTGAATATCTCCAGAGAAGGGGACTCCACACCCTCCCTGGGCAGCCTGTCCCAGGGCTCTGCCACCCTCAGAGTAAAGAAGTTTTCCCTCATATTTCAGTGGCACTTCCCACGTTCCAGCCTGTGCCCGTTGCCCCTCGTCCTGTCCCTGGGCACTGCTGAGCAGAGTCTGGCTCCATCCTCCTGCACCCACCCTGAGATACGTGGAGGCATTGATCAGGTCTGTCCTCAGCCTTCTCTTCTCCAGGCTGAACAGTCCCAGCTCTCTCAGCCTTTCCTCACCAGGGAGATGCTCCAATCCCCAAGTCACCTTTTTTGCCCTCCCCTGGACTCTCTCTAATAGTTCCCTGTCTCTCTTGAACTGGAGAGCCCAGAACTGGTCCCAGTTCTCCAGATGTGGCCTCACCAGGGCAGAGCAGAGGGGCAGAATGACCTCCCACACTCTTCCTCATGCAGCCCTGGATCCCATTGGCCTCCTTGGCAGCAAGGGCACCCTGCTGGCTCATGGATCCTGTCAGGACTCCTAGGTCCTTCTCCATTTAGTTTGTGTGATCTGGGCAAAATATTCCTAGATCAGCTTATTTTTAAATCAACACAATTTGATCACTCCTGGAGAACTGGTAAAACTAGATCTGAAAAGACAAAAGCAGATCTATTTTTCAACTCGCAAACCTTTCATCTTTGTTTTCAATGTGGTGGGAAAAAACAACCCATGACACTGACTTTGGTCTTCAGAAGTCCTGCCACACCAAGCTATACCCTGGAACTTGAAGTAGTTTTACTGTAGTAGATTGTGCAGAATGAATCTATGGAGGTTAGTGGGGCTTCTGCAGATTGGCAACTGCACAGGCCAAACTTCTCATGAAACCTTTCAGAAATTCAATTTTAATCCCCTGTTCTAGGTATAGCTATTGCTAAATCACATAGGGAACAATTTCCCTTTATATGACAATTCTACTAGTTTTTAAAAACTATAAATAATATTTAATAATTGAACAGTATTTATTAACAGTTAAAATTTTACTGTTGATTTGCATTTTTACCACTAAATTTATTATTGTAATTTTCAATCAAATGGATTTTTTCATAAATTATTAAAAAATAAGTTAGTCAGGCTTTGATTTAATAATAATAAGTTTAATAAAATAATTTCATGAAACATTATGTTTCTAGATGCAGAATTATTTTCAGCTGATTATGATATTATATTACAAATTATTATAACTATAGTACATAGTAAAGATTATAAATATAGCACATAATTGTATTCTTTAATGTTTATCATAGTCACTATTTGACAAGCTTTACATCATGCTCAGTTCTACTCCTTTTAATAAGAGTCTCTAACATTCTAGGAATGAAGTACAGAGCGTAACTGACTTAGGAACTATAAAAGGTACAGGCTTCAGAAAAAAAAATAATCAGGTTTAATATTTATTTAAACACAGAACACAATAATCTGGAGAGCTTCAGCCAGCTGGCTGTAAGCAGGAGGACAAAATAGCTATTTTACTTCCCTTCAGAAGAAGGGAACATTTGCTCTGTCATATCCATTGCAATAATCACCATCCTTTAGCCTGAGACACTTAAAAAATTCAGTCTCTGCTGTGCACAGAATAATGCCCTTAGGAATAGTTTTCAGGGATTCATGTTGCCCAGGTTTGTTGTTTGCCTGTCATGGGGGGAGTGAAAGGTTCTGGCTATAAATAAAAAATATGTTCCATCACAGATTATCAGAGTTGAATCACAGCTGAAGTGATTAGGCCCTGGGAATAACAGTTCATGCTTCTGAACCTTGTTGTTTAGCATCTCATGAGAGTAAAATTCAAAAGAGAACTTGAAACTGAAGCACATCCATTGTGAAGACTGCAGAGCACTTGGAGAGAACCCAGAGAATATGAATATTCAGAGCTGGAGGAGAGGTGACCTGTTAAAGCTGTTACCTGGGGGAGACAGGCAGGGATGAGGAATGGTAATGGGCTCGGAGTGCAGCAACGTTGGCTGCAGATGGAAAGAGGATGAAGTGGTCTTCGTCATTACCAAGCAGAGTACAAGAAGTAATGAGATCATATTTCATCAAAGGAGTGTTAATTTAGAGATTAAAAAACCTTTCTCCTTGCAGGAATACCTAAGCAGTGGAACAGACTGCTGGAGCAGACAGTAAGGTGCCCATCCCTGCAGGGTGTTATGAACAGCCCAAGGAAACATTTTGCTCTGAGGTTACTACAGGTGGTGTTCCAGGAGAGCTGATGTCTGTGTTCCTTGGCTTTATGGGATAGTTCAGATATATCTCAAGAGGCCAGGTGGTGCTCCTTGTCACCTAGCAGGCTGCAGCAGGGACAGGAAAGCAGCATATCCTACATGGAACACCCATGGCTCTGCCCTGCACCCTCCCATCCTGTGCAGATCTGAGCAGCAACAGGAAGATACTAAAGAAAACTCTCAGATTCTACAGATTCTCAAGGACTGTCTCAGAACACACCTCTGTGTTGTGAACCTTTTTAAAGAGAGTGGTTTCTGGCAGCAGTTGGTGGATGAAGAGGTGAACTGGCAGAGGGTCTGTCTAGCAGAAGACAGAGTTCCTGTTTTGGTTTGGTTTTTTTGCCTCTACACGTGGTATGTATAACCAGGTTGTCACTTTTCTCATGCAAATAAGACAAATCATTACCCAGACTGAAAACAAACATCCCTCACATGAAGCTTGTCCCTCTGGGTTTTTAGCAAGGGGGAGGAAATAGCCTGAGAGTATTTGTATTGAATTGATCAAGTTTAGTTTGGTTGACTTTTTTTTGCACTAAATAGTGATCAGTTTATCTTGGATAACTTGTTTCCTTTATTCAGCTGATGAACATAACTGGAAGCACAAACCATTCAAACTAACAACTCTAAATAATTCACTGGTTTTTAAATACCAAGGTCCTCTTTTACAATACATTGCTGAAAAGCAGCAGGTTCTATTAGATAGATAGATAAATAATATTATTATAAACTTGCCCCATAAGAGATAGGAGGTTCTTTGGAAAGAAAAAGACTGTACTGGTAATCTGTATGCATGAGGGTACTGGTGAAAACTATACCCAGCATACTCCATCATCTGTATACTGAAGTAAAAATGAAGTAGGAAAGAGACAAAAAAAGAGACCAAAAGCTGGATTCCAGCTCTCATACCATGGGATGCAAAGTGTACAAATGTTGCTGAAGCTGCTGTATGAGAGTACATATACAGACGTGCTTGCAGGCACACACTCTGGAGCAAGTTGGATTGAGCAGCCTGGTCTAGAGGAAAGTGTCCCTGCCCATGCAGGGGAGCTGGAATTAGGTCATTTTTAACTCCCTTGCAACACAAACCATTCTATGATTCTATGAATTGCTTTCCACAGTTTGAAACAGATGAATATATTATTCTGTTTTTTAAATTCTTTCCACAACTTGTGGAGGAAGTTAAAAAACAAGGCCTTTGGGAGAAGGATAATTGCAGAGTTCAAAGCTAAATAAATAGATGATAACATCTTTTTATTCTCCAGCTCATTCTCTTTCTAGAGGCTGTATTTATAAGGCCTAAAGTATCTCTCTTTTCTTTATTATGGATTGTTTTGCATTTCCTGCCTGGAGCAGAACCATTTCTTGTGCATTCAGAAAATGAAACAAAAAATAGCTCCAAGTTTGATGTTGTTTATCCTGGAATACCTAGTCTGAAGAAACACGTTGTTACAACACATGATCTGAGGAAGGCTTCAGAAATTATTAAAATGAGAGACAGGTCAAGTAAAGTGAGGTTTTAGGTAGATGTTCAGTGATTCAGATGCCCTGCTCTGAAGGGGCAGGAGTTCTGAAGGCTCTAGAAAGGAGGGAAGGAGCTAACACCCCACTGTGGTTCCCAAGTTCCATCTGTGACCAAGCAGAGCCCAGGAGCCTCTGTTGTGAAGTGCTGACTTTGCCAGGTAGCTAACGACAGGGAAGGTGTCTGAACACAGGTAAATATTGCAGACAACAAAGGGTGAGTGAGAGGCAAAAGCCAAATGAGCACCAAGTATTTTGGATCTCAGGGGGAAGGTGGTGATTGCTATGAAGCCCTGAGTCAAACATGGCCTGGTGCCTGCGTTTGGGGTGGGTCTAGGATGCTCCTCAGTCTGTGTCCAGGCATGGTAATTTGCTTTTTCCATATTGCTGAGACCTTTGGGTCTCCAGGGCTTTTCAAAGACACCTAATTCTCTCCATTGACCACCCCTGGGCCTCAAAGTCCTGTGATCTAATTTGGTCTTTGAATGACAATATCTCATTTTTAATCAGATTTAGAAAAAATCTGGGAGACTTCAGAGACATTTGAGTATGTCCTTTGCTTTCTAATTAGATATCAATAACTGGCTGATATTAAAACCAAAAAAGATGAGTGTTGCACCACCACTCCTTCTCCCCCCCACCATACTAATATCATTTATGTTTTGCGTGCTTTTAACTTTTGAGGCACTTATTGATATGAACTAAATATCACCTTTAAGTCACCATCTTTCTGAAGTCTTGGCTTGGCTCAAGGTAACACATTTTTTCTTCAAGCCACTAGTAGGTGCAGTTTGAATGGTGCTTAAATGACAATGATCAGATTGACATGATGCTCTGATAGTGCCAAGGAGCAATTTTTGGTAGAGATTTGTGAGTCCTTCCCTAGGACTTCAGTAAAGAGGCAAGAGCTGGAAATTATAGTTACCTGAACACAGGGTAAGAAGCACCAGAGTCAGAAGAGCTTTTTCATACTTGAAAGAGAACACAGACATCAAAGTTCAACATGCTCTTTTACCCTGTATGGCCTTACCTTGAAAATGATGATTTTAGAAATTTACCTTTTTTACTCTCCTCCTTTTAACATATTTCTCTAAATATACCAAAAGCTGTGCTTTTATGTTCCCCACCACTCCACTTACTGCTTACTTTCTGGAAGCTCTCTCTGGTTCGATTTCTCCTGTGCATAATTAGGTAACTACTTTCACATTTCAGCCTTGGCAACAGGGGGGATGAAGAAGGATTATTTGGATTTCTCTTTTTTTGAACAGTTGCCCATTTTTCAAGCAGTGGTTTTCCTTGAGGCCCCCAGGCATCACTCAGGTTTGACTAAAATTGGCTAGTAGGGTCAAAAATTGCCATGGGTGGCAATTCATGTTTATTACCCTCCCCTGGTCTCTCTGCAGCAGTTCCCTGTCTCTCTTGAACTGGGGAGCCCAGACTGGAGGCAGTAATGACAGTCATAACTATGGTCAAGGTTAAGGGTTTGGGTTTTTTTGCTGTTGTTTTTTTGTCTTGCTTTTTTTTGTTTTGATTTGGTTTTTTGGCTTTCAAAATGAGCACTAAGGATTCCTAATCATCCAGTTAACTTTCTAGTATGTGAAGCATCCCAATAATATGCCTGTGGGGAAAGAAGAAATCTATGAAACCACAAAATTTGTAGGATCATGCTGTTTCTGTTGACTACAGTGTGCACAGAGACACTGCAAAAGGAGCTCTGATGGAAAAGATGACAAAAAGTGATGGTAGAAGGTGAGATCATGATCTCAAGGTACATACATAATTAAAAAAATGCTTTAGTAAATAGGCTTAAAGTAAGCTGTGGATGAACATGAACATTGATAAACATGTGATCTGTAAGAAGAGCTTACAGGCTTTTGCCTCTATTGCATTATACTGTTCATGAAATATTTTTGCACAGTTATAGTTCAGTTTAAGAATACTATTTTTTCTTTCTTCCTTAACAAGGATTTGAACTATAAAATAACCAAAACCAATGCTAGCTTTAATTTGGACCTTAGTTATCAGCTTCAAGATCTCAAAATCACCTAAAAAGTGGTAGTTCACTTTTCAGTCATTCTTAGTATCAATTAGGTGGAATTAACATCCTTGAAAATTAAGTTGCTTTCCAAGGACCTGAGCAGAAGTTACTTACTGATTTTTGCAAATTACAGTTAAAAAATATACAAAGTAAAAAAGAGTGAAAAGATTACAAAGGCAAAAATGACAAGAGGTTTAGAAAAAGTGACTGCATGAGGAGGCAGTGAAGGACTTGGACTCGTTTGGTCTGGGAAAGAGCAAAGAAAGGTGCAGTAAATATCTTGCAGGAAAAGCTGTGCTCCTTGTCTGCTGCAACAGAGCAATGCAGAAAGTTTAATTTGCCTCAGAGAAGATTCGGTCTGAATAGTGTGAAAAGCTTTCTCATTACAGAGGTGGTGAAACATTGCAGCAGATCAAGGAGACTATGCAGTCCCTCCACTGGAAATTCTTACTACTGGGTGAACACTGGTCTCTCCAGAAATCATCTAACCATGTTCATCCTGCTTCAGTGCAGGTAAGTGGGGCACGTTATCTCCTGCAGTCCCTTCCAGGTCTTCATTCCAATACTCTTGTGTGTGGTTCTTTATTCAAGATGAAGCTTGTACAACTTTCTCTTTGAACTGAAACATTTTATGTCCCTCTTATTTCAAAACCAGCTGGTGTGAGGGAGGAGATCCTTCTCCTAGGAAAGTTTTAGCTGTACAGAATTCCCTCTTCTTTGCTTGATTCTCCCTTGTTTAATTTGACAGCTAAATTGCAGTGTTAGCAGAACAAAACCCATGATCAGAACATTAACTTTGCAGTTTTTAAACTGTTCTTCCATAGCTGCAGGATGAGCAACAACAGGCAGACAACAGACTCAGCCCCCACAACCCCACCTGACTGGAGATGCAAGACAAATTGGGCACTGCAGCAAGAAGAAAACAACCCTTACAAGTGTTCCCAGTCTTCCCCTGCTCCAGTGCTTCTAGAGAAGGCAGCAGCCTTAGGACATGCTCAAAAGGGATTTGGCTTGAAACCTGTCTGGCCTGGAGCCATTTAAGAAGGTGGATCCCACCAGCAGCCTCAGGTGGTGCAGTTGCCTGTGCACATTCTTGATGCTGAGCCTGAAGTGCGAGAGGTTTGTTGGTGATATGAGAGTGAAAAAGGGTAAATGAGGTTAATGCACCAGGGTGAATTTAAATGGGAAATGTGTGCTCAACTGCAGCACTTTTTACAGTCTTAGAGCACTGTGAAGGGGCTTTACTAGAGAAGAAAACCAGAACCACATGATGTGTAGAGTGTTGTTATTTTAAAAGGTCCTATATCACCCACCACTGTTTCTTAAGCTGTTTTCATTATTTCCCTATCTCCTTTTTTTTTTGTATCTGAGCTCTCTGGTTGCAAACAGATTCTACTGTCTTTTATTTGAGTATAAATTTAAATTACCACTGGAATAATTGTTTAAAAATACGATCTGCTGAATTTTGTAAGGGAATCACTTAGCTTGTGGGGAGTTGCTGCTGCACCTACTAATGGATGAAATCTGTTGCCTCTCCAAAGAAATTCAGCATCTCATAAAATGAGGTCTTTGTGCTGGCACATAATCTAGCATATTAAGGTTTCTGGTTTGGGTTTTTATGTTTTTATTGTTTGGGTTTTTTCCTTAGGTGAAAACAGTGTGTATATTGGGCACACTATTAAAACCTCAATTGAACTTCGATTTATGCATCTGGGACAGCCATGACAAGATGACCTTCAAGGAACTGATTTATCCTACTGGTAGTGAGTATATTTTATTGCTATTAAACTGTAGCTGTGTCACAGATTATTACCTTTCTTAGTGAGTGACTAGCTATGAGTTCTAGCCTCTGATTTCTATTTAGCAGCCCCAGTGGTTACAAGATAAATATTTTCAGAAGGTAAAATCAGCAGACTGCAAATTTGAGCTCTGGAAGTGGTAACTCATTCTTCTCTGTTTTCTCCTTTTTATACTTCTTAAATAAAAGCTAGAAATGAGTCCATAAAACTTTCAGGAAGGTTCTAACACAACACAAATATGTAGCTAAAGCTGAAACTGGTATTGATATTTACTATTTTTTGTTGTTGTTTGGGCTGATTAACTGTGCCCTCACAACTTTGTTTACTCATTCAGTTTATAGATGGAATAAAGTATGTGATAGAAAACCTTTATCTGTCCTTCTACATGACCAGAAACAAAAATAACAAGTCTGAGTTGCTGAATCCTTATCCTTAGTGGCCTGTTAGCTATACAAAGACCTTAAGGTTTGCAGAATGAGTGTCTCATCTGAAGGGCTTGTGACTAAGAAATAACAACCACTTGGTTGTTAACTGTTGCATGCTTGGTGTGGAAATTGTTGTGATCATTGGTATTGAATTATTCATTCTCTTTTTTACAGAAGCAAATATCAGTCTACATATAACAGCAGTGTAAAAGCACCCAGAATAAAGTATATTTGCAAATGTGTGAAACGTTCTAAATACAATATTTAAATAGTTGAACATGCTCATTATCCTCTGTTCAAGTGCCATTATGCTTTATCAGTTGGTGTTGTGAATGTTTTGTGTTGTTAATTGATCTCCAAGGGTCTGGGTAATCATCTCACCAACCCTGAGATCTAAACCATAGAATTTTGTTTAACACACCTTTCTGGTCTATGGAAGGAGGTGAGCACAGTCTCCATCTAGCACTCTGGGGGGTAGAGACACACCTTTCTGGTCTGTGGAAGGAGGTGAACACAGTCTCCATCTAGCACTCTGGGGGGTAGATACAAATCAGGTTCATGATTCTAGTCATAGGTATTTAATAGAAGTTGGATGAAATGACCCCTGGAAGTGTCTGTCTCTCCTAGATGGTGAGAGAGAAGGGATACCTTGAAGTTTAGGTAAATCTGAGCTCTGCTGCTAAATATTGTTCTGTGTTCTTTGTAAGCCTTCTATCTGCTCCACAGTTTCCTTAAATAGCTTCTGTAGATAAACTCTTGGCACAGTAACAACTCTTTAAGATTTCAAGTCAATTACTCTCAATCTTTAAAGTACATTTGTTTTCTCATGTTTTCCCTGCCTTGCAATTAAGTAGGTTCCTCTCAGGCCTTGCATCAGCAAACATCTTCCACATTCCTTTCTGGAATGAAAGACATCTATTAGGCAGGGAGAAAGGCACAGCTATTAACCTGTCTTCCATCTTTCCTCCAAACTCACAGGCAACTAGGAGTCAAACACTCTGCAGCAAATAATTAGGAACTCTATTATGCCTTCTCATGAAATTCTGGCAGGGATTAGTAAAATGACATTCCAAATAAATTGAAAGTGCCTTCATGTGTAATCAAAAGGGGAGCTTTTAAGTGGTGAGGTAGAGAAAGTGGAAGGTTGGTGTGCAATTGAGGTGATTCTTGAAGATTAGACACATTGCACATCAGAAACCTGCAATATTGTAACATCAGCCTTTTTAGGCCTGTGCTGAATAGGACATCTCCATGGATCCCTAGTATTAATTCTAATCCCAGCTGATTTTGCCCACAAATTGTATTTCAACACAATATTATCTGATGGTATTTCACATTTATATTGGTCTCATTTTACCAATAAATGCACAGGTGTGAAGCAAATTAGGTGCTTCGGCTGGAATGTTTCATTTCACTTAGTCCAAATCTAATCAATTTAAAACACTTTATATTACATCTAATAGGAACTCCCTGCTGCCAGAGTTTAGGTAATATTAGTTGCATATTATGCAAAAGCAAATGACCTAAACCTGTCAACTCAGCAAAGATGTCTTCAAAAGGACTTGGCACAAGTTCCTTAAACAGAAAATTTTACTCCAACTTGCATTTACTTCATATGTCTTGTTGCCTCCTTCTGGAATGTTCACTTTGTAGTATTTCTTATTCAGCTTGGTTTAGTTTTGTCAGATAAGGGAATTTCAGCTATCAAGCTCATCAACAGGTTGTTCAGTCACTGAATGAAATGATAAGCATCCCATAACTCGTCCCAGAAAACAGTCCAAGAGAAAAAAAGAGGATTGCACAGGGTGCATAGAAGGTTGGCATTCCTTTTTCTTCATCTCACATTGTCAAAACATTTATACTTTCCATGCTGCTGGAAGCTGTGTCCCTTCCACCACCTCAGAAACTCAGTGTTGGCACAGAGACTGTCAGTGGCCATCACCATAGAATCACGGAATGGTTTGGGTTGAAAGGGACCTCAAAGATCATCTAGTTCCAACCCCCCTGCATGGGCAGGGACACCTCCCACCACCAGGCTCCCCAAAGCCCCACCCACCCTGCCCTTCAACACTGCCAGGGATGGGGCAGCCACAGCTTCCCTGGGCAACCTGGGCCAGGCTCTCACCACCCTCACACTAAAGAATTTCCTCCTCATGTCTCACCGAAATCTCCCCTCCTCCAGTTTTGATCCATTACCCCTTGCCTTCTTGCTGCTGGACCTGCTAAAACATCTGTCCCCATCTGTCTGATAGGCCCCCTTTAAGTATTGAAAGGCCACTGTGAGGTCTCACTGGAGCCTCCTCTTCTCCAGGCTGAACAACCCCAACTCTCTCAGCTTTGTCTTCACAGGAAAGGTGCTCCATCCCCCTGATCATTTGTGTGGCCCTTCTCTGGACCCACTCCAGCAGGTCCATATCTTTGGACCCACATCAGGATCCAAGGCTGAGCACTGGAGCCTAATCATCTACATTGTCAACTGTTACAATGACTGTGTTTTGTCTTTTGTTAATAAAATTTTGGGTGTGGTTTTAAAATCAGCCTGGGTGAAGGTTCACTGCCAATTTGCAGGTGGCCACCTCTTCTGGAAGCTGAGAGCTTAATAGCAGGTGTGTAATCACTGTTGTGCTGGAAGGCCTCAGTGCCTGAGAACCAAGCATGTCTTGGCACTATCTCATTTACTAGTATTGATGTAGGTAACACCAACTAGATTGAATAAATCCGATTGGCAGAGATGTACTAGATTAAACTTTAAGATCCCTTAAGAGCCATGAGATTCCTTCCTCTGTGTGGCATGGATGTGAGGCAGTGGATTCCCTGGGTGCAAGCTGGCAGCTCCCTGTAACAGTCTACAAATCCTTTATGTAAACAAATACATACTTTCCTTTTCTTTCCTCCTTGATTATACTAAATCTATGCAAAAAATATCATTTAGCCTTGTATTTCTTGAGGAGGTGGTTTCCTTTCCCACCTCCCTCCCCCCCTTCTTTTATTTGTTTTGTTCCTCCGTCTACTTCTAAGTTGTTCGTCTAGAAAATCTCAACATCCTCAATCTGGCATGAAGGCTCTTACTTGCAGGTTTATGACAGCATCAGGTGTTTCCTCCTGGTCCCTCAGATCAGCCTGGAGTGGTGCAAATCTTCATAGGTAGGTACCCCAGCCAAAGGTGTGTGCTGTGACCTTCACTGTGCCCCCCTTGCTCAGGTAAGGCATTCAGATCTTAGATGTCTGAATTAGCTACTGTAGGATATAGTCTGAAGAGCTATGCAGGAATTCACCAAGTCAGAACCCGTGTCACTGGAGCTGTACATTAATGTCTTGTTTTTTAAGTGTTGAGGAATGTCTTGTGGTTATTTCTGTACATGGACCCTTAAGAGCTTTGATGGGATATGTTTTGCACTTCCTTGTCTCTGTGGAAGTGCTAAGGGTGACAGTGAGGCTTTGTGGGATTTAAATTACATCTCAGTTTAAGTATTGCTGTTTTGAATCAAGATGTGCCTGTTTACTGCTGTGCTTCCAGCAGTCAATTTCAAGAGGCAGTTGCTAGTTCAGTCTCTGGGTTTTAAGTATTTTATTCTACTTTTACTTCTGACAAATGGGATCCCAAAGAATGTCTGTTCTTTGGTCAAGAAAATGTCTCAAGTTTTATTTTTCTTAGTCCTTGTTAAGAGTGTCAAATTGCTGCACTGTCCAGAGAGTAACAAAATTCTGATGCCATGGATTTGGTTTCTAACCTTAATTTGGTGCCCTTCTGAAAGCCTGTCTTCTGGCCTGAATAACATGGGGCAGAGAATGTAACAGGCCAGTCAGGTATTAAATCCATTGCTACTTCTTCTGGGTCTGCTACTTTTATGATCCTGTACTTCAGCAGTATATGTACACTAAAGATTTCAAAACTCTTATTTCAGGATGACACATACTGGATTTTTGTAAAAATGTCACTAATAACCCTAAATCCTATTTACCAAAACTAAGTAGTGGAGCAAAGAAGTCCCTTTAAGTCTCTTTTTGTTGTTGAGAACAATAAAAACCAGAATTAGAAATAAATTGTCAGCTGAGAGTAATACTGTTTTCCATTAACTATGTTTATATCTCCCTGGCCTTTCAACCTAAATTTAGCTTGTTTATTCCCAGGATAGATTAGTTGCACCTGATTTTAAATGAGGCCGTTCAGATAAATGATATTACATTTTAATATCACAACAGATTCAAAAAATAAATGCTTGTGAAAGAAAAAACAATTCATCCTGACACTCTAGTTTACCTCCTCTCATCAATCCACAGTAAACAAATGCTCATGGTCTTTGTTATGACTCCATCATCTCTGTGTTCCTAATTATTTATACAACCTAGATCTGGCTCTCCTTCAGACAGCTGAGATGTGGGAAGCATAAATCTTTGCTGGAAATTACAGGTTGTTACCTCCTCTGACAGTCAATAAGGATTCTTAAATATGATAAATTTTGAAACAGGTATTTTACTGTTGGTTAAAATAAGAAAAGGCAGAAGCTAGAAGAATTGAATCTGAGTTTTTATTATACTCAGCTAATTACATGTGGTGTTGAATTTTCAAGAGCACACAGAGCTTATAGTTTTAAACATATCTTAGCTCACTGGTTTTGGCACTGTATTATCTAATGGATGTGGGGAGCTAACTGCTTTAGCATACATTTTAGTATATAAAGATAATGCCTTCAGCTTCCTGTGATTCCAGGATCTGTGGAAACTCTTTGGCACTGAATGATGCCAGCTACATGTACCCATAAGGACTCTGAGGGGATGTATGTCTGCAAGAGCTGAGGTTATCTGTGGCTGCCTTACTTTGCAGGACTATGTTTTGATAGATTTCTCCTATCTTGCTGTGGTAGAGAATTGTTACTGATATATATGAAGTTTCTACACACACCAACAAATTAAAACTCACCCCCTTATTAGTTTTGTTACTCTGTGTTGATTTCCACTTACATCCCATTAGAAATGTATGGTAGTTCATTCATATAGCTCATAGCTACAAGAAAACTGTCTGTAAAATTATCATTTATGATCAGTTATGAGATCACATTTATGATATTTCTATGATTCTATGATTTACATATAATAAAGACTTTATATGGAGGATTGAAAATATTTCTGCTTCTTTTACACGTTAATGCACTCATGGGGACACTTTCTCTGTCCTATATACACATAAAGCTAGGACAGAGCAGCTCATGGTCTTCTGCATGGATGCTTTCTTGGCTCTGTTTGGGTCTTTTTGCAGTCCTTCTTTCAATGCATTAAGACTTGTTTGCAAGATTTTTTTCCTGTGGTATCTTCTGATTTTTAGATCACTGGGAGAGGAGAGATGTGACTCACGGTCAAAATGGGGTTTGGAGACTCATTCCTTTTTCTCTTAACTGAAATTCATCATGGAACAATTTTCCATTGGACTGCACTGCACTTACACTGTCATTTAGTCACTGTGAAGACTTTTCATATAGTATCTGTTGCTGATGCTTTACTTCTGGAACATATCAAAAGGGTTTTCTTTATCAGGCTCGTTATTCAGGATTTTTTAATGTGCATGCAGTTTGCAGCTACCATTACTAAGGCATTCAAGCCTCAATTCCAGGCTTAATGATATACAGCAAAAATCACAACACCCCTCTGATTGCCTGGACTGAAAACTCTGGACAGTGCTCTTTGTGCAGCATACTTTGTTCTCTTGACTAACCCATTAAGGCTTGATTATAAAATTATTCTTATTCTTATGAATCATATTTATCTGTAACATCACACTTGCTATCTGAGTCTGTGAAAATTAGTGGATTTGACATGTAAGAGCAAGAAACAATAGTACTTATTTTATCATCCAACCATACTTAATCATAGCTCACACTGAATGTAATTTTAGTGTTCTGTGGCTCATTAGCTGTTCTTTTTCTGAGTGGTGAGCAATGTTAGCTTTTCAGAAAAGACTTTTGAATCCCACCTGCTTTATTTCACTGACTTAACATTTCAGGCTTATCTTTTCTCTCCATTAGTCATGACTGTAAGGGATTGTTAACAAACTGTTTTGATGATGATGGCTGAGAAATAAGTTGTGTTTTGGACATAAATGCAGGTGCTCACAACATCACATTGCCACTGCAATTGCCAGCCCTTCTGGCATGTGTAAAAGAAAGGCTCTCAGACATCCCAATAACAAGTAGTCTAAGGTAGAGGTGCATGGCCATGCAGCCTGAGCTACATTTTAGGCCTTAAATTACATCTCTCCATTACTAGAATGAGTCACTTTGGTGAATCAAAGTGGAGAATGATACTGTTGCATTTCTAGTGTTGTATTTTGTTCTGTAATAATTAAAAAGTTCTGTTTCCATTCTTGTTCATATCTAGCACTTTACATAAATTTCCTGCTCATTTAACAAAGACTAAAACCTCCATGACTCTTCTTAATAGCCACTTTATTCTGTAGTTAACAGAACAATGGCTCCTCATCTGACTCTACTCTGAAAGGGCCTAAAGCACCTCTATAATGACACACATTTTTCCTCCCATATAGAACATATGAGGCATCTGTGGAAAGCTCTTTTCTGGCTAGAAAATATCTTTAAGGTCCCTTCCAACTCAAACCATTCTATGATTCAATGATATTGCTTGGAAATTACCATCACAATTAGAAAATGATAACTCAGTAATTAATATTGCTTTTATCCAGAGACCTTATTTGTATTGTATTTAGAAGAAATATCTCTGATTATTTCAATTTTGCAAACCTAAGTTTCTCCTGGCTTTGATTTTAAAAGCCATGTACCCAGCAGTGTTCTGGACTTCCTCAGCTGCTGCTGCTGTGTGCATGTCTATCCATAATGACCCAGATGCTCAGCTGGGCTGTAGTAGTTCTCATTATACTCTGGGGAAGACATCAAATAACTTGGTGCTGCCTTGCTAGCTGGTGACCTGGCTGTTGCAGCAGCTTCCAAACTGTTTAAGTGTCTACAAGAGTATCTGTGCTTCTGTTCCATTTCTCTCCTGATGTCCTTGCTCCCCATCGTGACTGAGCTCTACAGCAGAGCCAAGAATGAGTATGAATGTTATGGCAAACCCCCAGAGACCATAGAGTCATAGAATGGTTTGTGTTGGAAGGGACCTTAAAGATCACCCAGTTCCAACCCCCTGCATGGGCAGGGACACCTCCCACCAGCCCAGGCTGCTCCAAGCCCCATCCAACCTGCCCTTCAACACTGCCAGGGATGGGGCAGCCACAGCTTCCCTGGGCAACCTGGGCCAGGGTCTCACCACTCTCACAGCAAAGAATTTCCTCCTGATGACCTCCATCTCCTCTCTTCCAGTGTTAATCCATCCCCCTTGTCCACTCAGCACAAGCCCTTGTCCCAGATCCCTCCCCAGCTTTCCTGGAGCCCCTTCAGGCCCTGGAAGGTGCTCTAAGGTCTCCCTGGAGCCTTCTCTTCTCCAGGCTGAACACCCCAACTCTCCCAGCCTTTCTTCATTAGTCCAGAGGTCAGTATTAAAGACTAGAAAGGATCTGATGCTCTGGCCCATGGCTTAGAAATGTACATTCTGATGAGGATGGTTCCCTCTTGATATTGGGGAACTCCACAAACTGCAAAACTAGCTTGCATGGCCTCCAGGAAAACAAACCCCCCCACACTCTTTGTGAGTTGGTTTTAGACTTTTAGCATGGTAGTTTCTAGGTAGTTTGTGGTAGTTTCTAGGTAATCAGTGTGAGGGAATGGAACATTTCTGTCCTAGGGAACTTAAAATATCTTATCCAGTAGAACAGGACAACAGTGGATATCAATGTATTCACTTTAACTGTAAATAGCCTGGGAGTTCCTGCAAGCTTCTGAACAGGGAAAGAAAATACAAAGAAGCTGATAACAAAATGGCGTTTGTAGGTAGGAAAGTGATTTTTCATCCCACAGAGCAAAGTTGGATTCAAATAAATAGTTCAATAGGTTTTATACTGGGATTATCATCAGGGGATGATTTTGCAGTCATAATCCATGATTGTCTTTTTTTAGGGGGGTAAGGAGGTGGTCTGGTTTTGGTTTGGGGGTTTTTTTGATCATTTGTTACTTGTTTTGGTGTTGGTTTTTTTGTGTGTGTGCGTGGGTTGTATTTTTTTGTGTGTTTGGGGTTTTTATGTTGTTGTTTGTTTATTTGTTTTCCTGAAGAGATAGTGGATTAACACTTAATTTCCCAAACATTTACATTTTTGATTCACAGAATAAAACCTGAGGGTAGCTCAGTCCTTCTCCATATCATGTAGCTCAGATCTGAAAGATGAAGAGAATGACAGCACTGCTGGAAAGTTAATCTTTCTTCCACAAAGTGGATGCATTGCTCTGAGCATTGGAGTTTACATCTCTTCAGAGGAGTGAAAGATTCACTGTGTGAGAATAATTGTCAGCAGGATTCCACTTGGTGGTACTAAATGTGTTTACTGCTCAACTGTTGTGGATTTAATGGGCCCTTCTGTCTGTTGGCAGGAGATATTAATACCATAATGATAATGGGCTCCACTAACCCATATCTTTTTGCTGGTGGGACTGAACGTGAGGTTTTCTTTTCTTTTCCAATTTTGCTGCATCTAAGTTAAACTTACAGGACATTTCAAATGGAATGGAATCGTGTAAGTGCTTTGGTTTGTAAAACACCTTGAAGATCATCAAGGCCAAATGTTAAAGTAGCTCTGTCATCTGCAGCTCTAAGCCATGTCCCTACTTACCAAGTCTACAAGTTATTTAAATACCTTCAGGGATGGTGACTTGAATTTGAACACCTGAGATGGAACAATTCAACCCTATAATGCTTACAGACTGTTTCCTTGGGAAAAAAATGGACTTTCCTTGAAATTTTAGTTAATGCAAAGGTTAGATATTATAATTTCTAAGGTATCTACTAATTCTACCCAAAGATATAGTAGTGGGAAAATGGATTCCATTTCCAGTTAATGACTAATTCCTTGCTTTGCCCATTCTGACAGTGTGAGAGACTTGTAGGTGTAAGACAAGAGTTCTTTTCTGATTTGTTGTCTACTTTGACCACTTCATGCAGTCATGAATTAATCAAATACAGGGACACAGCAGATGGATTAACTACATAAGCTTTAATAATAATTTAAATTAAATTAATAGCATTATGTCATTTAGAGTAGATTGAGTCTTTATGGAATATTTCCCACTGATGGGGACTGTCAACTTGAGTGTTATATGTTCATTGTAAACTAAAAATTGGCAGTAAAGGTTTGTTGAGAGAACAAATTTCAGTTAGCAAGTGCTAAATATCTGCCCCTAACTTGGAAAGGATAAGGTTGCTAGAGGTAAATTTTGAGAAAGTTAAGTTTATTGTGCATCATTTATCTTGTTTACATGGCATTTTATACAACAGTAAGTAACAGAAAAGCTTGGTCACACAATAATCTGTCCAAAATGAACGCATCCAATTATTGCAGAAATTACCCATTTTCTATATTTTTCTGTTTCGTTTCCCTTTAACATTCCTCATTAGGCCTTATTTTCTCAGTGGATCTCTCTGGAATTACAGCTGAGTCAACACCTCATGGGAAGAATACCCGGTTAATATTTTTCTACCTCTCCTGGAGAGCTGAGAAACACACATAGAAGGAGATGGTCAATAATAAAAAATATATATTCTGTGTTTCTAATACCATGAAAAATTTGTACTTCAGTAAGGCTGCCTGAAAGTCTAGTTGGAAATTAATCTGAATCAAAATATTTCACTGCAGCTTATATGTGATATTTTTGTGAAAATGACTTGTGACAAGATGCTACCACCATTATTTTCACCTCAATATGTGTTTGATTAACAGCCCTGCAAAAACAGTTCTTAGTCACCAAGAATGAAATATGAAGATGAGAATCTGAAACGATCTATAATTAGACTGGCATGGTTAGTTTTATACCTAATTTTTAGACTAGAATACAGTGTGCTGTGTAGGAGCAAGGCTTTTAATTTATGCATTCAGATTTGATGTTACCAAAGTGGAGAATTCAGATTTCTCTGGTTTTTAATTGATTTTCCATTCATTTGACACCTGTTTTTAACACTTATTAGAAGGCCCTTATTTAAAACCTATTTTCAACTTCAAACCAAGTTAATTGTTTTAAATGTAAGATTTCTAATATCAAAAAATCAGCTCAGAAAACTGAGTCTTCATGCATTATAATAGATCTAAGAAAACCAGAGAGCAATATGAATCTCTCATTTAAAGCCAGAATAATGAGTTCCTCTAGTTACTTTCTGGATATTAAAATATGTCTTTTATTTAAAGGCTTCTTGAGGGATACAGTTTCTAGAAAAAGAAGAAGGCTACGTTTTTCTTTGAAATATTTCCTTCTCAATCTTTTGATCTGGAAAAAAAAAAGACAGACAGGGATGATTGAGAGGAGACTGGGAAGTGGTTATTCATTTGTAGAATGTTTTAGATGTGATTCAGGCAGCAAAAACTTCACAGCTGTCTGGCCATTACGCCCAACCTAGAGATTCCCCAGAAATGCAGCTGAGTTTTGCAGCTCTAGCAATGGTGGTTTGAGGTGAAGGGAGGGACTGCAAGGTCAGTGGCACTGAGCTGCACAGGTAGTGTGGTATGCCAGGGTGTGGAGGACACATGAAGGGGGTTGGCAGGGTTTTGGAGAAGGGCTTTATGTGTTTAATATTCAGTGGCATTAAATGCCTAGGGACAAAGAATGGGACACTCTGCAGACTCAGATGCTTGACTGGATGAGTAAATTTGAAAAGGAATAGGATGGAAGGTCTCAATTAGATCTGTCTGCGGAAGCCTGGATGTGGAGGCCTCTCTTTTTTGTCTCCCCTCTCTCCATCCCAGCCCTTCTTAGTCATTCTCATCCTTTCCCACTTTCTTGGTGTACAAAGTCTTCATCTCAGTTTTGTGCCTGTTGAGTGCTTATATGTCCTCAACAAGGCCACCTGTTTCTATCCATGTCTCCACAAGAAATCCTTCCTCCTGCTCCTCCTTTTCCAATTCTTACCCTCTCCTTTCAGTTTCTCCTTGGATTGAATTCAGCCAACAAAGAACTGAAAAAGAAAGTCATCAGTCACAGATGCCCTGAAATCTCCTGGAACCCAGTCTCCTTATAGAGTGCAGGGATGAGGTCAGATGTGCATATACTGTGCAGGGGAGCAGGAGAGAAGATCTGTTTAAGACAGAATGATGAGCACCATATGGACAGTGGCTTGGATCTGAAGAACAGTTTGAATTAAAAAAAAAAAAACAACAGGTCTGCACTCAAGTTAATGACTTCCTATTTCAGGCTCATTTAGCATCAACCAGGGAACACTGTCCTGGGGTGCAGAGTTGGCCAGAGATGTCTATGAGTGAAACACATAAAAAAGAACATAAACAGAACTTTGTCTCACAAGATGACAGAAGTGCTTGAAAACTTCCATGCATTCATCCTCTCCAAACATCACTTCCCTCCACATGGCTATGACAGATTCCTGCCTCCAAAACTTTTGCAGCTGCAGCTGCAAACACCAGGCATCGTTTGTCTTCATGTAGTTATTCTGGCATTTTTCTTGTATGTAAAACACAGGCATGTTTTTTTTCACACTGCTTCTACCTTCCTGACCCAAAATCACTTTCTTTTGTAGAGTCTGCAATGTCAGAGAGAAATCCACAGCCTGCTTGATCCTACACAGCCCGAAGTACAAACTATTTGTTATTTTTTCTGTAGCAGCATCTTGTATCAAACTGTATTTGTCTTTACAAATCTTGAGGAAGCAGACAGAGGGGGGTTTGAATCAGTTCTCAAGGGAACAGGGAGGAAGGGGTGTATTTGGACAGAACATGACTGTGAAAGAACAGACAGAAAGGTCTGCAGTTCTTTGGACAAAACTGATCATGACACATATGTGATATAAATCAAGCACTCTCAACTGGTGCCAGGGGTGGTTTGGTGTAGATTAGACATCAGAAAATAATTATTCACTGAAAGGGTAATTAAGCACTGGCACAGGCTGCCCAGGGAGGTGGTTGAGTGTCCATCCCTGGAGGTGTTTAAGAGACATGTAGATGTGGTGCTGAGAGACATGGCTAAAGCAGTGGCTTGGCAGAGTTAAGTTAATAGTTGGTAGAGTGAGGTTATGGTCAGACTTAATGATCTAAAAGGTCTTTTCCCACTGGAAAGATTCTGTGATTCTCCATGACACTGCCCACTATCAATTCCCAAAGTCATCAACAATCTCTGTTGTGCATGGTTTGACAAGGTCCTAATCCCTTTGCCTTGGAAGCCTCTTGGGATACCTATGGCTCTCAGCAGGTAAGCAAGGATCTGTTGGCTCTTGGAGCTGTTTAGCAGGATGCACTGTGTTGTAAGGCTCCTAGGGAGAAAACTTTTATGCATGTCACACTTGACATCCTATCCCTATACTCTGAATTCCTTTTATGGGCTTTGTGAGATCTTGTATGGGATGAGTCTAACAGTCAAAATACAAGGAGAACTGATTGATGAATTCTTTCTGGTAGTAGCAACATTCACTGGATTTGGGATAAGCAGTAAGAGAAGAACTCATCTGGCTACACAACTCCATAAGTTACCAACATCTGGGCTAGTTTTTCCACACTCCCTTTACAGCCAGTGTCATTTCTAGAGCACAATCCATCCCATTGTAAAGTAGATATCTTGAATGTCTGCTACAATTAAGATAAATTCCATCCTAACATTCTAAGGGTTAATACTATCTAAGACTTGCCTTTGGTTACAAGGAAAGAAATTTCAGAGGAGCTGGTTAGAAAAAGTAACCTTGGAAGTCGTAATCACAGGTTTAAATTAAATAGTCTATAATTAAGGCACTCTATTTCAAGAGGCATGCTTTGAGCTGTTTATTAAATTCAGTGCAACTGAAAATTAAAGGATAGGAGCACTGTGAAAGTTTGGAACTTCCTTTAAGGTGCTGTGGAACTTGTAAAATGAAAAACATTGCATAAATGGACTTTAAACTGTCTGTCCAGTATTCCAGAAATAATACAGGGAATAAACAGAAAACCAAGAAGTTGAAGAATTGGAGATTCTACAGGAAAAATAATTTATTTCTGAAAAATACTATTAAAAAACACCAAACAACAGAATAAAGTAAAGTAAGTGCCCAAACTCAACCTAATTCAGTTCTAAAATAAATCAAAACAGTAAAAGGCTATTTACTAAAAAGCTCAAAGAAATGAGAATGGAGTCATAATGTAGATATGATCTACTAAAGAGGTGACCAAGGTGCATCAGTTTTCAATTTGGCTGATAATATTGGCTGTGGAGAAGACAGAACAGCTACAGGCAGTGAAAACCAGTAACTTAAACCAAGAGAATATGAAATTTGATAATGAAAGAATAAATAAAAAAGTAGAAGGGTAATGGTGGCTGGAGAGATAGGATCACATTTTCCCACTGGTTAGAAAAGGCAGAAATAAAAGTCAAAAGAAGGAATTGCAAACTGGAGCCAAGGGAGGAAATTTTACCTGCAAAGAAGAGCTTTAGAAGTACCAGAGATTAACGGATATTTGTCTAGATAAAAATTACACTGGAGGGGGGAACATTTATTTTAGCAAATCTAAGTGTTTTTATAATGTTAGTATAGAGAACAATAAACTTTACTTGAAATTCTGGTAAACTCTGTTCTCCAGGAAAATGTCATGTTGGAGAAACAGCTGTAAGTGACAGTCCCAACTGTGGGTAAAACTGGTGGTTAACACTTCTCAAAGTTGTTTTGCTGCTCAAGTCAGAACTTTTCCTTCAGGAACTGAGGGCCTTGTGTAAAAAGCATTCCCATTTTGTTAAGTACATCCCAGGGTACTTGGAAAAAATGACATCCTTGAAAAGTAGGTGCTGATGAAATGTTAACAGTAGATTTTGGTGAGATTTCACATGCGTAGAAGAGTTTTCTGGTGCAGTTCTGTGCTGCAGATCTTACATCAACATGACAGCTGGTGTTCAGAGGCCTACAGAGACATGTCTGAAGGCTGACAGGGCTCTCTTGGGAACGGGGTGGGAAATGATCCTTTTAGAGGAGATCACAGAGGACTAAGTCATATGTTTGATAGTCTGAGCTGTTCTTGAAAGCAGGAGCTACCACTTCTTGCCCCTTCCTTCACATCCATCTCACTTTCCTTCTGCTTATTCTGGGGCTCGTCTGTGCTCTGAGTGGATTTCTTGTAATTATTATTTCTTTTGATTTTCCTTGGGTTTAATGAGTGTGGTCACACCCCAGAAAGTGCTGAGAAACACCAGGGGAGTTTGAGGAGCTGCACGACATGAATCACGGAGAAAGGAGGCAATGGGAAAACAAACTGGGTGCTGCAGGAGTGTCAGTTTGATTGCTCACACCCAGAGCCCTTGTGCAAGGCAGAGGCTGAGAACACAGAGCCAGGGCAAGCAGAGAGGCAGGAGCTCATATGCACAAGCAGATCATTTCAAGCAATGTAATCACAGGCCAGTGCTGATGCACTGGCAATTTTCTTGCTGTTAGCTGCAGCTGCACAGTCACACCTTCTGTGCTGCTGCTACAGGGAGTGCAGCTGAGCTGGCCCTGAGGAAGGGATTCACCTGGAAAGGCATAACGTAGCTTTCAAAAATATATGTCCATATGGATGAGTTCACCAGACTGGCTCATCACACGGACACAGAAGCCTAATGCTGGCACCTGGGCAGTGGTAAGGATGTGTAGCTGGAGGCAGAACTTCAGACTGGAGTGGTGTTGCTCCTTCAGGAACATCTGGCAGTTATACCATTTAAAGTGATTGTGGCAAATGGGGAAAAATATTTAAGTTGGAAGCCTACAGCTGTAATCTTGGCTTTTTACCTATCTGAAAACATTTGATTTGAGCTCTGAGGGCAAAAACTGCCCTTTGGGCAGAAGATACAAAAAACTCTTCTAGAGAGATAAGGTAAGAAGCTGCTAAGAGATGGACAAGCAACGCAGCTCTGCTGTTCATCCAAATCCTGCATTCACTGCTACAATAAAAGGGCTTCTTTTGCCCCATTGATCTGAGAACTATAATATTCTCTAGTCAAATGATAAAGTAATGCCCTGCTTCATTTCATTCATTTTAGGTAATTTCCTATTACACATTATGACACTGAAGAGAAGCACGTTGTGGAGGCTCCCTCACTGTAGGCTTGGTTTGGAGCTGAGAGCTGTGAAGGATGCTGAAGCTGAGGGCAATGCCTTAGTCTTGTTTAACTGGTTGTCTTCCCCACAGTGGTCTGACTTCTCAGGCAAAAAACCCAAGAGCTACACAGACTCTTTCCATTGTTCCATCTACCCACTCACAATTGCTAACAAACAGAAGGTAAAACTTAGACCAATTAATTCCTCTGTGATCTAAACTCCTATCTGCTAGATCTTGTATGCTGGATTATGTGTCAGGCACAAGCATATTGAAAGACATGGGCTTGTTCCCCAAATGTGGTAGTTGAAGAAGGGGCTTCAATTTCCCTTCAGTGTTGGACTGTCCAAGTGTTGAGTTGCCTAAGTGTGCTACAGCTTTCTGTCATTTCCCTGACACAGGATGTCACATGGGTCTTGGAGCAGGAGAGCAGTTGTATTGTGGCCTAGAATGTGAGATGCCATCACTGAAGCAGGGAGATGGAGAAGCACTGAGCCTTGTGTTCCAGGGATGACCTGTGAGATACCCAGACCACTTGAAGGCAGGGTGAAATTGCACCAAAAACTAGTGGTTACAATGAAACTAATCCACTCATGCTGGTGAATCCAAATGATACCCATGTCTCGGATTAATTCTTGGGGTATCTCTAGTGATATAGTTTTAATTGCATCAGTTTTAATTAAGTCTGGCACGTGTGTTCAGACCCTACTTAGTGGTTTTCCACTGTGCTGGTGCTGTAACTGTGTTCCTGCACGATGACCATGCTCATGCTGAACTATGTATTAGGACAGGGGTTGTCCTTGGAAAGAGGTTGTCCTTTCTAATTGTTGTTATTGACACTTCTACAGGCCCATTGGCTTCATGACACTCTCTTGCCCTTGGCAAGCTGTAGTGCATGGCTGAGCTGTATTACCTGATTTCATGGGTGACTGTGTAAGTACACAGTGGAAAACAACTGAGCAAAATCTGAACTTAGATGTGCCAGACTTAATTAAAACTGATGCAATTAAACCGATATCACTGGAGATAACCCCTACTGTATATTGCACCCTGAAGGGAGGAAGACTGCTGGCTTGCCTGTCCTGGCTGCTGTGACCAGGGCCAGGTAAATCCATATGGAGGGAGCAGGAAACTGTGCCTTTGTAATGAGTAACTGGACAGGATAAGCTGGGAAATATGGGTGAGACACAAGAGAAGCACAGGAGAGAGTGAATCATCAGCACTGCTAAAGACTGGCACACCTTGCTGGGGAAAAGGGCTGGTGGCCAGAAACAGAGCTACAGAAAGCTGTAGAGTTGCCTAAAGTACAGGCAATTGATAGGAAACTAGTGAGAGTTTCTTGGAGTTTATATAAAACCTGAAAGCCACCAAAGTCTACCAGAAAGGCAGATTTTTGTAGGATAAATCCCTGAAAAAGTGCAGGTGGAAGGAGGAAGACCTTTTTTAATCATTGGTTTAGAATTACCCCTCTCAGACACAACTCACAGTCCTGTTTTCTCTACTTGAAGGGTTTTGCTGTTCCAGTGTGTAAGTTGTAGCAACGTGTTGTGCCTGATGCTATGGCCATAACAGAATGTTGCTGAGATGCAGAGCCTGACGAGGTGCTCACTTTAAAGAAGTGATGGATCATTTCCCAGCTCTCTCTGGTTTGGGGTCTTGGCATTCCTTGCTGCTCCAAAATGTCTGGTGTGGTTGGTGGGGTATGCATGTGATAAAGGATTCCTTTAATGAGGGAATCCTTATTCAGGGCTTTGAGTATGAAAGTTTTCTTCTGATTAAAGCAGCAACCTAAATCATGTGCCCTTCTAGCTTCTTTGTCTTTGGTCATTACACTGCTGATTGGCTTTGCTCCTGAGCCTTAATCGTTTGTATGTCCTTGTATCTTGCAAAGAGGGAGCTTGTTCACATTACTGCTTCCACTCTGCCCATTTTTGTAACAAGTTAATGAGTTGTAGTAAGACTTTCTGTAGCTCTATACATTCCAGCTGAGCTGGGATTGTGCCTTTGTCCCTTTTACTGTTGCTATCAGTGGTTAAGTGAAAGTTTCACTCCACTTTCTGGATCCTAGTGTGATGTTTTACTGGAAGAGACATTTCTTTCTAGGGTTTTCACTTCCACACAGAAAGTTCTTATTCCATATCACCTTTTCTGAAGGAATTCCTCACAAATGTGACCTTTTTGCCCTAGAAATGTCTTAACTTGTATATTTTGCTTCATGTGAGAATCAACTTACAAAGTACCTGCATCATTCTGAGCCAAAAAAGGGTGGGCAAGGATGGTAACTGCATGTCTACATGTAGTGTTACTAACAGTCTCAAATTTCTATCTTCTCTTTGGCATTTCTCTATGTTATTATTTTTTATTTATTTATTTTGTGTGCAACAGGATCAGTCCTAATTTCTGTCACTGATTTGCTTGTTTCTCTGCTTTCACTTGTGCAAATATACAAGCAGTGATAGCACCTTTTAGGATATTGCTCCCCAGCATAGCCTGAATCTGTTTCCTACTCCACAGGGTTTCTTAACAATCTTTTTACTATCTTAAAGACATTTTACATCAATCTATTCAGCTTGAAGTTTCCAGGGTTTGCACAGGTTTGGCTGAACTGTGGACCTTTCCCAAACACCAAGGTGGGTTCTGTATGAGGTGATCACACAATTACATTGACTGCAGTATGTTTCTCTAATAGCAAGCTAATGTGAATAATAATTGTGTATTCAAAAGAAATCTTTGCTGGTATATGCAAATGCATTCCTGTTGGTGATATAATAAATGTAAGATTATGTAATTTTTAATTTCCTCAGATATATGGCTGGTTTTGAGCAGTATAGTACATTTCTTAAGTCCATCTATGTTTTTCTTTATTAATATCTCTACAGAGTTTTCTTTGAAGAGTGTGACTTCCTTTGGTCCCTCTATTCTCTGACTCCTAAGTAGCAAACTGTCAGTTGCAGATAGTTCTGGTTAAGCTCTGTGGATAACACAGACATGGTTACTTGCTAATTTATTCCCAAGCTGCCCCCAAGCAACAGCTATTAATTATTTTTTCCAGTGTTTCACATGTGTGAATCTGTACCTCTCAATAAAAGTGGAATATGTTGTCAAGTTCACTCTTCTTGCTTGGTGTTTAAAGACACAGTCTGCAATCCACACTGCTCTTCTAGTACATTTACAGCCATCCTTGAGCTGTATTTCTCTCTCTCCTGCATCTTGAATGAGCTCTGCACAATTTCCCTCTCCCCTGCAGACTCAGAACTATGGTTGACAGGGATATGCTGGTGAATAATTTGCTCTCAAATGTCTGCATGACAGGCTATAGTACTTATTAATGCACTTTAATGAAATGAGAGGACTATAGTCAAAAGAGTGAAGTGGCCAAGCTGCTTAGCTCTTAAATCTCTCCTTTGTGTTGGCACATGTGATTTCTAGAGTCTTTTTCTCTGGACTTTTCTGGTCTTCAGGAAGTTTTGCTAGTTCAAACAGCCCTCAGCCTTCCAGTCTGTGTTTGGCTTTTACTCGATGGTTTCTAGGCACAGAGACAAAGCTCTCAGGTTTCTCATTCCCAGTGAAGGAAATCCTGTGCTCTGACTTTGCAGGATCACAAGCAGAACAGAGATCTTAGCTCAGCACTGTGAGTGAGTGGCAGGCAGGCAGGGGTAACAATGGGATAGACCAGTTGTCTGAAGTTCCCTCAATGCAAGGCTCAACAAATCTCTGCAGCTGTGCTCTGTGGCATTTAGATGTTCCAGCCAGGAAACCAACAGTGGCTCTCAATTTTGAGAGGGGTGGGGGAGAACTATTTGCAAGTACTTACAGGTTCCTAAGGCTGTGGCTAAGCTGACTGGGAGAGTCCAGCATTATATTTGCTGTTTACATGCTTTAGTGTCCAGAAGACATAGCAATTAAAGTGTTTTATTTCTTAGAGGGTCTGCAACTAATTTTTTACTGTTCCCTTTTATTGTCTTGTTTGTGGTATTAATGAAATTGCTTATGCAGACTTAATGTAATAAGAGTCTTAAGCTAAGTGCTAACACAAACACAAATTTACCTGAATGATATGGTGCCATTAATTTCTTTCCTTATAAACAGGCTCATGTGTAAAGTAAATGGGAAACTCTGACTTCCTGCTATGAGGGAAAACATATTCATTATAAATAAAGTTTTGAAATTTGGAGCTGCAAGTGTTATCTTTAATCCCTGCCCCCGTGCAACTCTGTCACCTCACAAACTGCCCCTTGGCAGGATGCTGGGAGCCCACATAGAGACCTGGGGCAGTGCAGGCTGGGTCTGCCTGCTGCTGCAAAGTAGTGGCAGCTGGAAGCAACATCAGCAAATAGAGAGTTTTTTTGGTTCCTCTTATTATTTGTCAGTTTTCTATTTTACAGTGGCTATTACTGCAGCAGCTATTTAATAGCAAGGTCTATTTAACAGGTTTTTTCCTTCCCTTGCTACTTACAATCTACCCTTCTTCTGTTGCCATTCAAGTGATGTAACAGGAACTTAAAAAAGGAGGTAATAGAGGACTCCAAAAGCTGTCAGATTTTAGATTGTCAGATCTATTCTGGCAGCTCATTCCACTGCTGAACAAACCTGAGTATGAACACTTTATCTTTCCTATTTTGTTCACAACTGAAAAGATGTCTAAGTTTTTTGCCCACCTTTGAACCAGGCCAGTCCAACTGACTTTTGTGAACAGCAGATGAGCCTCCAGTTATATATGTTTACATTTCCTCTCTGAATTGGAGCTTTGGCTCAATGTTTGGGCATCTGCTTTATCCCAAAGAAAAAAAAAAGCTCTCATATTGTGTCCCAGGAGGATAAGAGGGTGATTGCCAAGGTACCTGTTGCTTCCAAACACAAATGTTTGAGAACCAGATTCATATCTTCAGGTGGCATTACAAGGAGATTAGAGGGAGCAATGCTGTTATGGCTCCTTGTGCTGAGAAAGGTGGTCTTGAGCTCCACACTTGCTAAAAACTTGAGCTCCATCTTTAGCTTCAGGCACAATGCACTGCACAAAGTCCCTAGCAAGTGACAGCAGTTGTCACAGTATGACCTGACTTCTGCTTTTATGGTTGGAGAATGAAGTGTCCCTGTGCCACATCTGCTGTCTGAGGGAGCAGGAGCCAGGAACCAAGGTGGGGCAGGCAGAGCAGGGGCCTCACAGACATGGTGAGGACACAGGAGGGAAGCAGAGTGGATCTTGGGAGGGTAACCATGGTCATATAAAAGTCCAGATCATTAGACACATCCACAGTGACAAGACATGTCTGAGATCAAGCCAGGAAGCCAAGGCAGCAGGTCAGGGTCTGGTGCAGATCAGGGAGGTACCTGGCCAGGAAAGGCCATGGCAGCAGGAGCAAAGGCAAGGGCTTGAGCTGAAATGCAGCTCTTGCTGAGGGGGACAGGCCCTTCCTTTCTTGTCAGACCATTTCCTCACCCAGCCCTTTCAACACAGCCCTCTGAGCCCCTGCTGCACAGCTGCACCCTTGAAGCTGGTGCCAAACCCAGGCAGTCACAGAGCATGGGGAACAGAAGTGGGTAAGTTGCTTAATGAGGGTTCTAGTTAGATCATTCTTCCTGGTGTTTGGGTGGTGTAATTTTAGGCTTCTTTGAATTCACATGGATATTCTGTAAGCTTTTACTTCTAGGTTGAGATTCAGTTTGCCAGTTAAAACAGTCACTTTAATGGGGCAAACCCTATCTACTGAAATAGTCCAGTTGATAGTAAGAAATGTGCTTTCCACAGGTGATCTAGAAAGCCAGCAGGCTGTACAGAAACATTGCTGTAGCCAGCCAGTGCCTTTGGATGCAGGAATCTGCCAGAGGCTCCTCTCTGAATAACACTGCAAATGAAATGGTGCCATTTACTCAGGAGCCAAAGAGTGAAGGTCTCTTCTGGGAGTAAGTATCAAATGAGTCTGATGCCTTTTTTGATGACAGAAGGTGCTGATGGTGCTATTTAGGTAGCAGAGCTGCAGGCTGTCCTCACTTGGGGAGTGCATCCAAAGAGAAAATGATCCCTGAGTTTTTCTTTCTCAGGACCACGTTAGAACCATAGGGCCTTTCACTACAGCTGTTCCTGCTGGGTGGGCACTGCCTTGCAACAAACGTGCAAGCTAAGTGAAGGAGAACAAATGAAAGAGCAGGATGCTAGCCTAGAGCTCAGGGCACTTGGCTGAGAGCCTGGATCTTGGCTTGGCAGTCACTGTTCTGCTCCAGTGTGTTTACATTGGACAGTTACTGAACAAAACAGTAAATAAATCAGCCAAGATTTTTCCAGGGATTACTCAAAATCCCAGGAAGCCTCTCCCAAGAGTTTGTAGCATCAGCAAGGGTTGTTCAGCAAAAAAAACCTCCTCAGCAAAAGAGGCTTTCTTTTTTTTTTTTAGGTGAATAAAAGTGCAGCTTGACCCTCCCTCCTCCTGCTCCTTCCACCAACTCACAGCCACTCTCTCCCTTTTAGTTCAGTGTATCAGCAAAAGCAGTCTTTAGTTGCAAGTGGTTCTTACCTTCAGGAGTCTTTGGAGATAAAGAATAACAAGGACTTGCTATTTGAAGGGAAGAGAAAAGCAGCCAAAGGGGAGAGGGACTCAATACATTCAACAACGTGAACAAAACCTCAGGGCTTAGTTGAATGCTTTCATCACTGCAGCCCTATCAACTGTCCACCCCGAAAAATCAGGATTTATTAGGCACAGAAGGGTCCTCACCTATCTAAAAGCTCAGTCCCAGATGAGTCAGTGGTTATGTCTGCACTGCTAGAAGCATCCATTCCTGTCCCCAGAACTAGGCAGCAAAGCCATGCCTGCTCAGACAGGTGGGCACAGGGCTCTGCTGGGCTTCAAGTAGCAGTGGTTCTCAGGGAGAAGACAATGTGGAAAAGGTTTATCCAGTTCAGAGGAGTGAAATAACATGAGGCTGTGCCATAATTCTTCAAATTAGTGTTTTTATACCACTTGATGGTATTGGTTGGCAAGGCATGACAAGTTTTTGGGGGTTGATGGCAATGCAGAATGAGAATCTGTGCATCTTCTGCTCTTGGCAATGCCACCTTTGGGCAGTGCTTAGTGGAATAAGCTATGGGGGGGATTCTGGTTTCATCTGGGAGCAAATTAATATATTAACAGTGAGAATATTCCAGGGACTAGGATCCAAGGCAGAACTGGGGATTTCAGTAATTTAATGATACAGATGAACCCTGCTGAGGTGCAACCAGCTAGGTCAGGACATGCTGTCAGTTCTGTCAGCTCTCCTCTGGGTTGTGGTTCACAAGGTCACTCCTGGGGGAGGTCACCAGGAAGGGGAGTTTGAACCAGCCATGCAGCCTGCTCTAGGCTCACAATAGTATTTCAGAGCAGACAGAAGCCTGAGGCAAGAAGCCCACAGCAAAAGAAAAACTATGATGGAGCTCCTCATGGCTCGGAAAACAATTCCTAATCTTCAGAAGAACTCTCTGTGTTTTCTCAATTTCTGTTACATCTCAACTCCACACGCACAGAAACATCTTTTAGTCCTTAATCCTGGGTCTGTTTTGCAAACTCGGAATTCTCCCGGAATATCATCATGTTAATAATTGTGATATATGAAAGATGAAGGAACAAGATTGCATGTGGGACTTTGGGCACACAACATCATAACTTGGGAAACTGGACCTGGTGAGAACAGACTTTTTCTTTAGTTTTTCTAATGGATGCTGAACTGGGAATGGCCAATGCAAATACACTGACTTCAGATACCAAAAAACCCAACGAGTTAACAGTATCCTTCTGGAAGAGTTATATTTATAGGTATGAAGCATGAGCAATATATTTAAATTGCATCTTCCTTTTCTCAAACGACTAATACAACATTTAAATAATAATGGCATTTCAAATACTGTCTTTAGGAAATAAATAACCTGAAGGTTTAAGTTGTATTTTGTGCCATCTTCCTTTTGGCTGCAATTCATGTCTTTTAGTACTTCTATTTATATCTCTTGAGGCTTTTAAAGATGCCTGCTCAAATAATAGACCTTTCTGAGTACAGACCACTAAAACCTCAGAGATATAGATAAGTCGTGATCCTGACCAAGTGAATCTGGAGCCCAAAAATATAGCAGAAGCCTTCAGACTGCAGCTACAGCTGCAGCTGGAATTGTTTCTTAGAGGCAGAGATTTAGAAGCTCAACCAGCTTGGTTGCTGTGACTTCCCTCCCTTGAGGTACAAAATTTCCCTCTGTACCCTTGGGTGTTGTTGGGGAGGGTGAGCAGGGCCTGGGAATTGATGGTGGGATGCAAGAGGTGTAACCAGGCAGTTGATTGATGGTTTTTTTGGTCTAAGAGAGAACTTCTGTGTTCCTAAGGTGAAAATATCTAAGTCCAGTAGGCAGTGATCAGTTTAAGAAACAAAATCCCTTTACAACCATCAGCCTCCTGAGAAGACTTAGGCAAGAAAACTGGGGCTAAATACCAGTGGCCTCTCCAGGAAATTGGGATATCTTGATAAAATCTTTTACTGCTCCAGCCTGCTCAACTCCTGTAAACATACAAATGGGATTTCCACTTGCAGGTTGTCAATCTGCCTTCTTTCTGAGCACTAAAATAGCTTAAAAAAAAACAAACAAACAGGTGTTTCTGAGCAAGAGGAATAAAATAAATTGAATGGTGAGCTTTGTTAGAGCAGTTAAAACCCCACATGCTGCATTCAGAGAAGGTAAAAAGGAATGAAGAAAATAAGCCATAAAGCAGAATAAAGCAATAACTGTAAAGTGAAATGAGAACACTAAATTCAGAAGGTGATAATAGTTTTTAGCTGGAAAAAAAAAAAAAAAAAAAAAAAAAAAAAGAAATAAATGTGTAATCAGCACAGAGGGAAAAAAAAAAGAAATCAAACTGTTGAAGTATGATCAGCAAGTTTTTAGGAACCTAATTAGGCTCCTAAATGCCTACATGTATATATATGCCTACATGGCATTCTACAGTGGGTGTTGAACACTCCTTGCTTTTAAATGATCTAAGATGTGCTTTGAATCTGTCAGCAAGTTATCTCTTGTATCTTTTTTTGTTAATTATTATTCTTCTGGTGGTAATTATGGACTTACAAAGACCTAATTAGCAATTGAAGTAGATTTTTAAACTTTTTTTGAGATTCATTTCCTTAAAAGTATCATGGCTCCTGTTACACCTGGAAATAGAAGAAGAGCAGAAAAGGAATTCTGGGTTTAGTGAAGCAAACTAATCTATTATTTACATATGTAGCTGCTGTTTTAAATGTTAGTTCATGGTATCCTAAATTCTGAAGTGCTTCTGCCTTGGGAGGAAACTGCAAAGGAGATCTGCAAGAGCTCCTGACATTGATTAATTCCATTCTGAAAACAATTAATCAGGATATACAGCACCTGCTATTATTTCCACAGCAGAGGGAGAAAAAGCAACAAGATCTGGT
>NW_009953938.1:0-1447 GCF_000747805.2 Chaetura pelagica
GCAGGGGGGTTGGAACTGGATGACCCTTAAGGTCCCTTCCAACCTCAATGGTTCTATGATTCCATGCTGTCCCTGGCTTGGTGTGCTTATATTCTGGCTTTCAGGCCCCGGTGCTGCAGGAGGAAGAGCTGCTGCTTCACTTCCTTTGGCCCCTGGATCTTCCCACGGGTGAGTCCTGCAGGAGCCAGGTCACAGCCCCTGGGTGGGTACATCACCCACGGCTCCAAACTCCATGGCCTCCTACAGCCCAGTGGCTGCACGTCCTCCTGCAGCTGGCTGGGGCTTCCCTGCTCTGGCAGCACCCTGCAGCACCCCACTCTTCCCTCTTCCATCTCAAGCCTCTCTGCAGGCACAGTGCCTCTTCCTTTCCTTTCCTTTCCTTTCCTTTCCTTTCCTTTCCTTTCCTTTCCTTTCCTTTCCTTTCCTTTCCTTTCCTTTCCTTTCCTTTCCCTTCCTTTCCCTTCCTTTCCCTTCCTTTCCCTTCCTTTCCCTTCCTTTCCCTTCCTTTCCCTTCCTTTCCCTTCCTTTCCCTTCCTTTCCCTTCCTTTCCTTTCCTTTCCTTTCCTTTCCTTTCCTTTCCTTTCCTTTCCTTTCCTTTCCTTTCCTTTCCTTTCCTTTCCTTTCCTTTCCTTTCCTTTCCTTTCCTTTCCTTTCCTTTCCTTTCCTTCCCTTCCCTTCCCTTTCCTTTCCTTTCCTTTCCTTTCCTTCCCTTTCCTTTCCTTTCCTTTCCTTTCCTTCCCTTTCCTTTCCTTTCCTTTCCTTTCCTTCCCTTTCCTTTCCTTTCCTTTCCTTTCCTTCCCTTTCCTTTCCTTTCCTTTCCTTTCCTTCCCTTTCCTTTCCTTTCCTTTCCTTTCCTTCCCTTTCCTTTCCTTTCCTTTCCTTTCCTTCCCTTTCTTTCCTCTCTCCTTTCCTTTCCCCTTTCCTTTCCCCTTTCCTGTCTCCTTTCCTTTCCCCCCCTCTCCCCTCTCCCCTCTCCTTTCCTCCCCTCAGACTGTGCCTGTGGGGTGTCTGGGCTAAGAGCTGTTTGGCTCCCAGGTGCCAGAGCCCACAGCTGCACCTGCCACCCCAACCAGCACCACCCACCCCGGGAGGTGTCTCTTCAATGTGCTGCAGGGGAACGGGGTTCCTTGGGAGGGAGGAAGAGCAGCCTTGATCCTCAGCCTGCCCCCCTGCCCTGCTCCCAGGGTGAGACTGCTCTGTCTGTGGCCAGACCATGTGGCAAATAATAGTAATGATACTAATACTAGTAAGTCCACCAAACGCTTCTGCTGCTGCTGTCAGCAGGTCTGAATGGCACTTACTCTGATGCACCTTAGTGGGTACACGTGGCCAAAAGTGGTCTGGTTTTCCTCTGCTTCCAACCCAACAGGGCACGGGCAGCTCCTGTGTCCCCAGGCCGTGCTGGCCCTCGGCGTGACCAACCGGCTGGCAGAGCACGGGCTGCCCG
>NW_009953938.1:1588-3624 GCF_000747805.2 Chaetura pelagica
GATCTGGACAGAGGTGTCTGAGTGAGGCTGTCAGGAGCTGCTTGGGTGCCCAGAGCTCACACCTCCCCACACCTATCAGAGGGCTGGGCCAGGCTGCCTTCACAGGGTGACCTGTGGCACAGCCACCCTCCTGTCCTGCTGCAGGTGACCCTCCTTCAGGCCACAAACCCTTATGGCAAAGGCTTCCTTGCAAGCTCCTGGGGTGGGCTGTGTTTTCCCAGGGAGCAGCTGCCCCCAGGGCACCCTGTGCCTGCACAAGCACAGGGAGAAAGTGTTGCCCTGCAGCCCTCAGAGGGGCTGATCGGACCCAGGGTGCTATTGCTTTGCTAATCCTGTGGGATAAACCTTCCCAACGAGTGAAAAAGCAAGTGGTGTTGAGAGCCTGGTGTGTTTTCCCTGCCCTGCTGCAGCCTGGCATGGCTGGGCTCTGCCACAGCCACACACCTGCATCCCACAGGAGCCAGGGCTGGCTCCTGGAAATGTGGGGCTGCTTGGCTATGGCCAGGGCTGCAGCTTCACACGTGAGCTTGCTGAGCAGGGCTTCACAGGCTGGCTTGGTGTCTTGCCACATTTTCCCTTGCATCGTTTTGAGGGGCAATTCAATGTTGCTGGGCTCATGTTTGGAGGGGGAGACGTTCCTGCCCTGCCAAGCTGTGCTGCACAGGAGGTCAAGCAGGCTCAGAGGAGCCCTTCTCTTCCAGTGAGAAACTGTACACTCGAAAACCAAGTTTATCCACCCTTGTTTGCTGGAAGTTTTCTCTGCACCAAAGCCCTGAATAATTTAGGTAACACAACATCAGCACTAGGCTTCCAGAGGCTGCTGGTGTGGATGAAAGGGTTGTTACTGCCAAGGCAACTACACTGAGTTATTCCAGGAAGTTGACTGTTCCATCTGCTTAGTTATTTAGATTTGAGCCTAATGTTTTGGGTTGGTTTTTTTTTCCCCCCTGAGTTCTGCTGTGTGGGCCCTCAGATTATTTTCAAGTAATGGTTTGTATTAATGAGCAGATTCAAATGAAAACAGCCCAAGACAATAGTTTGTGCTTGAAGGACTGGTTAGGAGTTTTCCTTCTGAGGTTTGTTGTGGTTTGTGGTTGTTTTTTTTTTGTCTTAGAGTTTCATCTTGATTTGTGAAGATGAAAATACACCAGGTGCCTTAAGGACAGGATCTGGTGTGTGTCACTTCTCTGCCAGTGTGCCTGGCTGGGCTTTGTCCCTGCTGGGGCACAGCAGTCCCCAGAGGAGGGCGATGGCACCCTACGGATGGGCAGGAGCCCCAGCTCTCAGCCCGGGTAACCGTGTCCCATCCCACAGTAAGGGAAAGCTCCCAGTGCAGCAGGATGAGACCTAAAAGCTCTTGGCTGTCCCACGGCTCCCCCCCCTCAAGAAAAGGTCGTGAACATGCAGGGCAAGCCCACCCAGCAAGTGTCACCTTCTTGGTAGCCTTTCCAGTGGCCTCGTCCCACAGGAAATTGGTTTTCAGGGACTTTTTTTTTGCTGGGGAGAAAATTAGAGAATCTCACAGAATCCCAGGGGTTGGAAGGGACCTGGAAAGCTCCCCCAGCCCAACCCCCCTGCCAGAGCAGGGGCACCCAGAGCACATCACACAGGAACGTGGCCAGGGGGGTTGGAATGTCTCCAGAGAAGGAGACTCCACAGCCTCTCTGGGCAGCCTGGCCCAGGGCTCTGGCACTCTCACAGCAAACAAGTTCTTCCTGAGATTCACATGGACCCTCCTGGGCTCCAGTTTGCACCCACTGCCCCTTGTCCTGTCACTGGACATCACTGCACAAAGCCTGGCTCTGTCCTCCTGACACTGCCCTGAACAGATTTGTGCCCATGGATGAGGTGGCCCCTCAGTCTCCTCTTCTCCAAGCCCAACAGACCCAGCTCCCTCAGCCTTTCCTCAGCAGGGAGATGTTCCCCTCCCTCCAGCATCTCTGGGGCTCTGCCCTGGACTCTCTCCAGCAGTTCCCTGTCCTTCTGGAACGGAGGGGCCCAGAACTGGACACAACATTCCAGATGTGGCCTCACCA
>NW_009953938.1:4312-6191 GCF_000747805.2 Chaetura pelagica
CATGGAACCTCCTGTGCTCCAGTTTGCACCCACTGCCCCTTGTCCTGTCACTGGACATCACTGCACAAAGCCTGGCTCTGTCCTCCTGACACTGCCCTGAACAGATTTGTGCCCATGGATGAGGTGGCCCCTCAGTCTCCTCTTCTCCAAGCCCAACAGCCCCAGCTCCCTCAGCCTTTCCTCAGCAGGGAGATGTTCCCCTCCCTCCAGCATCTCTGGGGCTCTGCCCTGGGCTCTTCCCAGCAGTTCCCTGTCCTTCTGGAACTGAGGGGCCCAGAACTGGACACAACATTCCAGATGTGGCCTCACCAGGGCAGAACAGAGGGGCAGGAGAACCTCCCTGACCTACCAACCACCCCTTTCTAACCCACCCCAGGATCCATTGGCCTTCTTGGCCACAAGGGCACATTGCTGGTCATGCTCACCCTCCTGCCCACCAGGACCCCCAGAACATTGGTCCAGAAGTGTGTGTGAGCAGAGAGTGCCCAGCAGCCAAGCTGGCACCAGAAGGCTGATGGAAGGTGTGGAGTTGGGCAGCAGGGACAAAGTTTGGGAGGCTTGGCTCCTCGGTGACCCCCTGGGCATGGCAACTTCAGGTGGGCATCTCCCCCCCAGGGCTTGCATCCACCTTCTCCCTGCTGCTGCTCTGCCCTGCCACCCCCACGTTCAAGGCTTTCAATGCTTTTACATCCACCTGAACTTGCCGTGGCAGAAATGGGACTGATCTTTTGGCAGCTGAAGCCTTTCAAGCCAGATGCCAGAGGGGGCATCCCCCTCCAGTGAGGTGGCTGTGCCTCAGAAGGTCCAGGGCAACATCCTGGGAGAGCTTCACAACCCCTTCAGGTCCTCCTGGTGCTTGTGGGTCTGGATGTAGAGCCATGTGTGTGAATTAACTAAACAAGACCTGGAGGGCAGGTGGAAATCTTAGATTCTACCGAGCCAACCAGTACAGCTGGAGTTAAGTAAACAATATTTTAAGTGCCCTTAACCCCCTTCCAGGTATGTGTGTCTATATATAGAGCTGTCTGTCTATACGGCTTAATATAGGAACACGTGTGGGTATATATATCTGTGTGTGTATATCTATATATATAGATAGATATGTGCTGATACATAGCTTGAAACTGCAGTCATGTTGTTGTGAGCTCCTTGCTGCTCACACCAGGTGTGGGTCCTGCTGGAAATGGCCCCTTCAGCCTGTGCCCCCCCTCCTGGGAAGGAGAAGGTCACCCCCCCGACGTGCCACCCGCCCCACCTCCTTCCTGCAGAACCCGATCCCTGGGCAGCCCGCCCAGGGTTCTGGGGGGGCTGAGGGGGGGTGGGGGCAAAGCTCAGAGCTGCCAGAGTAGCAGGGACATGTAGGTGCAGGGTCTGGGCAGGGAGGGTTGGGAGCAGTGTCGGCTTTTTGGAAAGGGTGAGGTTTGTGGGGTTTGGTTTTCCCGGTGCTCCGGGAGAGGTTATAGGGAGCCCTGGAGCTTCTCTTCCCCCAGAACAGAGGAGGAAAAGGGGCTTGGGGCTGTGCCGGGGTGAGGGGTGGTGGGGTGTCCATGTGGGGGTCCCCTCGGGCAGGGGGACGTGGGGCGGGAACACGGGCACGGGGCTGGCGGGGAGCTGGGCACAGGTTGGGGTTACTGGGCACGTGTCGGGGTTACTGGGCACGTGTCGGGGTTACTGGGCACGTGTCGGGGTTACTGGGCACGTGTCGGGGTTACTGGGCACGTGTCGGGGTTACTGGGCACGTGTCGGGGTTACTGGGCACGTGTCGGGGTTACTGGGCACGTGTCGGGGTTACTGGGTATGTGTCAGGGTCACTGGGCACACGTCGGGGTTACTGGGTACGTGTCGGGGTTACTGGGCACGTGTCGGGGTTACTGGGCAC
>NW_009953938.1:13158-16322 GCF_000747805.2 Chaetura pelagica
AGGGACACCCCCAGACAGGGACACCCCCACAGAGATGGGGACAGGGATGGGGAGGAAATGAGGGCAGGGATGGGACCAGTGATGGGAAAGGGAACAGGGAATGGGGTTGGAATGAGGGTGGGGATGGGGATGGGGATGAGGATGAGGATGGGGATGAGGATGAGGATGGGGATGGGGATGGGGATGAGGATGGGGATGAGGATGAGGATGGGGATGAGGATGGGGATGAGGATGGGGATGAGGATGAGGATGGGGATGAGGATGGGGATGAGGATGGGGATGAGGATGGGGAGGGGGATGAGGATGGGGAGGGGGCAGGGGGCTGCTCCCTCTCGCCCCTTTCCCACCCTTTCCCCGCGTAACTTTTCCATCCTTCCCCTTCTGCGTTTCCATCCTCCCAGCGCAGCAGGGCTGGGATGCGTTCAGGTTAAGGGGGATGAGGATGGGGAGGGGGCAGGGTGCTGCTCCCTCTTGCCCCTTTCCCACCCTTTCCCCGCGTAACTTTTCCATCCTTCCCCTTCTGCGTTTCCATCCTCCCAGCGCAGCAGGGCTGGGATGCGTTCAGGTTAAAAATAGCACTAAGAGCCCTGACGTTCCCTGGAGAGGGAGCTGTGCTAACTCACGGCTCAGCCCTCGGGTCGGCGCTGCTGGGATAACCTGTTAGAGGGGAAGGAAATGGCAGGCAGGGATGAAAACAAGAGCCTGAGGTGACCCTGGCAGCACCCGCGGTGTGCCCAGGGAGCAATGGCCTCGTCTGACCAGGTCATTTGGGACCTGCTCTGTGCCCTGAGCCTGTGCAGAACAGGGTGGGTTGGGATGCTGGGGGGGCCTGGAGCCCTGCTGGGGGGGCTGAGGGGTGCACGGCCAGGAGAGGGTTACTGGATGGATGGATGGGAATGCTGTTTCAGGATATGTGAGTTTGGAGGGGGTGCCTGAACTGTGTCCCCCCCCCTGTACCCTGTCCCACAGAGGGTTTGTACCTCGTGAGGTGTGTGCAGCCTTTGGAGGCCACCAGCTGTCTTGGCAAGCACCTGAACTGTGGGAAGTTCCTTCCTCTTTAATCCAAGGTTTTCCTCTCTGGAAAGGCAGCAGCAGCAGCTTCACACCTGGGAGTGGAGCCTGCTCTGGCTGGGGGCAGGGGGTGGGTCTGGGCCAAGGAGCCATCCCCCCGTGGGGAAGGAGTTGGCTTTTGGCAGGGACACCCCACCTCTGGCCTTGACTGGGGAGCTGGGCACCCCGCTAACCAGGAGTGTGTCTTCCACCCAGCACGGCCAGCACCCCCCCCTGAGGGCTTTGAGGGTTTTGAGGTGCCCCTGTGGGGCAGGGAGGGTGCTGGGGAGGGGAGATGCCTGGTTGCTGTGGGGTTGTACAAGCCCTCCCCCAGTTGCTCCCACTGGGTCAGGTGAGGTCAGGAGGGGTGGCCCATTCCAGCCACCCAAAGTGCCCACCCCAAGTGCCCATTCCAGCCACCCAAAGTGCCCACCCCAAGTGCCCATTCCAGCCACCCAAAGTGCCCACCCCAAGTGCCCATTCCAGCCACCCAAAGTGCCCACCCCAAGTGCCCATTCCAGCCACCCAAAGTGCCCACCCCAAGTGCCCATTCCAGCCACCCAAAGTGCCCACCCCAAGTGCCCATTCCAGCCACCCAAAGTGCCCACCCCAAGTGCCCATTCCAGCCACCCAAAGTGCCCACCCCAAGTGCCCATTCCAGCCACCCAAAGTGCCCACCCCAAGTGCCCATTCCAGCCACCCAAAGTGCCCACCCCAAGTGCCCATTCCAGCCACCCAAAGTGCCCACCCCAAGTGCCCATTCCAGCCACCCAAAGTGCCCACCCCAAGTGCCCATTCCAGCCACCCAAAGTGCCCACCCCAAGTGCCCATTCCAGCCACCCAAAGTGCCCACCCCAAGTGCCCATTCCAGCCACCCAAAGTGCCCACCCCAAGTGCCCATTCCAGCCACCCAAAGTGCCCACCCCAAGTGCCCATTCCAGCCACCCAAAGTGCCCACCCCAAGTGCCCATTCCAGCCACCCAAAGTGCCCACCCCAAGTGCCCATTCCAGCCACCCAAAGTGCCCACCCCAAGTGCCCATTCCAGCCACCCAAAGTGCCCACCCCAAGTGCCCATTCCAGCCACCCAAAGTGCCCACCCCAAGTGCCCATTCCAGCCACCCAGAGTGCCCTTCCAGGCCTTTAGGTGCTGGGACCCGGGTGCCTCAGGGATCTGTGAGCTTCCTCCTTAAAATAAACATGGGAAGTGGTGATCCGATCCCCTGGCCTCGGGGGTTTAGCGGCGGCCTCATGTTTGCTCTTGGCATGTTAATCCACTCGGGGCTGGCCGGGATGTCCTGGCAGGCTCCTTCCCCCAGGGGCCACCGAGACCCTCCCGGGGGCCACCCCAGGGCTGCAGCTGGGGCTTGACAGGCTTTTTTTCCCGGGTGGGATGGGTAGATGTGTGTGTGGGGGGGTGATGCTGCTCCCTGACCTTGCCCTGCCTGGGGGGGACACACACACACATGGCACAGGGAGGCAGAACATGTGGGGTTGCTGAACGATGCTCAGAGCTGGAAATCCAGGGGCCAGAACCAAATCCTGCTCAGGAAACAGGTATTTGAGGGGGTGAAACAAAAAAAAAAACCAAACAGGCTTGTTGTCTTGTGGCTGGGCTGCACAGCACCCTCCTCCCTGGGTCTTCCTGCAGGGAGGGGGGCTGAGGAACTCCCCATGGTGTTTCCAGCCCCAAAGGGGGTGTGTGACACCTTCATTTCCAGGTGTGTATGGGAGGAGAAGCACAGTTGGCCTTGCTAGGAGGGCCTGTAGGCACAGGGGGATCTTCCCACCTTCACAGTTCCCAGGGGTGAGCTTGCTCTGCTGCAGCCAACTCAACATTTCTCCTCTAAAATGCAGGGTTTGTTTAAAAAAAACCAACCCAACCACCACCCAGGGTGAACCACACATCCCCTGCAGCCACCCCAGGACTGGTGCAGGTCTGACTGTGGGGCAGAGGGACAGAGCAGGAGAGCTGGGAGTGGAGCAGAGTCCTGTGGAGAGGAAATGCAAACCTCTGAGACTGGATTATTATTATTATTATTATTATTATTATTATTATTATTATTATTATTATTATTATTATTATTATTATTATTATTAATTATTATTAATTATT
>NW_009953938.1:16854-21879 GCF_000747805.2 Chaetura pelagica
CTGTTTTATTTTTAGCAGCTTCTGCAGCAGATCGTGCAGACGGTTTTAGCCAAACGTGTCCTGGCAAGGAACCCGCCCACGGGGAGGGGGCTGCAGCTCCGGACCCTCCCACCAGGTGGGCACCTCTCCAGGTGTTCCCCGGGCAGAGCCAGGGGATGCACATGTGGGTTTTGGGGCAGCTGCAGGAGGTGGTGGGGGGGGGAAAAAAATGCAAGTCATTCTTGTTTCTGAGGACTGTGTTCCTGAAGGTTGGGTTGTCCTGCAGGTCTCACAGAGCTTTGGGCCAGGCTTTTCGTGTTGCAGAAGTGCTGTTCAGTTGATTTCTTGTTGTGACTTGAAGATGCTGCTTCCTCATCCCCCCCCCCCTGTTAGTTCTAGAGACCATCTAAACCCATGGAAGCAGCTGCTGTGCTGGCATGAGAGCCCCAACCTCTTCCAGCTGGGTGTGGAAACGCAACACGCCAAGAGGGGCATTTTTGAGGCAGCCTCTTGGGTGACCTGAGTTTGTTCTCAGGGAGCCTGTTGAGGGCTGGAAGAGGGAAAAGCCAAGTGCCAAACCTCACAGCCACAGCCTGGTTGCTCCTGATGACACTGCTTGAGCCTGCAGGTTTCCTTCAAGTGAGGTTTATGCACTATCCTCTGGCTCCCTTGAGCCTTCTCGGAGTGTTGCTCCTGAAGCCTGATGGTGCTTGGAGGGTGAGCACGTGGTGAGGGAAGGAGATGGGGCAAGGAACAGGCACAGCAGGGGAGGGGCAGAGGAAAGGTAAAGGATCATAGAATCATAGAAACATAGAATCTCAGGGGCTGGAAGGGACCTGGAAAGCTCCCCCAGCCCAGCCCCCCTGCCAGAGCAGGGGCACCCAGAGCACATCACACAGGAACGTGGCCAGGGGGGTTGGAATGTCTCCAGAGAAGGAGACTCCACAGCCTCTCTGGGCAGCCTGGCCCAGGGCTCTGTCACTCTCACAGCAAAGAAGTTCTTCCTGAGATTCACATGGAACCTCCTGTGCTCCAGTTTGCACCCACTGCCCCTTGTCCTGTCACTGGACATCACTGCACAAAGCCTGGCTCTGCCCTCCTGACACTCACCCTTAACATATTTGTAAACACTGATGAGGTGGCCCCTCAGTCTCCTCTTCTCCAAGCCCAACAGCCCCAGCTCCCTCAGCCTTTCCTCAGCAGGGAGATGTTCCCCTCCCTCCAGCATCTCTGTGGCTCTGCCCTGGGCTCTTCCCAGCAGTTCCCTGTCCTTCTGGAACTGAGGGGCCCAGAACTGGACACAACATTCCAGACGTGGCCTCACCAGGGCAGAACAGAGGGGCAGGAGAACCTCCCTGACCTACCAACCACCCCTTTCTAACCCACCCCAGGATGCCAGGGGCTTCTTGGCCACAGAGGAGAAGGAAGCAAGCGGAGCACGATCCCCGCACCCTCCAGAGCCTCCCCTCCCTCGTGGCAAACAACGGGCCCCCTTATTTGGAGCTGGAGCCTTGATTTATGCCCTGGTGCAGGCAGAAATTGAACCAAACCTCCTTGGTGTGGGGTTGATGGTTGGCACACAGAGGGCAGTGCTGGAGAGGGACCTCAATTAGGCAGGTCAGGGTGGGGGGGTGAGGACGCGCGGCGGTTGGAAGCCACGAGTTTGGGGCAACTTGACCCACGTGTCTGAGGATTGCTGGGCTAAACCACGTCGATCATGCAAACCCAGCATCTGTTGTCCTTCCCTTCCTGGGCAGGATGAAGTTATTTCATGGCCCTAACGAGGCAGGAGCAGCACAAAGCCCATCCTGTGCCCGTCACTCAGGGCAGCGCTTTGATGCGGGGGTCAGACTTTGTGCCGGACCTCAGATAAAAGCCATTCCTGCAGGGAACCAGGGCTCCCTCAGAACAGGCTTTTAGGGCCCTGCTTTATCCCAGCTCAGTGCTTTACAGCAGGCATCCTTCTTTATTTTTTTCCTTCTTCTTTTTTTCCCCCGTGGCAACTTCATTAAATTACCCATCGATCCGTTTTTAGAGGAACCAGCCTCAGGAAAATGACAGTAACCCCAGCAATTATCTGTGTGCACAGATGGCTCCTCCCTCATTGTGAAACCCAGGATCCCTTGTTTTCACCTTGAACCTCCTATGCTCCAATTTACACCCATTACCCCTTGTCCTATCACTGGTCATCACTGAGAAAAGCCTAACTCCATCTCCCTGACACTCACCCCTTACATATTTGTAAACATGGATGAGGTCACCCCTCAGTCTCCTTTTCTCCAAGCTAAAGAGACCCAGCTCCCTCAGCCTTTCCTCAGCAGGGAGATGTTCCACTCCATCATCTTTGTAGCTCTGCACTGGACTAGGGAACAGGCAGGAGGGGAGGGTTGAAGTTGGTCTGTGCAGGGGCCAGGATGAACTCCAGGGCAGAGATCTGCTCACAGGGGGGGGAGCTCAGGTCGTTCTCCTTTCCCAGGTGTTGTTTTGAGTCAGCTGGATGGCCCAGTCCTCTTCCAAAATCAGAACAAACATGAAAAAACAACAGAGACCCTATTGAGGTCCTGCAGATGACCTGCCTCCCAGTTTAGGAGTATTAACTGGGTTTGAATTTGCCTGGAATTAAATGGCTATAGTGGTGTATGAAAGCCAAAATAATTCAGAGCCTCAAATACAAACCTACCCTCTGACATCCTGAAAACATGCCATCCTCTTAAAGCACTGCAGAACACAACTGTGCACATTGCCAAGCAAGAGTTTGTCTTTGCCTACGAGTTTTTAAGTGATTATAGGCCAACTTAGAAAAAAGCAGATTACAGCTCAAGAGTAGAGGAATACATCAGGTTCCATTGGTCAAGAAATGAGAACCTGCCCATGTTGAAATAGTTTAAAATGCATTTGACTTGGAACAGTTTGAACCTGTCTGTCAGCTTTGAAGAGCAACATTTCCAAGAGTCCTCCAGGTATGGATCCTTTATGGCTACAGGACTCCCTCCCAAACCCACTGCTACCTACTGGGACAAAACACACAAGCTTTGCCCCTCAACAGCATCATACAGGAACATTTTCTTACAGCCCCTGTGATGCTGTTCCAGCAGTTCACATTCCCTTCCCAGTATTAATGAGAATTGATATTTCAAGTGCATCTCAAATCAGGAATGTACAAAAGTAATCTGTTGAGAGTCGTGGGGGGTCTGACTGGGATCACTAGAATAGCAGGTGCCTTTTAATTTACTGGTAGGACAGGGAATAAGTTCAGACACTTACAACAAATCTCCTGTTGAATTGGGTTTTGAAATGTCCCTGACTTCAGGTTGTGCCTGGAGCTGCTGCAGGGTGAATCCAGTGGCCAAGCTGGGGCTGTGCCACCTGCCCCGTGCTGGGGGGGAAAAAATAAACCCAAAACAGCCTTTTCCCCAGCTGGAATGGTGCAGGTGCTGAACTGAGAGGCTGGGATGTGGGGAAGCCTGTTAGGGAGGTGGGGAAGGAGCAGCTGATGTGCCTCTCCCTGTGGTTTGGCATCCAGGGCTGAGGGCTTCTCTCCGTGTTCCCTCCTCGTTTCCCCACAATCCCACTTTGGAAGGGATGCTCTTCTGACCCCATTTAAGCAGGAACTTCTCTGGTGATGCCCCAGGTGGGCAACCCTCTTTCTGCCACCCCCTCCCCCCCTACTTTGCAGGGTGGCATTGGCCCAAAATTGCCATTGGGCCATGAGCAAAGTGGCAGGGAGCTTATCCAGGGTATGGCTGAGCGTGGCTTGGGGCTCCAGAGAGCAACAAGGGGCCCAGCACAGCCCTGCCTTGGGAAGGTGAATGTTCACACGTGGGAAATGCAGCCTAGAGGACCCATAAGAGAACAGGGAAAGCAAAAAACTGAGTCATTGAGGTGACGTTTCTATCAAGCAAAAAGCAAAAGGAGACTTGATTCCAGGTGCTGTGAGGGGGAAAAAAAAATCATGCCTGGCACGCTGGGGACTCTGTCACTTGTCTTGTAGGACACAGCTCCAGTTAAATGAGGAGTTTAAAAGTGATCCCAGCCCGTTGGGCCTTCTGTGTTGTTCCAAAACACTGCTTGGAGGTTTTGCTGTGGTGTCTGGGCTCAGCACCCCGGGCATGGCAGGATTTTGGGAGCATTGCTCTGCTGCCAGGCTGCAGGCCCTGCTGGGGCTGGAGCAGCTGCCAGGGCATCATGTACCGTGTGCCATGGTCCTTGGCAGACCAGAAGTGGTGGGGAGGGTTTTGGAGGGGCTGCTGGAGGCTGCAGGCAGGTCCCAGGGCTGTGGGTACACGGCTAGGGTGAGAACACGGTGGGGTTTGATTTTTGTAGGTGTTTTTTCCCCCTCCTCTCTCTTGACAAGAAGAAGGAGCTGTTATGGGCAGGATTCAGCCCATCCTCTCACCATGGGAAGCCTTTCCCCCTCCCCTGTCTGGAAGGCTTGTTTGGAAGAGGCTCTTGGGCTGCAAGTCAATGGCTTCAGGTCGTCAAGGGACAAAGCACCCTGAGTTCATTTAGGGTTAGGAAGGGAGAACAAAACATTGAAAATGGAATGCAGTCAAAGCCATGCTCAGTGAAGCAATGAAAACCTGCATGGAAACTGCCCTTCCAGGTAGTGAAGTGAGGATTCAGTGGGCAAGGAAGGGGTGGGAAGGGAGATGGGGCTGGGGCTCAACCCCAGGGTGCTGGTCAGGGCAGGGAGCTGCCTCCTCCCTCCTGGTGGGAAGGGCAGGAGGAGACCTGGGGTGGCAGGGAAAGGTGCTGCCAAGGCAGAGGAGCCTTGGGTTTTCCAAGGAAGTCCCAAACTGGGTGGCAAGCAGCTCTTGAACACACCTGTGGGGGAGGTTTCCAAACGGCTGGAGGCACTTGTTGACCTTGGGGAGGGTTTCCCAGCTGTCCTGTGTTGCTGCTCATCCCTTTGAGCCCGGTTTTGGGGAGACTTATTAAAAACCCAGGGAGGACCGTGGGTGAAGGAGGGTCCAAGCAACCCTTTTCCAACTCTGTACCCCCTCCCCTGCTTCTACTTCCCCCCCCCCCCCCGCCCCGCTCCCCGGT
>NW_009953938.1:22299-25035 GCF_000747805.2 Chaetura pelagica
GCGTGGCTGGGGGCTCCAGAGAGCAACAAGGGGCCCAGCACAGCCCTGCCTTGGGAAGGTGAATGTTCACACGTGGGAAATGCAGCCTAGAGGACCCATAAGAGAACAGGGAAAGCAAAAAACTGAGTCATTGAGGTGACGTTTCTATCAAGCAAAAAGCAAAAGGAGACTTGATTCCAGGTGCTGTGAGGGGGAAAAAAAAATCATGCCTGGCACGCTGGGGACTCTGTCACTTGTCTTGTAGGACACAGCTCCAGTTAAATGAGGAGTTTAAAAGTGATCCCAGCCCGTTGGGCCTTCTGTGTTGTTCCAAAACACTGCTTGGAGGTTTTGCTGTGGTGTCTGGGCTCAGCACCCCGGGCATGGCAGGATTTTGGGAGCATTGCTCTGCTGCCAGGCTGCAGGCCCTGCTGGGGCTGGAGCAGCTGCCAGGGCATCATGTACCGTGTGCCATGGTCCTTGGCAGACCAGAAGTGGTGGGGAGGGTTTTGGAGGGGCTGCTGGAGGCTGCAGGCAGGTCCCAGGGCTGTGGGTACACGGCTAGGGTGAGAACACGGTGGGGTTTGATTTTTGTAGGTGTTTTTTCCCCCTCCTCTCTCTTGACAAGAAGAAGGAGCTGTTATGGGCAGGATTCAGCCCATCCTCTCACCATGGGAAGCCTTTTCCCCTCCCCTGTCTGGAAGGCTTGTTTGGAAGAGGCTCTTGGGCTGCAAGTCAATGGCTTCAGGTCGTCAAGGGACAAAGCACCCTGAGTTCATTTAGGGTTAGGAAGGGAGAACAAAACATTGAAAATGGAATGCAGTCAAAGCCATGCTCAGTGAAGCAATGAAAACCTGCATGGAAACTGCCCTTCCAGGTAGTGAAGTGAGGATTCAGTGGGCAAGGAAGGGGTGGGAAGGGAGATGGGGCTGGGGCTCAACCCCAGGGTGCTGGTCAGGGCAGGGAGCTGCCTCCTCCCTCCTGGTGGGAAGGGCAGGAGGAGACCTGGGGTGGCAGGGAAAGGTGCTGCCAAGGCAGAGGAGCCTTGGGTTTTCCAAGGAAGTCCCAAACTGGGTGGCAAGCAGCTCTTGAACACACCTGTGGGGGAGGTTTCCAAACGGCTGGAGGCACTTGTTGACCTTGGGGAGGGTTTCCCAGATGTCCTGTGTTGCTGCTCATCCCTTTGAGCCTGGTTTTGGGGAGACTTATTAAAAACCCAGGGAGGACCGTGGGTGAAGGAGGGTCCAAGCAACCCTTTTCCAACTCTGTACCCCCTCCCCTGCTTCTACTTCCCCCACCTGTGGGGGAGGTTTCCAAACGGCTGGAGGCACTTGTTGACCTTGGGGAGGGTTTCCCAGATGTCCTGTGTTGCTGCTCATCCCTTTGAGCCTGGTTTTGGGGAGACTTATTAAAAACCCAGGGAGGACCGTGGGTGAAGGAGGGTCCAAGCAACCCTTTTCCAACTCTGTACCCCCTCCCCTGCTTCTACTTCCCCCCCCCCCAGGCTCACTCAATCCACACAGGACTGCCAGTTTTGAGGAGGGTTTCCCAGGCATCCCGTGTTGCTGCTCATCCTTTTGACCCTGTTTTTGGGGAGACTGTTTAAAAAGCCAGCAAACACCTTGGGGCTCAGGGTCAGGGGAGGGTTCCAAGAAGCCCTATGTCAACTCTGCACCCCCTCCCCTGCCTCTATCCCCCCCCCAGGCTCAGTTCTCAGTGCACTGCCAGTTTCAAAGGAGGGTTTCCCAGGCATCCCGTGTCTCTGCTCATCCCTTTGAGCCTGGTTTTGGGGAGACTTGGGGCAAGGGGTGGGGATTCCAAGCAACCCTCTGCTAACTCTGCACCCCCTCCCCTGCCTCTATCCCCCCCCCAGGCTCAGTTCTCAGTGCACTGCCAGTTTCAAAGGAGGGTTTCCCACGCATCCCATGTTGCTGCTCATTCCTTTTGACCCTGTTTTTGGGGGAGACTGTTTAAAAAGCCAGCAAACACCTTGGGGCTCGGGGTGAGGGGAGGGTTCCAAGAAGCCCTTTGCCAACTCTGCACCCCCTCCTCTTCCTCTATCTCCCCCCCAGGCTCAGTTCTCAGTGCACTGCCAGTTTCAAAGGAGGGTTTCCCACGCATCCCATGTTGCTGCTCATTCCTTTTGACCCTGTTTTTGGGGGAGACTGTTTAAAAAGCCAGCAAACACCTTGGGGCTCAGGGTCAGGGGAGGGTTCCAAGAAGCCCTATGTCAACTCTGCACCCCCTCCCCTGCCTCTGTCTCCCCCCCAGTCTCAGTTCTCAGTGCACTGCCAGTTTTGAGGAGGGTTTCCCAGGCATCCCGTGTTGCTGCTCATCCCTTTGAGCCTGGTTTTGAGGAGACTTTGAAAAAACCCAGTGAGCACCTTGGGGCAGAGGGTGAGGGAGGGATCCAAGGAACCCTTTGTCAACCCTGCACCTCTTCTCCTGGCTCTGGATCCCCCCCAGGCTCAGTTCTCAGTGCACTGCCAGTTTCAAAGGAGGGTTTCCCAGGCATCCTTTTTTGGGGGGGGAGACTTTTTAAGAACCCAGCTAACTCCGCACCCCCTCCCCTGCCTGTCTCCCCCCTTCCCCAGGCCCAGTTCACCGCGGACTGCCAGTTCCGGGAGCGTTTCCAGGAGAACAGCTACAACACCTACTCCTCGGCCGTTCACCGCAGCCCCCGCTCGGGTCGCCCCTGGTACGTGGCCCTCAACAAGCGGGGCAAAGCCAAGAGGGGCTGCAGCCCCAGGGCCAGAC
>NW_009953938.1:44386-46822 GCF_000747805.2 Chaetura pelagica
CCCACCAGCATCCCCGGGGTCTCCATCCCACCAGCATCCCCAGAGCCCCGGGGTCTCCATCCCACCAGCATCCCCAGAGCCCTGGGGTCTCCATCCCACCAGCATCCCCAGGGTCTCCATCCCACCAGCATCCCCAGAGCCTCCATCCCACCAGCACACCAGCATCCCCAGGGTCTCCATCCCACCAGCATCCCCAGGGTCTCCATCCCACCAGCATCCCCAGAGCCCTGGGGTCTCCATCCCACCAGCATCCCCAGAGCGACGTTCCCTGGGGCTTTCCGAAGGGAGTTCCCGGGGGAAGGGAACTCAGGCTGTTGGACCTCGGGCTCGTGTTCTGCTGCTGGAAGAAGCCAGAAGGTTCCTCTGCAGCAAAGACCTTCTCTCCACCTTGTTTTCACTAGTGACTCTTGTGACAATCAGTTCTCACACGTTCAGAGCCGACCTGTTAAGTGCTGCTCCTCCCTTTCCCTTTTCCTTTTGTTCCCTTTCCTTTCCCCATCTCCTTTTTGCTGCACTTTTCTCCCCTCCAAACATACCTCAGACACTCTTATATATCCAGCCCTGCCCCTTCCCTGCCTTTTACAAACCAAAAAGACCAAGCCTAACAAATCCATCCACCTCATCTGTGGTGCAAGAGGCTCTTCCAAACTCCTTGTTGGCAATAATAGGTTTGTTTATTTATTTCTCTCCCAGGGCTGCAGGCTTGGGAAGGGCAGGAGTTTGCAGCCCTGCTTCCTGGTGGTCTCTCTAACTCTTCCCTGGACATCTGGGGGGTCAGAGTCTCCTCCTGTCCATCAAAGTATGGATTCCATGTCTATGTTTAAAATACCTACATCCCAGCCCCGTGGTATTCCTGCTTGGACGGGGGGGGGGATCCAGGGAAGCTCCTCTGCACCCCTGGGGACAGGGACACTTGTGGCCCCCCCTGCTCCCTGGGGACAGGGACACCTTTGGCCACCCCTGGGGACAGGGACACTTGTGGCCCCCCCTGCTCCCTGGGGACAGGGACACCTTTGGCCACCCCTGGGGACAGGGACACTTGTGGCCCCCCCTGCTCCCTGGGGACAGGGACACCTGTGGCCCCCCCTGCACCCCTGGGACAGGGACACTTGTTGCCCCCCCTGCTCCCTGGGGACAGGGACATTTGTGTCCCCCCTGCTCCCTCATTAACACACTGACAGAGGTGGCAGAGCAGGGGTTCATTTTATAGCGAGTGAGGTTATTTTATGGTGACACAGCCATGAATCCTCTTCCAGCTGCTTGTACCTTGGGGAGGGTCCTTTCCCACCCTGCCCCCCCAGACTGTCGGACTGTGTCTGTGCTGTGGTGTGACCTGTGGAGTTCCTGGTGTGTCTGGGGTTTTTAAACAGCCCTTGGCTGCTTCTTGCAGCCACAGAGCAGGGTGGCACGGGAGCTCCCTGGCTGAGCCTTGCCAGGGGCTCAGGTGGGCTCCTGGCCTTGGCCAAACCCCTCCCAGCCTGAGCTCTGCTGGTGTGGAGCAGCAGCAACAGGGGCAGGCAGCACTGCCCAGCCTTGGCACCAAATCCCTTCCTGGTCCCAGTGGCTGTTTCCATGGAAATCCTGGTTCTTTGCCCACTGTCCCTCTGGGCAGCCCCTGGCAGGACCCACCTGCAGCTTTTGAGCAGGGACCTGTGGGGGTGGCAGGGGATGCTGGCAGCAAATACCCCTTGTGCTTCACCTCACCCCCTGGTGATGTGATCTCTTGCCTGTCTTTTGTCTGTTTTCTTGCCCTGAAGGAGACAAAAACGAGCGTGTTTTGGTTTTGGGTTTGCTTTTTTTGTGTGTGTGTTTGTTTTGTCAGGGCTGGTCTGGGTGGCAGGAGGGAGCAGGGCAAGAATCAGTGCCCCTGCCTCCCTGTGCCACCACCAACCTGCTGCTGGCCCTGCTGGGCTGGCTCTTTGGGGCCTGCCAGACAAACCCAGGTGCCTTGTGCCACCCTGGCCACCCCTTTTTGCAAGATTCCAGTTAATTCCTGGCTCCTCAGCAGCCAGGGCACAGGAAGGTGCAGCTCATGCCCAGCCAAGCCTGGGGCCACCTCAGTGGGCTCATGAAATGAAACCAGTGGTAGGAGATGGGGGGGATCAGCCCTGGCCCAGGGTGGGTACCTGGGGCTGCTCAGGCAGGTGAGAGAGGAGCAAAGGTGCTGGTCCCTTTGCTCCACTGCTTTCCCTCAGAGGGAAAAAAAAAGTCTTGTATTGTAAAGGACATTTTTTTTTTTTGGTCAATAATGTATGTAAAAAAAAAAAACAAGCAAACCACAAAAAAAGCTTTGATCCGTGTGTTTCTGGGCAAAAACTGCACCTGAGCTGTGATGGCAGCACCCAGTGTGTGCCACAGCCACGGCCAGAAAGCCCTGTGGTGGCTGCTGGGAGGGACAGGAGGGCAGGAGGGAGCAGGCTGCTCCTGGGGCTCACC
>NW_009953938.1:46857-53149 GCF_000747805.2 Chaetura pelagica
GCAGGAAGGCTCCCCCCACTCACCCGAGCCCTGGGGGCTGGCAAACCCTTCCCATTCCTTTCTGGTCACTGGTCTGCCAGGGATCTGAACAGGTTTGTGTATCAGGAGGAGGCTGAAGGTGTTTAAGAAGGGGCCAATATCTTTGCTAGGTGTAAAAACCAGCCTGTGGGCAACCTGAGAGGCTTTTCAGGAGTGAAGGTAACTCTTCAGGGTGTTTCCTTGCACTTCAAAAGTGGGGTTTGGTGTTGGTTTACCTCTGTTGACAGCTGTGGGTTGCTTTGAAACCTTTCACTGCATCTACCAGCTGCTCAGGAGCAGGGCAAGGAGCCCAGAGCAGCTCCAGCAGCAGCAGCCCAGAGCCTCCCAGGGTCCTGCTCCCAGAAAAAGGGGTCCCTGCCCTTCTGCCACTGGGGCTTTGCTGGGAGACAAGATGTGAGACCAAAATGCTTCTCCTTCCTCTTTCCTGCTGGCTGGCAGCACTTAGTCTGCCATGCCAGTGGGGTGTTGCTTCTGTGGGATCCCAGGGAGCAGGAGGACTCCCAGTACCATGCCCTGAGGGGGTGGGAAACTTCTGGGAAAACTGTCCAGGAGAAGAAGAAAGGCTCTGGCTTTGCAGCTCCAACTCTGCTCTCCTGCTTCATCCAACTGGATTTCTCCTCTTGACTTCAACAGCAACAATTCCCAGACTCTTAAACAGGGTGGGGGTTTTTTTTTTTGTACTTATTTCCCACCAAAGCTCTTCCTATCGCCTTTAAATCTTGTTCACATGAGATTTTCACAAGTTTACATGAGTTTTTCACACAGAGAAACCTTCTGGGGGAGTCAAAGTGGGGGGGGTGGGGGGGTTGGGGCTTCCTGGCCAGGAATGTATGAAGGTAACAGAGAGATGTATGAAGTTCTCCAAGGCAGGACAACCAGCTCAGTGCTTCCCAGCAAGGCTAAAAACAGCCCAACTTCACAACAAGGACCTAAAGTTTGCCCTCTTTTCCTCTTGCATTTGCTTCCTGAGTCATCTTGGTTTTTTTATTCTCCTGCAGGTTTATGCTGGGACAAAAACCCAAAAAAAAGAGTCTCAGGTGTTGAGTGGGCAGGGGGAGAGCTGAGGTGCTTCTGGAAGCTCAGCTCGGAGCACCAAGTGCTGGGATGCACAGGAATTCTGCTGGGAACACCTTCCTGCCCTGCCAAGCTGGTGGTCCAGCCCAGCCAGGAGCTCCCCAGGCTGGTGGGCACCAGGGGCAGGTCACTGGGGTTTCCTCCCCACAGAGGAGCCCCAAGCTGAGCTCCTGACGTGGAGAAAACTGGGTGAAAACACTGAGTACTGGGAGGAGCTGGGGAGGGGGTGGCACAGTGTGTGTCACCTTCAGGTTTGTGGGGGTTGTTTTGGTGTGTTGTTTTCCTCCTTCTGCTTCGGTGCTGGGGAGGAAAAGCTGGGAGCAAAGAGAAGGGGATTCCCAAATTCCTTGTCCAAAAAAAAAAGAAACCAACCCTGGCACTTTCAGAGGACACAGGGATTCTGTGTGGAGCTGAGAAAAGAAGTTGCATAGTGGGGCTCTGAGAGGGGTGGCAGGGGAAGGGGAGGGCCCCCAACAGCTCCCAGGCCCTTGTTCCTTGTGTTTGGGAGGTTTTAAGTGTTGGGAGTTGAGTTTTGGCAAGACCTTGGGGGGGGGGAGAAATGGGGTGGAGAAATGTTTGAGCACTGAGGTGTCAAGAGGGAGCCCCAGGGTTGCTGGGGCTTTGAGAGGGGTGGCTCCAAGGCACACAGGTAGGTGTACCTGAGGTTCTTGATATTGGCCAAGGAAACGTGAGCCAGGATCTAAAAGAGCCTGTCTGAAGCAGGAGCTGCTGGCCTGGCAGAGAAGGCCATCAAGGGTGAGACATCTTGATTTCTCTCCCTTGACTAGAAATCAAGACAAGACATCTCAGGCATTGCACTGGAGGTTTCCAGCTTAGAGCTCATCCTCATCCCTCTTTTCACCTCCAGTGAAGTTACATGGAGGTTCCTCTGCAGGGGATGAGAAATGAGCAGGTCTAGATCCTGCCCAGGCAGCTCCCAGATTTTCCTGCAATTCCAAGATTCAGATTGGTGCTGATTTCAGCTTTTAATTCCCTTTATTCCTTGGCTTCTGTCTGTGCACCCAGGGGGGGTTGTGGCTTCAGTGTGTGACTCACTGTGTGCCAAGAGTGAACATGACCAGAGCCCAGGGCAGGGAGTGCTCTGAGGTGCCCTGGGATCTGTGCTGGACACCAGGATGTGTTTTCCATGGCTGTATTGTCATCTACTGTAGAAGTGGACTTCAGTGGAGGTCACATATATGAGGAATGTCTTTTGGTTTGGTTTGGTTTGGTTTCATGAGCAATGCTTGGCTTATTTCTTGCTGGTTGGCAATGAAGAAGAACCTTCCAGTGGCCTCATGCAGCTCCTTCCCCTAGCCCAGCAGGTGGGAATTGCTGCCAATGGGCTGCAACATTGGGTGGAGAGAGGTGGTTTTGGACAAGGCAAATCCCAGGTGACTGAGGAGACCAATGGTGGGGTTTGGAGGGTAAGGACAAACCCTTCCCATAGAGAGCTTGACTTAAAGGGTCTTGACTTCCTGCTGTGTCCATACTGAGTTAGGAGATGCTCAGGACAGGGATCACTTGGGGGTTGCTGGTCTCACTAAATGTGTAAGTAGAAAAAAGGAAGAAAAGTTGAAAAAGAAGAAATAATCTCTTACTGTGTTTTGTTTTGGGGTTGTTTGTTTTTTGCTTGGTTGGGTTTTTTTTTACTACAGCTCTGAAATCTTCCTGGTTAACCACCTACAAGTAGAGGAGTTTGGAAAATTGGCTCGTTCAGGCGTTTTGCAGCTTCACGAGCCCTCTGGTGCCAGGTTCCTGAACTGCTGACCTAGTGAGAAGGTTGAACTGGCCTCTAGAAACCCAAAAGTCAGCCCCCAGGGTTCTGAGGGTGTCAGGTCTCCCTGGTGGAAGCATCACTGGAGAGACTGTGGAGACCAGAGCGAGTTGCCATCCCTGGTGGTGAGGCAGGAGCTGAGAGGCACTGGATACAGGTGGCAAAATGGTTGTGGAGGTGGCTGTGAGAGCCCTTGGTGTGTTTCCTTAGGGAGGATGACAAAGCCTTAACCCCAGTACACTGGGCATGGAGACTGAGCCCTTCACTGGTGTCCCAGGGCTCAAGCTGAGGGCAGGGAGATGTGTGGGGGTTTTGGGTACAGATCAGCAGTGGGAAACCTCCCAGGCTCCATGAAGGGTGAGAAGTCATGATTTAAACACAGCCAGCAGAAAGAACCATGCAGCTGCTTGCTCACCACTCCCTGGCACAGTGGGATGGGGAGGAGAATGGGGGGAAACAGGTAAAACTGGTGGATGTAGGTGAGGACAGTTCACTAGGACAAGGGGAGAAGAAATAGCAATAACAGAATGTTAATGGAAGAAAATAAAGAGTGGGTGATGCACAAAACAACTGCTCAACACCCAGGACACAGTGCCCACCACACTTCCAAGCCACAACTCCCCTTCCCCAGCCAACCCCCCAGTTTATATACTGAACATCTATCTTGGCTCTGCCTCCTCCCAGCCCCTTGTGAAAATTAACTTTACCCCAGGCAAACCCTGGGGTTTGGGTCATCCACCCTGGGTCATCCACCCTTTATTCCATACTGTTTGTGTCATGCCCAGGGCTTAGACTTCCTAATTAGTCACCATTACTTTAGTTATTTTGATACTATATATATATATATATTTTCCCATGGAAGGGTTTGCCTTTGCCTGAGGAAGGACTATCCTGGACTCTCTTCCCTAACTTGTGCATCACAGGGACTTGACCCCCCCCCTTCTGAAGGACATGGAAGCTTTGATTGGGCAGGCTCAGCTCAAGGAATAGCTCCTCTAGTGTTGACTAACCAGGTGGCCTTTGCTAAGTGTGTGTCCCACGGGTCCCACCACCCCTTGTTCCTGCTTCATCCCATGTTCTGGAGGCTGGTGCAGGAGTGGGGGGATGTGATGTACCCACTCTTTGAGCATGAGTTCTGCCTGGAGGACTGTGTTCCTAAGGCTCAGGATGGTGTTCTGGGTGGTGAGAGGGGACAGGGGATGTGTTTGCAGCCACCCAGTGATCTCCTTGGTGGTGAGCTCGGTGGTGGGGTGGCAGTGTGGTGTCACCACTCTGCCAGACTTTGCCAGGTTTCTATTTCAGCCTTCAAACCAGTAAATGTTTCACACGGATGGGTAAAGCTCTGCAGTAGCACCCCTGGTCAATTCTGACCCCTCCAGCGTGAGCTCCTCTCTGTGTTGCACCTTATCTTGCCAGTCCAGAGCCACTTCAGCCCTCCCTGCCTCACCCACCTGCAAGGTTTCATGATCCAGAAGGAGTGACCCACATCCTGGCTCACAGCAGCAGGAGCACAAGGGTTTCCACCTCCCAGGGGGAGTAAAAAATAAAATCACAATTCTCCAACGACCTTGTCATCATCAGCCTGGTGAGGAGGGAGAAGGAGTGGGATGGAGCCTCCTGCGTGAGCCAGAGGAGAAGTGTAACTATGAATGATCTCCAGGAGATGGCAGCCCGGGCACAGAGACATCCCAGGTCCTCTCCTGAGTGTAGGGACCGTGGGTACCAACCAGTCTGCAGGAGGTGGCACCTGCAGGACGCAGCAAACCAGCCCACACGCTGGCCCAGAAACACTTGTCATTGATTGAACACGCTTTGCTCACCTCTGGGGTCCCCTCAGCCCTTGTTGGACGCCTATGGAAAGGCTGTTGGGGTTTAGCCCCATCAAGGCAGCTGCTCACCCCTCTCCTCCCAGCCCATAGTGGGATGGGAGACTTGGAGGAAAAAGAGAGGAAAACCTGTGGGTTGAGATGAGGATGTTATCATGAGTGGAGTAAAATAGATTACTGAGATGAATAGTTACAATGATACTAGATAAGCAGAAGGATAAGAAAAACAAAGCAAGAAATAAAAACAAAAAGAGATCAAGGAAAAAAAAACCCCAACCAGACACACACACATAAACCCCCCCAAAATAAAAGCCTGCAAGTGGTGCAGCTGCTTCCCAGCCTGTCCCCAAGCACTGATCACACCCCTTGGCCAACCTGTGCCAGCTCAGGTGCTGAGCATGACACGGTGTGGGGGTCACCTTGGGCCAGTGTGGCTCAGCTGTCCAGGCTGGGTCTCCCCCAGCTCCTGCATTTGGCAGGACAGGGTGAGTGTGAGGGCCTGAAGAAGTCCTTGGCTTCATGTCAACATGGCTTGGCAACAGCTTGGACACCCCTGTGCTACCAACGTCAGTCTCAGCACACACCCAGACGTGGCCTCTGCTAGAGACTCTGTCCCAGCCAAAACCAGCACAGAGGATGAAGGCAAATGGGCACCACAGAAACCAAGGGAGGAAAACTTGCTCCCCATCAGTAAAGCCCTGCAGAAGATCTCCCAGGGAGCACCAAACCCACCCTCAGTGGGGTCGAGCAGAAGGGACACGAGCACCCGTGGGGTTATTGCTGCTGCTGGTCCTTCCAGCAGTCACTGGTCTTGATGGGAGGCAGAGCTCAGGGTGACCCAGTGTGGGCAGGGACAGGCACAATCCCTGCTGGATGGTTTAATTCCAGGAGCTCCAAACTCCAGGCTGAGCCCTGGTGGGATGCAGGGCTGCTCTTGCTGCGGGGTTGGGAACAGGTTCTGAAACTCAGCCCTGTTCCCTCCCAGCACACCCGGGCACTGAGCAGCACCCCAGGGTATCCAGCTCCAGCTGCAGCACCTCCCTCCTTCCTCCAGCTCCTGAAGCTTTTTTGGGGAGCCTTTTGCCCAGCTCAGGAAGAGCTCCAGCCCTTTACAAACCCCCATGACTTCATGGGTGTGGATAAAAACGCAGCCGAAGGCTCAGCCTTGGTGTTCCAAGTCCAGCCTTGGTTTGGTGGGGGTTGTTGGTTTTGATTTGGTTTTGCTTTGGTTTGGTGTTTTTGTTTTGCTCTGAATGGGAAATGAGGGAAGGAATTCCCACTGAAGAGGGATTTTGGGGTGCCCTGCACAGCTCAGACCACTCGCTTGTGCTGCCCCAGGGGAAGGGAACACTCTGGGTAAAACCAGGCTGGTTTTTAAGCTGGGGCAGTGGGTGATGGAGCCTCTGGGAATGAGACACCCCCCACACACACACACGTGGGGAAGTGGCACTGGGGAAAGCTGCTGTGTTCCCCATCACAGCCCTGTCCCCCCATCACATCAATGTCCCCCCATCACAGCCCTGTCCCCCATCACATCAATGTTCCCCCATCACATCAATGTCCCCCCCATCACATC
>NW_009953938.1:60097-62656 GCF_000747805.2 Chaetura pelagica
CCCCTGCTCCCCCAACCTTTGCTTTATCAATGCACGACCCTGTTGTCCCCAACCCCCCCAAACCCAAACGAGCAGCCCCCAAGCAGGAGGGACACCCGAGACCCCCAGAACCTGCTCCCCAACCCTCCCAGTCCCCAGGGGGGGCCCGGAGAGACCCCACCCCAGGATGAACCCCCTCTGACAGTCCCTGGGGGCCGAGCCGTGTGCTGCTTCCCCCTTTTCCTGCTTCCCAGCAGGTCAGCACATTTTCCCGGCTGGTTTCCCGTTTGTTTGTGTCTTTGGTCCCTTTCCCTGGGGGGTCAGTTTTGCTGTCCCCCCCCCGGGCTGCGGGGCTGGGGGCTCTGCTGCTCCCTGCCCTCCTGCTGCACTTTGGGGCTTGTTTATCTTATTTCATTCTTTTTTTCCTCATTTTCCCCTCATTTACCTTCTTCCTATTTTTCCCCCCAACCTGTCTTTTCACCTTGTTTCTTTCTCTTCTTTTCCCCTTTATTTTTTTCCCCCTTTTTTTTTTTTTTAAACTGCTTGGATTATTTTTTTGTTTGATTTTTTTGGTCGATGTTGTTTCTTTGGGGTGTTTTGGTTTTTTTTTTCACCCCCCTTTTTTTTCCCCAGCCCCTCCCACCGACCTGGGCCCTCCCAGTGCCCAAGGACCCGCGGCTGGGCTGGGCGGTGGGTGCGGGAAGGCAGATGCGGGACATTATTTTTGCCCATCCCCGGGGCATTTTTTTGCCCATTCTCGGGGCATTTTTGCCCATCCCCGGGGCAGCGGGTCCTCAGCGCTGGCTTTGCCTGGAGTTTCGGGTTCTTCCCACAGGAAGGCTGGGATGTCAGGGGGTTCCTGCTCCCCCCAGCACATCTGGAGCAGGGGAAGGAGGTGCTGGGAGCTCAGGGAGCTTTGTGCCCCTGCAGCGGGACACGGGGTGTCCTGCCCGGGTCGTAACCCCCTTCCTGCCTCCTTCTGTGCCGTGGGGAAGCGGTTCCCCTCTTTCAGCAGCTGGAAAAGAACAAGGAAAGGGAGCTGGTTCGGGAGCGTGTGGGGATCAGCAGCTGGGAAAGCCGGGCCGGCAGCGAGCGGGGGGTGAGTGATGTTTATGTGTGTGTATATATATATATATATATAAAATATGTGTATGGAGAGCCAGTTTGCTGGGCCAGCAGGCTGGGAAGGGTGCTGGAACCTGCTCGGGGCAACCCGAGCACATCTGTGTCCCTTCCCTGAGGGGAGAGGAAGGCAATTCCAAGCTCCAGCTGCACGAATTCCCGCATTCATTCCCTGTACACATGCAGGCCGTGTAAACCCCCCTCTCCCCCCCCTAAAAACACCCCGACAGCTGCACAGGTGGGCTTGGGGTGGCCTCTGGCACGGGAAGGGTGGGATTGGGTGAGGAGTGTTCCCAGGGGAACCCCCTGATTCCCTGCCCGGGGTCCCCATCCCCGCCCCGTTTCCGTGATCAGATGGTTGGCATCTCAACCCAGCCTTGCCCGTTCTGATTCTCCCCCATTCCCCTGGGGAAAGAGAGGGAGCAGCTGCTGGGATTTAGCTGCTGGATCCAAGCAGGACACACGAGGTCACCCCCTTGGAAGCAGAGCCCAAATCCTGCAGGTTTGGGCCCAGACAGGGTCTCTCCTGGAGGCAGAGACCAAAGCCTTGTGCTTGAGCTCAGAAACAGACCAAGTCCTGGAGCTTTGGGGGCTGGAAAAGCAACTCCCTGGGGTAGTTTTGGGGCTCACAAAGGTTGGAGACCAGGTGCTGCATTTTAGGGGCTCAAAGTTGAGCTCATTGGGCCAGGGCTGGATCTGAGAAACAGGAACCAAGTCCTGGGTTGTCAGGAGCTGGTTTGGGGCTCAGGCACATGGAACTGCAGCAGCTGCTCGTGGCTTGGAGGGAAAGTCCTGCCTTTTGGGGGGACTGGAAAGCAGGCTCAGGAAGAGACAAAGTCCTGCCTTGTGCACTCTTGGAGCAAGGCTCATCTGGCCAGTGACAGGGCTAAGAAGTGGAGACCAAGTCCTGCATTTGGGGGGGTCAGAAGCAGAGACCAAGTCCCCCGTGTGTGTGATCAGAAACAGAGACTAAGACCTGCATGTTGGGGGCTTGAAACCAGACTCACCTGGTCAGTTTTGGAATCCCCAAGAGAGACTAAGTCCTGTGTTCTAGAGTCATGACACCAGGCTGGTTTGGGGGTGTCGTGGGCAGGTGTCAGGGCTCCCAGCTGTCAGGGGCTTCTGCCCCTTCCCCCCCAGTGTGGGGAGGTTTGTGGATGAGCCCGAGGGTCACACGTGGCCTCTCCCAGAGGAATGGCCCCTGTGGGACCCTATCTTAGAGGGTAGGTTAGGACACCCCCTCACCACGCTCACAAATTGTTACTGAGACCAAGGTTTACCTGATGAATCAATTGGTTTATTAAGGATCAACACAAACTGAGGGGCCAAGGTTCAGGAGAGGTTGTCCAGGTGTAAATCAGAAAGGTAATTCCAAGGTGCTGTGGTCTTATTAAATGCACACTCTGAGGGAAAGGGGTGGAATCAGTGGAGTGACAGGGTGGGAGTTGAGTGTGTGTG
>NW_009953938.1:63256-71682 GCF_000747805.2 Chaetura pelagica
AGGTTCTGGTGCTGCAGCAGGGTCTCCTCCAGCTTCCCATGGCTATTGGTGCTGCAGCAGGGTGCTCTCCAGCTTCCCATGGCTCCTGGTGCTGCAGCAGGGTCTCCTCCAGCTTCCCATGGCTCCTGGTGCTGCAGCAGGGTCTCCTCCAGGCAGGCAGAGAGCACCAGCCTGCAGATCTTGCCCTCTTTTATAGATCAGAAATCACTGTTCAAGTAAAGCACCACTGTTCATATCAGCCAATTAGCACTGGCCAGGTCCATCCTCTGTCAGAGGCATCTTTAACCTACTGTCCATTTTTCTGCCAGTTTTCAGAACCCTGATGTTCCTTCCTTGCTGTGGACTTACCTGGCAGAGCAAGGGGCCTGTTCCAGTCTGTCCTTGGCTAAATCAGCTAAAAAACACTGCTCTGGCTTTGCTGGCTTGAAAGGCATTTTGTTTAGTCTGATGTGGGGGGAGGGACTGTTCCCCACACCTCACCCCATGGCTTTTAAGGCAGCAATAATGTGGTGTCCTTACTGTCCATCAGTGTATGTGCCAACCAGGCTCTTGTCCAAACCCTTTCCTCCCATTAGATCCTTCCTCTCCTCGGGTGTTAGTTGGAATACATGAAGAAACAAGGGAAGAATTCCCAAACATAATACATAATAACCATTGAATGTATCAGTATTACTATTTTTAGCAAACAAATAATACGCAGCATTAGTAAAACATTGTAAACATCCAACTTTACAAATCATTTAATCTAAATTAAACTCTTACTAACATACCAAACTCTCACTACTTCTAACAATCATCAAGACTTTTCAATTGCTATTCTTAGACCTGGATGAGAGGATTTGCATTATCATTTACCTTTGGATCTTGACGTGCTTGTTCTAGTGGGAGTTGTTGGTGAGGTTGTCTCACTCGAGCACAGTTCACCCACAAAGGACAAACAGTTGCTACACACAGATACAAGATTAGGAATAGAGTAACTGCAGTTATTACAACACAAACTCAGTTTTCAGTTCTGTCAGAAAAAAGAAAAGAAAGCAGATCATTTAGGGAATCCCCAAATTTGAACCAAACTCGTGTCACTTCAGTGAGTTCTGTAACAAGGTCCCTAATTATTCCCATCCAATACAACAGATTGCAAACAACAACTCAAAAGCCAGTACAGAGGGAGACAATGTCATAGAGCACCTTGTTTAGGCGAACTCGTGTCACTTCAGTGAGTTCTGGGTGATCAGTCCCACAGTGGTCACAAAGTAACTCCTCCAGAGTCCAGTAGCAGGTTGATCAGGCCTGGCACTGTCACTGGGATGTCTCTGGCTCTTCAAGCTGTCATGATTTGCAATATATTAACCAACATCACTAGACACAGAAATAACTGATTTTTTCCCAAAGGAAACACTGGTTTACTCAACATGAATTATCCACTTTGTACTGATTTTATGTTGTCATTTAAATCAGATGCAAGCCATGTATTTGAATTCACTGGTGTTTGTAAGGTGAGCTTGACCTCACCAATGTTTGGCAGGTTTGCCAGAACAGCCTGTCCAGGTTACAGAGGAGTTTTGGATTTGTTGTAAGGTCTTCTGTGCTGGCCATTATCTTGAGTAGGTGATGTAGGGGAAAGGCATTTAGGTGAGGGCACCTGTTCATCCCCCACCTGTTGTTTTTAGCAGTGACTGCGTATCTCAATCTTTCATCCCATCTTGAGTCCTGTGGGTCAACAAGGCTTTTAATTAACCCATTAGCACGTTCTACTACCCCATTAGCTTGTGGGTAGTATGGGACATGAGATGGCCATTTGATACCTTCCCTTTTAGCCCATCGTTGTACAAGATGTGAAGTGAGTTCCATTGTCAGATTGGATGTTTGTGGGTTTTTGGCAGAACCCCAAATATCTTTTCCAGGAAATTAACTGTGTTTTCCCCATTTGCTTTAGAAACAGCTTCAGCACAGCTCAATCCTGATACCACCTCCACAATCACAATGATGTGATTTTTGTTTCCTGATCTTCAGAAGGGACCGGTGTGTTCCACCTGCCGTGTGGACCACATGGGTTTTCCTTCCCTGATATGCAAATGATCAGATGTTAATGGATGTTCCCCAAGTCTGATTTTGCAAAGATCCCATGAGGAAATAACTATCTTGCACTGCTCATGGGTGACAGGCCACCCACGGGCTTGTGCCTCTTTGTATAAATCAAAGATTCCTGAATGGCCATTCTTTTACATTGAGCAATCTTTTCCATTCCTGATTTTCTCCTTCTGTGATAGCTGATTGGATTTCCTTCACATCAATTCTAGCTCATCAACGTAGTTATTCCACTTACTAGCTTCATTTTTCAAGTTAGTCTGGTGAGAAGGAATCCACCTTGCATGAAAATTAGGGTTCTCTTTAGCAATTTTCAGTATTTGCTGCCATTTCTCCTTATGCCAAACTGGCACCCTGTTAATTTCCCAATTATTCTGATCCCAGAAAGTTAAGGCTGCAAAGGAATCTGTGTCAATGTCCACAGCATCCTTGGAGGCTTTTTCTGTCACAAAAACATCAAAAATAGCATCCAGCTCCCCCACTTGGGCACTGCCCTTATCATGATTTATTATTTGTTTGCCTGTGGAGGGTTTCATTGCAGCAGATTTGAACAACCAGGTTTTCCCTTCTCATCTGTAAACCAAGCATTAACCATTTCACTCTTGTATTCTGGGGCCTCTTTAATAGGACTGGGAGTTTTCATTATTAAATCCTTCTCATCTGCAGATCCAATTTGTTCCTGAATTTTTAATTGTTTATCTGGGCCTTCTTCAAGCTTGAAAAGGCCAGAATAGTACTCAATTTGGCTGCACCACTTCCTGATTGTACCCTTTTGGGATATTCCTTCTGGAGGGGCCTTTCCAGACAGTACTTGGTTAACTACCTGGAAAGGGGCTTCAAGAATTACCCTTTGTTTTTTAATGATTGTGCTGACTTCTTTCAGTGCTGTGCAAACTGTTAACAACCCCTTCTCCAGAATGGAATATGGCTTTTCTGAACACTTACATGACTGAGAGTAGAAGCCATTTGGTTGAGTACTCCCATTAGGCCCCCATTACCAAAAGTGATAGGATAAGGCACTGGCTGAGAACCCCCACTCTATTATTATTGGATCATCTGGGTGGAGAGGTCCCAGAGTTTGGAAAGTCTGTGCCTCCAATAATAATAATTTAATTAAATTAAATCTTGAGATTTATCCCATTCCCAGTGATTCTTTTTCAATAAATCAATAAGAGGACATGCCATGATGGATAAATCTGGGATGTGCTTCCTCCAATACTGAAGGCTTCCTAGTATTTCCTGCAATTCTTGTTTATTGGAGGGCACTTTTATCTCCTTCAGGTGGGACAAAGCATCAGAAGGAATATTCCAGGTTCCTCCTTTCCACTTCATTCCCAGAAATTTTTGCCTGTTGGGAAGCTGGTTGCCTCCTTTCCTCAGGGACCTCTACATGCATGTGGGGATTATAGCATCATAAGCTGCTTTTACTCCTATCAGAATATCATCTATGTACTGATAGACCTTAACATTGGAGTTATTTTTGATTTCTGGAATGTTTTCCAGCTCACACACAAGCACGTGATGGGCCAGTGTGGGTGAGTGTGTATATCCCTGGGGCACCCTTGTGAAAGTGCACTGCACCCCATCCCAAGTGAAGGCAAAATACCTTTGGTCCTCAGGATCAATAGGGATTTGGAAAAACATATCCTTCACATCCAGTGAGGCCAGCACTGGGTGTGCTGCTTCCTGGATTTCTAGCACCAGATCAGCAATGTTAGGTACAGCAGCTGTGTCTGTATTAACATGTACAGCAGCTGTGTGTCTGTATTAACATTCAATTTTCTGTAATCAACTGTTATTCTCCATTTACCATTTGGTTTTCTTACAGGCCAGATCGGGAAGTTAAATGGTGAATGACAGGGCACAATAATGCCTTTTTGTTTTAAATCAGAAATGACTTCTTTAATGCTTTCCTTAGCAGCAACTGGGATGGAATATTACCTCACACTGGTTACCCTGCTTTGTGGCAGGTGCAGAGCACAACTATGACAGTCTCATCTTCGGTGTGGGTGTGCCAAAATTCCAGCAGTGGCCTTCTTCATCTCTCCAGGCTCGGCCCATGAGAACATCCATTCCTAACAAATTGAAAGGGATGTGACCCACAATCATTTCAGTCCGGATGGGTTTTTCCTCTCCTGGTAGGTTCAAAGTGACTTCAGCTGTTCTGTGTAAAGCAGAGTTACCGAATGCCCCGCTGATGAACATGGGTTTCAGAGACAAGGTGATGCCACATCGTTCAGCCACCTCAGCTTTCAGCGTGGAAATCTGTGCTCCTGTGTCCACCACAAATGTCACAGGGTAACGTCTTGGCCCGACAGCACAGGTAAGCTCCAAGTCCCCATTTTTGTTTCGAACTAGTCTTAGTATATTCTGGCAGTCTTTTGGAGGACTGGAAACTTCAGGGCCTGATTCTTTATCATTTTCCTGCCAATCATTTTTGTTTTCTGCATCGGGATTTTGTGTTTTCTCTTCCCCCTGCTGTCTTTTTGACTTTCTTCTTGATTTCTTTTTCTCAGCAGAAGGAGGGCTTGGCAGAAGATCTGACTTACTGGATCTTTCCCTGGAATTAGACCTTGACGTGGGTTCTTTAGGCCAATATTCTACTAGGTCTTTCAGCTGCTGATAAGAATAATCCAGAGACAAAAGCCTTGGTGAGATGCCCACACGCCTGGCTTCCTCCTTAAGCTTAGCATATGGCCCCATGTTATCTTGTGATGCAGCACATGGGTTTTCAGGGGGTTGGTTTCTGTGTGTGCAGTTTGGTTTTCTGTTTCGTTTACCTCTACTCACAACTGTCCAGTCACCCTGTGATTTCTCTTGCTGCTGAGGAGGAGGGGGGTTCCAGGGTGGCTCAGCAGCCACATCAGCATGTGAAGGTTGAGTGACTTGTCTGACTGGACAAGACTTGCGATAACATTTAGGATCATAATAATCCCTTACATAATTTAGCAATTCTCTGGCCAAATCAGACCATGTATATCCTTGCATATCTCCATTTTGGAGTTTATCTTTAATTTTCACGGTGAAATTTCTAAGTGGCACAGTGAATCCCCTGATTAGGACATTCAGTCTTTCAGGTTCCACTCGAAGAGTCACAGGACTATCCTGGCCCGGTATTAAAACATGGTCATAAATCATTTGGATTGCAGCAGCCTTGTAGACACTGGCCAAGAGATCAGAGAGGTCCTCTCCCAGGACCCTCGGCTCTCCCCTGATAAGGAGATCAATGGAACCAACATAAAAAGCTGCTCGCTGGGTTAGGCTCCAGGGGTGAGACTCATCTTCAGTCGTTAGAATAATCCCAGGTCCCCAGTACCCTCTAGCTTCTCGTTCACTTAGCATGATATGGTCTCCTCCTGTGAGGGACACTCTCATCACATATTCAGTTTCCGTCTCAGAGGGAAGCCTGCTGAACTGTTTTTTAATTTCTACCAATTCTAGAGGTCTGCAAGATACTTCTTTCATTACCACATCTCTTTTCCTACCAGTCCTTTCTTTGTGAGAAAAGGAAGTTCTCACACCCGGGTGCTGGTGTTTATTATGTTCCACTCCCTCCTCCTCATCCTCAGAACCATAGTAAGAAGAGGAGTGGGCTATAATGCCTTCTGCCCTAACAGAAAGTTGGTTGACTTTCTTTTTCAGGTGGTCCAGTTCTTTAAGGAAGAACTCACACAGTGCCTTTATCTCAGCTGTTGAGCTCTCCTGCTTGCTCTGGGCTGGGGAGGGCTGCCCTTTTGATTCCCAAAGGGAAGGACTGACTTGTCCTGTTTTGTCCTTCACAGACACGGGTTTCTTATCCAACTGACCAGGGAAGGGCACCTGGGGCGAGCTCACAGGCTTGCATTTTTTTGTTGTCTTAAGGCACCCCTGGGACTCACAGCCTGTGCTACCCGAGTCTGAGGAATTTGAGGAGTCCAAGGAATCCCCCAAGTCCTCCTCCTTCACACAGGCCCCTTGAATCCACATGTACTGTGCACAGGTTGGACGGTGCTGACGCTTTTTATGGTGGTCCCAGAAGGGCTGCACAAAGGTGGATTTGTGCAGTTCCTCCTTGAACAGACAGGATGATGAAGGTGGCCTGTCCTGAACCTCGGTGTTTTCTGCACCAGCAGCCTCAGCATTGCTGCTCTTGGTGCTCATTTTGACTGTGGTGGATTTTTTTTTTAATACTATTTTTTTTTCCCAAATATTAATTTAGCAATTTAGCAATTGAGAGCGTGGTGTGGGGGCTCCAAAAGACCCTCACTATCCCACTTCTGACACCAGATGTCACGGGATGGTATCGGGGCTCCCAGCTGTCAGGTGGTTCCGTGACTTCCCCCCCAGTGTGGGGAGGTTTGTGGATGAGCCCAAGGGTCACACGTGGCCTCTCCCAGAGGAATGGCCCCTGTGGGACCCTATCTTAGAGGGTAGGTTAGGACACCCCCTCACCACGCTCACAAATTGTTACTGAGACCAAGGTTTACCTGATGAATCAATTGGTTTATTAAGGATCAACACAAACTGAGGGGCCAAGGTTCAGGAGAGGTTGTCCAGGTGTAAATCAGAAAGGTAATTCCAAGGTGCTGTGGTCTTATTAAATGCACACTCTGAGGGAAAGGGGTGGAATCAGTGGAGTGACAGGGTGGGAGTTGAGTGTGTGTGTGTGTGTGTGTGTTTACCCTCCTTCTGCAGCATGGTTCCCGGGATGTGGCTGCAGGCTCGGCAGGAGATCCGTGGGGGGGCTTCCCAGGAACTGGGGTGACCCCTCCCAGCAGCAGCAGCAAACACGGCTCAGGTCCTGGGGCAAGTGGCAAGGGCAGGCTGGGCAAGCTCCTTGTGTGGTTGGGTTCAGGCTTGGCAGGCAGCAATCCCTCGGGATCAGGCTTGAATCCCCACGGAGCAGGCAGGGTTCCTGTGGAGCCGGCACAGGCACCTCCCCCTCTTGCCCCCTCAGGCAGCGGTGCTGGCGTTGCCAGTAGTTTTGGGAACTGCAGCAGGGTCTGGCAGAGGAAGAGCTGTTTGTTTTAACAGGCTGGGTTTGATGTCCTTCCTAAAAATATATATACATGGCTCACTTGATGAGAAAAGCTTCTTCGGGGAGGATTTCCCTCCAGCTTAAAACCTGAAACATGAAATGGGTACAAAAAGTGAAGTGGCAAGTCATGGACACTCCTGGCTTTCTCCTCCTCTTTGCAAAGCCTGCTGAGCTCAGACAACAGGTGTCAAAAAAGAAGTTCACAGAACCATAGGGTGGTTTGTGTTTAGAAACCTGCAGCTGATCAGTGCAACTCCTTGTTCTGTGGTAAAAAATACCTCTCCGTATGGAGCTGGGGCTGGTGGGTGCTCAAGAGATGAGGCAGCTGTATAAGATTTGTGGGGTTTCAATGAAGGTAATAGTGATCAGGAGTTTGGTACAAAGAGCACACTTATGGGATGAGGCTGATGCACCTATCAGACTTGTGCAAGCACCACTGCAGGGCAGGACTTCAGCACAGCAGGTGCTATTCCTCCACATCATCTGTCCTCCTCACCACTTGGACAGCCTGGGGCACTTATTTCAGGTCTTTGTAGATGGTCTCTACCTGTACTGAAGGCAACTTATCACAAGAAAACCAGACAAAAAACCCCACACAGACCTTGCAGTCATTGTGAAAAGTTTTCACAAAGGTACTTGATTAGTAATTAATGTCTTTCTGACTTGCCATGTCTGAAAACCTAAAAAGAAAAAAAAAAGGGGGGGGGGGGGGTGTCTATTTTATAGCAACGTTGAAATTCTGAAAATTAAAAAAATTAATAAAAATCAAGGATTTACTGGTGTCAGCCAACAGAAATCCAGCTTTTTCACCATTCAAAGACCTTGAGAACTAATCTAAAAAATGGAGCAGACAACAAGCTTGCCAGAAATATCTTCCTCACAAGTAGCTGCATTTCAAAGCACGTGAGGAAAGAGTTCCTGGCATTTCATCTCTGCCACGGGATTAACACCCATTAACCTCCCACTGCTGCAGGATACCCACCCAGTGCAGAGCAGTCACTAACAAAGCAGCAGAAGTGGTTTCCTTTGCCAGTTTGCAACGTTTAGACCATCCCCTCTTCCTAAAGGAAGGAAGGGGATGCAGGTCAGGAGGGGATGCAGGTCAGGAGGGGATGCAGGGCAGGGAGGGGATGCAGGGCAGGGAGGGGATGCAGGTCAGGAGGGGATGCAGGGCAGGGAGGGGATGCAGGGCAGGGAGGGGATGCAGGCCAGGGAGGGGATGCAGGGCAGGGAGGGGATGCAGGCCAGGGAGGGGATGCAGGGCAGGGAGGGGATGCAGGCCAGGGAGGGGATGCAGCTCAGGGAGGGGATGCAGCTCAGGGAG